>NC_133459.1:44446578-44751973 GCF_048565385.1 Saimiri boliviensis
TTTGCAGCTCAATCTGGATTGTATTTTCAACAGTTTGTCCTGAGTGAGGGGCTTTGTTCTGCAAAGGAACAGTGGCCAGTTAGTATGAACAATGATAGAACCCTGTGCTGGTTACTGCTTCTTAGTTACAAAGTCATCCCTTCTGCTGGTTCTGCATAAATGTGTCTGGACGTTTTAAAAATTTCCTTTGGCGCCGGGCGCGGTGGCTCAAGCCTGTAATCCCAGCACTTTGGGAGGCCGAGGCAGGAGGATCACGAGGTCAAGAGATCAAGACCATCCTGGTCAACATAGTGAAACCCCGTCTCTACTAAAAATACAAAAAATTAGCTAGGCATGGTGGTGCATGCTTGTAATCCCAGCTACTCTGGAGGCTGAGGCAGGAGAATTGCCTGAGCCCAGGAGGTGGAGGTTGCGGTAAGCCAAGATCGCGCCATTGCACTCCAGCCTGGGGAACAGGAGCGAAACTCCATCTCAAAGAAAAAAAAAAATTTCCTTTGACAGCTGGCATGTTAACTTCTGCCAGTGGAGAACAATGGAGAGATTTTTACATTCTGCTCCCATGTGCATTTTCAGCAGGCTCCTGAAACATGCAGTTCCTCAAAGCCAGGTTCTGACGTACAAGTGAGCTCAGAGACTGGTAGCTTCCCTCAGCACCTCACCTGAGTTTTGTAGCAGAGTGACACCTCTCATGAGCGCGCTTCCCCAGAGAAGCATATCAGCAATTACTCTGCCATTCAGTGAGCTGCAACTGAGCCCTTTCTAACCAGGTATGAATCTCAGCCCTGGAGTGGTGGTAGGGAAAGAAGGACTCATCTTGGACACTCCATCTTAGCCCTAAGGGTAGTGGCTGCTCCTTATATGTGTGGGGTTTTTTTTCCTCTTATTTTTTTTTTTTTGAGACAGGATCTCACTCTGTCAAGTAGGGTGGGGTACAGTGATGCCATCTGGGCTCACTGCAGTTACAACCTCTCAAACTCAAGCAATCCTCCCACCTCAGCCCCAAGTAGCTGGTACTACCAGGTATGCACCACATCCAGCTAATTTGCTGGGATTACAGGTGTGAGCTGCCAAACTGCACCTATATGCTATTTCTATTTTCTTTGAAGTTCTTCTTCTTAATAGCCAATCCTTCATTACTCCAATCTTACTATAGTTAATAATTCCCTGTATTAATTTTCTCTATTCAAACTACTGTGTGGTATGAAGTCTTGACTGGTCCAGTCAGATCCTTCATACTTTATCCCAGAGCCCCTGTATTTACCAGTATTCCGTTACAGAAAACCACTCCCAATTAACTGCTGTTCTTCTCAAATATGCCCTCCAAGCTTTCCTGAAAAACAGTTGGCTCTGCTGGCATTCTTTATGCTGTCCGGTGTCCTGCTGTTTCCCCTCAGTTCCCTCTGCACAAATGCTGGTACTACCCAAGCCTCTTTTTGGTGGTTTGTCCTTACCTACTTAAGGGGTTTGTGGGAAATTTTATTTTGCTTTGATATAGATGGTATCTGTGGATTTTTTTGGTTTTTCAACTCTATTGCTTTGTCTTATTTTTAACTTTACTTTAAAATAATTTCAGGGCCGCTGGGCGCGGTGGCTCACACCTGTAATCCCAGCACTTTGGGAGGCTGAGGCGGGTAGATCACGAGGTCGAGAGATTGAGACCATCCTGGTCAACACAGTGAAACCCTGTCTCTACTAAAAATACAAAAAATTAGCTGGGCACGGTGGCACGTGCCTGTAATCCCAGCTACTCAAGAGGCTGAGGCAGGAGAATTGCCTGAACCCAGGAGGCGGAGGTTGCGGTAAGCCGAGATCGCGCCATTGCACTCCAGCCTGGGTAACAAGAGCGAAACTCCGTCTCAAAAAAAAAAAAAAAAAAAAATTTCAGGGCTGAGTGCGGTGGCTCTTGCCTCTAATCCCAGCACTTTGGGAGACTGAGACGGGTTGAACACCTGAGGTCAGGAGTTCAAGACCAGCCTGAACAACATGGCAAAACCCTGTCTCTACTAAAAATACAAAAATTAGTTGGGCGTGGTGGCACATGCCTAGCTACTTGGGAGGCTGAGGCAGGAGAATGCCTTAAACCTGGGAGGCAGAGGTTGCAGCAAGTCGAGATCATGCCATTGCACTCCAACCTGAGAGACAAGAACGAGATTCTGTCTCAAAAAATAAATAAATAATAACATAAAATAATTTCAGACTTACAAAACAGTGGCAAAAATAGTACCAAGAATTCCTGTACAACCTTCATCTAGACTGTCATAAAAGTTTAAGTATCCCTTATGTTTAGGACCACAAGTGTTTCAAAATTTGGATTTTGGAACATTTGCACATTATATTTGCACATGTGAGACACCCTGAGGATTGGAACCAAATCTAAACATGAAATTCATATTGGTTTCATATACACATAGCCCGAAGGTATTCTATACAATATTTTAAATAATTTTGTGCATGAAACAAAGTTTTGACTGTGACCTGTCACATGAGCAGGTATGGAATTTTCTACTTGTGGTGTGTGACATCCACACTCAAAAAGTTTTAGACTGCAGATGCTCAACCTGTATTAGTATTTTACATTTGCATCCCCATTCTATCTTTTTCCTGAACCATGTGCAAGTTGTAGGACTTGATGCCACTCTTAAATACGTATTTCCTTAAAAGGATATCTTTTACATAATCAGCATAATTATTAACACTTACACATAACATTATTAATCTGTAATTAATACTTATTCAAATTGTCCCATTAATGTTTTAGCAAAAGAAAATTTTTGCAAAATGGTTTTTGCCTCACCCAATATTTATTTAATCTAGGTTTACACGTTGCTTTTAGTTGTCATTTCTCTAGTTCTTTAATCTAGAGTTGTTTTTTTGTTTTTTTGTTTTTTTTTTTTTCATGGCCTTAACATTTTTGAAGACTACAGGCCAGTTCTTTTGTCATTCTTTTGTAGAATCCCCAATTGGGCTTGTCTGATGTCTCCTATGATTAGATCCAGGCTATGCATTTCTGGAAGGAATGTCAGAGGTGATGGTGCATACCTCTCAGTGCTATCATATCAGGAGGCTTATAATATTTGTGTCACTACTGGTAATCTTAATATTTTTCTTAATATTAAAACTTTCATAAAGTAAAATGCATAAATATAAAACATACTCAATTCCATGAGTTTTTAAAATGCTAATATCTTCCCAACTCCTACGAAGATTATTAACACTTCCCTCAACCAGAAAGTTCCTTTCACACCCTTTCCCAGTCAATCCCCACTGTGCACAGGCAACCACAAAACCATCTGGATTTTCTTTCCCATCACAGATTATTTGGCTGTTCCGGAATCTCATATATAGTTTTCTAGAGTCCTTAGGATTTTCCTGTCACCTGCAAACACAAAGTTTTATTTCCTCTTTTTAAACTGTATACATTTCTTTTTCTTGACTTACTGTACTTGTTAGGACCTCCAATACAATGATAAATACAAGTGATAAGAGTAAACATCTTAAATATTACTCTCAATATTAAAGGGAGCTCTGTTTTTACACTGGAGAATTTGGGAAGATGAAAAATCAGTAGCCAACACTGCTGGCATCCTCTCAAGAGTTCCTTGTCTCCACAAATTTATTACTCCTCAGGTTTCAAACACATTCAAGTCTCCTAACCCTAGAAAACTCTACCCTCACACCTGGCTCTTTATTCTCCATACCATTTATCACCAACTTAAAACCCTTCCAACCAAACTTCTCACTTTTGAAAGGGCATCCCAAACTGCCAGATTCAAAGCTCTCTCCCATACTTAATAACAGCTACTATTTAAAAATCTGTGTTCTTGTCTATAACATATACTTCAAAAAAGTAAACAAACAAACAAACAAAACAACCTGTCAAGGCCTATACTGAATGTGTCACATACATCCTCTAACAACTCAGGGACAATCAGGACTATTTAACTTGTCCAGGTAACAATATAGGATTGTTAATTACAGTAAACTGATAATATTTAAAAGTAATTTTCTGGCCGGGCGCGGTGGCTCAAGCCTGTAATCCCAGCACTTTGGGAGGCCGAGGCGGGTGGATCACGAGGTCGAGAGATCGAGACCATCCTGGTCAACATGGTGAAACCCCGTCTCTACTAAAAATACAAAAAAAACTAGCTGGGCGTGGTGGCGCGTGCCTGTAATCCCAGCTACTCAGGAGGCTGAGGCAGGAGAATTGCCTGAACCCAGGAGGTGGAGGTTGCGGTGAGCCAAGATCGCGCCATTGCACTCCAGCCTGGGTAACAAGAGCAAAACTCCGTCTCAAAAAATATATATATATATTAATAATAATTTTCTAATTATACAAACGTATGATACAGAAAAAATAATAATATAGAAAATGTACCGCAAACAACCAGGTCCCAAAACTCTTCAATTTGTGAATTTTATCTACCTACTTTTTCTTGGTATACTCATTCCTTCTTCAGCTAATCACTTCCCAGTCTCCCTTACTGCTACTCCACAGGTTCTGCTCTACACCTTCCCTTCTTTCCAATTTATTATTCTTCTTAGGCGATTTTATTCTATCCACAAACCTCAACTATTACCTCTATTTCCATGTGCACAGCTGTATATCTAACCCATCTCTTTGGCGTCAAGAATTTGTTATCGTCTCTGGCCAATTCTGCTCCTTCTGTTTTCTCTCTTCAAGTTAATTACAAATTACTCATCAAGTCACTCTGGATAGAAATTTTTCTTTTTTTTTTTTTAAGGAAAAATTGTATTACTCTAATTATTTTTTAAGCTCAACAGTGTACATTTAACCCAATTTGGTGGCAAGTTCTTTAGCCTTTGCCTTTTCGAGCTTGGCAATGCAAGTCACAGACTTCGGACTCAGGAGGCTGCCTCCCCAGTGATGGTGGATCTCATCATATCTGTCATTGTAATTGGTCCTGATAGCTTCCACCACCTTAGCTTTAGCTCCTTTGTCTTCTGAATTAAACTGTGTGAAGGCAACCAGTGGCGCAGGTCTTTCTGTGGACTAGATGTCCCACTCTTGCCTTCCCCCTGATAATGCAGTAAGGGACCCCAATTTTATGACACAGGGCAGGCAGGAAGACAACCAGTTCGATGGGACCCATGTCATACGCCATCAACACTAGCTGAGCATTCCTTCTCGTTTTCTACCGAAGTGGAGACAGCGTTGACTCTTGCTTGAAAGACAGGTGGTCTTAGTGGGAACGTCCCCTTTGCTGGCAGCTTTCTTCTCAGCCTGGGCCAATAGCCTCTGCTTCTCTTGCTTTGTGTCTGGTCTGTACTTGTGGGCCAGCTTAAGCAGCTGAGTAGCTGTTTGGCAGTGCAGGGCCTGGGTGAACTGGTAATCGCAGAAGCCACTTTCAGCCGCTTATAGAGAATATAAGCCACTGTAACCTGATTATAGCAAGGCCATTTCACAAAGTGGGTGAGGTCCCTTTTGGACTGGATGTCCCTATCCAATGCCAAAATTCTTAGGCCTTTTCTCCAATAGGGGATTCACCACTTTCTTGACCTTCTGCTTCTTGATGACAGCAGGGGCTGGAGCCACCTTCTTCCCGTTGGCCTTTTCTTTCAGCATCTTGAGCGGTGGGAGAATAGATCTTATTTTGACTCTTCCTTCTCTAATACAATACTGCAGTTCTAATCCTTTAAGTTTAGCCTCCAAAACAAGGTCTTTTACAAACTGAATTTCCATTAACAGAAAAATGGATAAATAAATCTAGTATATTCACATAATATTTGCTATACAACAGTAAAAAAGGTCTAGTTTGTTAAACATGGCACTACTGAGATTTTAGGCTGGTTAATTCTGTTATGGGGCTTTCCAGTGCATTGTCAGTGTTTAGCAATATCCCTGATCGCTACATATTAGATGCTACTAACACTATCCCCAGCTATGACAACAAAGATGTCTCCAGATAATGCCAAATATCCCCTAGTCGGCAAACTTGCCTCTAGTTGAGAACCACTGAGCTAGAGCCCCATAATTCAACACATGTAAGCTTTAAACAATTTTACATAAATAAAAGAATTACAGTGTGCTAGTCAATATAAAGGTTAAAATGTGCATATTTCTAGAATGTATCATTACCACTGGGAATGTCACAGGACTGATAATGAAGCTTCTAATGAAACTATGCTAATCAGTAGCATACTGCCCAGTTTAAAAGGTACTCTTACATCTACTTCACACTATTTCTTGTTTGCCACAATCTTCTTTTTCTTATCAAAGTACGTAACAACACTATTGGTGATTCAAATAAATTTGTTTTCTATACGCACAGCTGACTATGTTATAATAGTAAATATACTCTAAATATTTCATTTCAGATACAGATTATGTTAAAATCATTATGTTTATTTGAGCATAGAAAAAAAGTATTAAAAGAAAGTTGCCTTTTTTTTTTTAAAGTCAGAGTCTTGCTGTGTTGCCCCAGCTGGAGTGCAACGGCATAATCTCGGCTCACTGCAACTTCTGCCTCCCGGGTTCAAGCAATTCCCCTGCCTCAGCCTCCTACCAAGTAGCTGGGATTACAGGCGTGAGCCACTGCATCTGGTACTTTAAAAAAAAAAAAAAAAGGGGGGTGGTGGTGTCTTGCTCCCACATACACCTCCCAAGTAGCTTCGACTAAGGATGCACACCACCCACGTCCACCGGCTCTGTTGCTAATGCTTTTGCTGCAGTTTGCGATGAATTTTATCAAGTTCCTTAAGTGTAATAAGCAACATATATTGTTTTCAAATCATTTCCACTGGTCTTTCTTGGATTTGCTTCTAAGTTTATTGTATAAATAATAAAGATTACAATTTGATATTGGACTACTTGATATCTACAACATCCTGGACAAGTATTTAATATGTAAGGGCAGTACAGCCCTTTCTGAGGATAAAGTTTTGAAGAACAGTCACCTGGGAATAGGAATTCACATTAACATACAATTTAAATCAAGAACTCCAGGTCACTTGCTAGACTTGAAGGTAGAGGGGCTAATGCCTAAATTTCACTCCTCTTTAGGTGACTCTATTAACCAATGTAATGACTGTAATAGAAGTGACTGATTAATGTGCTACTTAAAAATAGCCAGAGGCTGGGTGCAGTGGCTGATGTTTATAATCCTAGCACTTTGGGAGGCCAAACTGGGAAGATCACTTCAGGTCAGGCGTTCAAGACTGGCCTGGGCAATAAAGTGGTATCTGGTCTCTATAGAAATAAAAAAATTAGCTGGATGTGGTGGCATGAATGCAGTAGTGCAATCATAGCTCGCTACAGCCTCAAACTACTGGGCTCAAGAAATCCTCCTGTTTCAGCCTCCCTAGTGGCTGGGACTACGGGCATGTGCCATCATGCCTGGATATTTTTTTTTTTTTTTTTTTTGAGACGGAGTTTCGCTCTTGTTACCCAGGCTGGAGTGCAATGGCGCGATCTGGGCTCACCGCAACCTCCGCCTCCTGGGCTCAGGCAATTCTCCTGCCTCAGCCTCCTGAGTAGCTGGGATTACAGGCACACGCCACCATGCCCAGCTAATTTTTTGCACCTTTAGTAGAGACGGGGTTTCACCATGTTGACCAGGATGGTCTCGATCTCTCAACCTCGTGATCCACCCGCCTCGGCCTCCCAAAGTGCTGGGATTACAGGCTTGAGCCACCGCGCCCGGCCTATGCCTGGATATTTTTTAAAAAGTTTTAAAGAGACAACGGTCTCACTGTGTTGCCGAGGGTGGTCTCAAACTCCTGGCATCAAGCAGTCCTCCTGCCTTGGTCTCTGAAAGTGCTGGGATTATAGGCATGAGCCACCATGACTGGCCAACTTAAAGATATTGATTACATGTTAAAATGATAATCTTTTCTTTTCTTTTTGAGATGGAGTCTCCCTCTGTTGCCCAGGCTGGAGTGCAATGGTGCAATCTTGGTCCACTGCAACCTCTGCCTCCTGGGTTCAAGCAATTCTCCTGCCTCAGTCTCCCAAATAGCTGGGATTACAGGTGCTCGCCCCCACGCCCAGCTAATTTTTTTATTTTTAGTAGAGACAAGGTTCCACCATGTTGGTCAGGCTGGTCTTGAACTCCTGACCTCAGGTGATCCAGACGCCTCAGCTTCTCAAAGTGCTGAGATTACATCCATGAGCCACCGTGCCCGGCCTGATAATCTTTTCTTAAATAAAATATATTTTAAAATTTTAAAGATACTCTAAAAACGCTACCTTTGATTTAGAGGCTAAAAGGCATGTAATTTAACACACAATAACATCTAGTGTTACAGTTATTTTGTATGATAGAGAACAAAATCAAGAGGAAAAAAAGTTTAAGTAGTTAAAGACAATTTTACATTCAAGACTACATTTTAACATAATTATATTTGAGTATTAAACGTTGTATGACTTAAGAGAAATTAAAGATTTTTCTAAATTCGAAAGACATAAAGATAAAAACTTAGCTACAAGTTACATCAAAGTTTTGGTCACCATTTTCAAATGTATCAACTCCTTTCTTCTAAAAACAATAAAAACCTCAACTTATAAATTACTTTTTCTGCAATTTCTGAAATGTTCTCATTACTAACAGGGTCTCCTATTTCAGACATCATTTGTTGGGTTATAACCACACATCTAAAGATTCATACTTACAAAGTCTTCCTCTTCAAACTGCAACTTTTCCATCTTGTCTTCTTTCTTTTCTTCTCTAATCTCCATAGGTGGCTTTTCCTGAAAAGCACACCCTTTCCGGGAGTGGAAGCTGCCATTCCAGTGGCGATAGTTCCCTGTGCCACCTCCACTACGTTGGCTCATGCCATCATGACCTCGAGAAGAGCCATGCCAACCAGATGGGTTCCCTGTGATTCCAGCATATGCTCCCTTAGAGACACCAGAGTCCACAGAATCATGGCGGAACAGGGAGGGCTGGTGCCAAGAATCTAGAATAATAAAGAAAAGGAACTCATTAGATTGTTTTCTTCCTGATTTGGTTTACTGTATTGCCAAAAGGTCTTCGGGGACCTTGTTAATAAAAAGTCTACATAAAAAAATCACAAAATGTATCTTTTCTTTGTGAGGAAATTTCTGAATGCATTCAACTGAACAGATGATTCACAAGAATCATAATTATAGTTAGACCTAGAAAGCCATGTATTTGGGTAATGACTACTAGAGAATCCAACTGAAAACTACGTTCAGGAAGATCCTATTTCAAGATTACAGACATGTACCCTCAGCCTGGGCTTGTCCTGTATGAGTAACTTAAATACAGTCATGAAAGCTGGACATGGCTCACCTCCTGCAGTTCGTAGGGGACCATTGTTAAAAAAACCATCAGAGGAATTATGTCGACGGCGGCTTACTCCACATCTACCTTCTCCTCTGGGTAGGTGCTCTCCGTGTTTTTCGAAGGTGGCAGTAGGTGACTAGGATGATGGGATAAATAACTATTAGTCCCTTTCAATATCTCAACAGGCTTTGCATCAGGCTTTCAAAACATAAGTAATAATGGTGGTAGAAACCCATATAATAAGCATATAGACCCTAAGGGTATCCCCAGGCGCCCGAGTTAATTTAGAGAAGTCTTAGGTTGTATATTCAATCATTAATTCACTTCCTTTATTCTAGAAGAGGAGAAAAGCTAGCCACTTCAATTGTTTGCATGAAAGGGGGCAGGGGAAACCTTGTAAATATCCATAGGCATAAGCTCCAAAACTTTACACTTAAAAATATTTATCTTTCAACGGGAGAGGGAAATCAAGATGACTGCCTAAAAAGCAATTCTAAATAATTCTAAACAGGCTTAGTATTTCTGGAATAGGGCAAAGACAGTGGTTGAAATATCACCTTGGTAGGTTAGTAGTAATCACAGAGTTGTGTTTTTTTTTTTTTGTTTCTTTTTTTTGTTGTTGTTTTTTAAAGAGAGAGAGAGATGGAGTCTTACTGTTGCCCAGGCTGGAGTGTAGTGGCACAATTAAAGCTCACTGCAGCTTCTTACCCTTGAGCTTAAAGGATCCTCCTGCCTCAGCCTATGAAGTAGCTAGTACTACAGGCACATACCACTAAGCCTGGCTAATTTTTAAAATTTTTTGTAGAGATGGGGGTATCACCAGGCTGATCCCTCACTCCTGGCCTCAAGCAATCCTCCTGCCTTGGCCTCCCAAAGCTCTGGGATTACAGTTGTGAACCACAGCATCCAGCTGCTAGAGTTTTTACAGTTTTATAAAACATTTATTTCCAAATATAATACTTCTAACAATACTACACTTTTGGCATCATACCCATTTTACTCATTTACACACAATGGAAGAGGTCAGAGAGAAAAAATGTCTTTGAGGTAACAAAACTGAATGGAAGCAGTTTGAGAAACATTACTATAGATGAACTCTAATGTCCCTTCCTATTTCAAAGAATTTTATTCCAACATTCTTAAATAATAGAGACCATAAAGCCATGAAAAGTATGATTATGTCTGACAAGGAAAACTGTAAGTTGGGGCATGTTTACATTTATTTTTCTTACTATTAATATCTTGCCAATATTTTACCCATTCCTGTGGGTTAAAAAATATTTTCTCCTAAAAGTTTTATGGTTTTAGCTTTTTAACTTATGTTCCATTTTAAGTTAATTTTTCTGTGTATGAAGTAAAGGCTAAAGTTCTTTACTCTGCCTCCATACAAAGAGGCGCTGGTTCTTCTAGCACTGTTTCAAACAAAAACGTAACACTATCACTTCCTCATTGAATTACCTTTGTACTTTAATCAAAAATCAACACAAAATACATAAACGAGCCTTTTTTTTTTTTTAAAGAGACAGGGTCTCACTCTGTCACCCAGGCTGGAGTACACTGGCCTGATCATAGCCCACTGTAGCCTCAAACTCCTGGGCTCAAGCAATCCTTCTACCTTAGCCTCCCAAGCAGCTGAGATGACAGCTATTCGCCATCACACCTAGCTAGTTTTTTGTTTGTTTTTTCAAATTTTTCTTGGAGAGACAAGGTCTCACTTTGGTGCCCAAACTGGTCTCAAACTCTGGGCTTTCAAGCAATCCTCCTGCCTCAGGCTCTCAAAGTGCCGGGATTACAGGCATGAGCCACTGAGCCCAGCCTGTACAGGTCTATTTTTGAACTCTCTATTCTGTTCTATTCCTTTCATGTCTATCCTTATGCCAAAACCACAGGACTTTGCTTATTGTAGTTTTGAAAATGAAAGAACATCTTCTAATTCTTTTTACTTAGTTTACTGTGCTAAAACAATTATTCTTTACTGATAGATCTGTATACTTTTCATGTAACCTCCAAGCACCGGGTCAGATTAGGCCAATTATGAGATCTTGCAAATTTCATGAAGACAATTTGAAACGAAGTTTACAGCTGGGTGTGGTGGTTAGTTCCTATAATCCCAACACTTTGGGAGACTAAGGCAGGCAGATCGCTTGAGCCCAGGAGTTCAAGACAAGCTGGGCAACATGGCAAAACTCTGTCTCTACAAAAAAATTTGAGGCTGCAATGAGCTATGATCATGCCACTGGACTCCAGCCTGGGCGACAGAGGCTCTGTCCCAAAAATAAGTAAAATAGAAAGAAAATGAAGTTTAAAGCAAAAAGCTGAGACTGGAAGTACCTTCCCAAAAGTCCACATTTTAAAATATCAAAGGTAGGCCTTTTTTTGACAATACCTATCGATTTCATTCTTCCTCTATTCATTGACAAAATGGGAAGCATTTTAAAATTTACTAGCTTCCCAAACTATCAGTAATGCAGGCTGATTCTTTTGTGTAGTGTGACTAGGTCTGCTTTAATCTATATAAACTGGTAATTTCATCTGTGTTTACCCCTACTGCAACACGTATCTCCCCTGAAACTATTAAGTAGGTTAATGCCTCTAAAACAGTTTCTGGGATTTAACCTGAGATCCATGTAGTAGTTAAATGAGCACTGTCTCTACCTTTTCCTTCTCTTCATCTATTACCATAGACAAATGTGTGTTCACTCCAAAGGTCTGTTTACCTAAGAACCATTCCCCTTTTACTTCTGCCCCTTTGACCTCGACAATAGGTTAGCAGTTTGTTTAATCTCCAAAGTGTGCTGCAGCTAATACAAGACTTAACTGTCATGCAATGAGAAAAGCCTTAGGATGTAATGAAAAAAGTGAGATACTTAAAAAGAAAAACTAACATAAAATAGTGAGATACTTGGTAGTAATAAGGTACACATTCATGTGGACTGCCTAATTATTTACATCTTTCTAACAGAAAGCTATTAAGTCTATGAAAATGTTTTTGAAATCCTCACGAGGCTGAATGTATTAAAAAACACCCAGAATGGGCTGAGTGTAGTGGCTCATGCCTGTAATCCAGCACTTTGGGAGGCCCAGGCAGGCAGATCATTTGAGCTTAGGAGCTGAAGACCAGCCTGGCTAACGTGGTAAAATTCCATCTCTACAAAACAATAACAAAAATTAGCAGGGCATGGTGGTGTGCAGCCGATAGGCCTAGATACTCTGGGGGCTGAGTCAGGAGGACTGCCTGAGCCCAGAAGGTCAAAGCCACAGTGAGCTGTGATTATATTACTGAACTTCATCCTGGGTGACAGAGGGAGACCCTGTCTCAAAACAAAGAAACAAACAAAAAAAAAACCCCAAACCCTCTGGTATTTGAGTAGATACTACAGGAATTGAGAACAGTACCTTAGCTGACTGTGGTGTTGAGAAATTTAGCCAAGCAGGAACAAAATCATGCTGCGCCATTTAGGTCCAGTGTCTCCTTTCAGCAAGGTGAGGCATCCAACCTCATGGCCAGGATCTGAAAACAAAACAACTCAACTAACTTATATTTACAAGAACCTGATACCAATGTGTAAAGGTATCTGTAATTATTCTAAGATTCCTCTTTACAGAAAGACCTGCCCTCTGAGCCTCTCTATAGATTACTAAGCCTTATAACTCAGAGAAGTTCTAAATAAAAGCAATTTTTGTTAAAACAAAAATTCTAAACAAAAGAAAATTGTAACATGAGTCTGGAAGATTTATTTTTTACAGGAAGGATCTTGCTATAGAGTCCAGGCTGGTCTCAAACTCCTGGCCTCAAGTGATTTTCCTGCTACAACCTCTCAAAGTATTGGGATTATAGGTGTGAGCCACTGCGCCCAGCGAATATGGAAGGTTTTATGAAGGAAGCTAACAAATTATTGATTGCTACATCAAAGAACTTGAAGAATTTAACATCTATTTAAAACTACAGATACTTATGAAAAGAGATTAATCTGCTTCAAATACTCAGATAACTTCTAGCAAAAGCAGTAGAAAAGATCTTCCTGGCTGGGCACAGTGGCTCACACCTGTAATCCCAGCACCCTGGGAGGCTGAGGCAGATCGCTTGAACCCAGAAGTTCAAGACCAACGTGGGCAAAGTGGCAAAACTCCATACATACAAAAACTAATAAAGAAGCCAGGTCTGGTGGCACATGCGTGTGGTCCCAGCTACTCTGGAGTTGCTAAGGTGGGAGAATTATCTGAGCTGGGAAGGTTGGGGCTGCAGTGATTGAGATTGCACCATGGCACTCCAGCCTGGATGATAGAGTGAGACCCTGCCTCAGGGTAGGGGAAAAAAGATCTTCCTAGAGAAGGATCATGCAGCCTCTTAAGAGCTTTTCTATTTAGTTCATATTAATTTCTTCAAATACCAACTAGCATCAGTTTTCCTGAAATCTGTTGGTGTCTTCAAACCACCCTACTGATATTCTCCAAAATTAAATACATCAGAAAGGAGTATGTGTTTTTCGTGATGCATATACACAGTTTTCTTTCAAAGTAAGATATATGGAGAATATTTACCCCAGAGTGCAACCTCTGTGGTCCTGTTTCTGAACTCAAGTCAGCCAGTTGGATCTCCCACAAGGTTTTCTTCATAAAAGGATGCTTAAGTAATCTGGCCGGCAGCACGACTTAGGATGAGGCACAAAGAAGCCAGGTTCTGTGTGGATCTCTCAGTCCCCTCAACTGCTCATCTTAAACTATTTGGTTCCTGACACGTTTTCAAAAGGGGAAAGGGGAAAAGGGGAAGGGGGGAAGGGGAACATAAAAAGTATTTGTTACATTTAAAAAAGGGGGGGAAGGGGAAAGAGCTGTATCTATGTTCACCTCATTCAACTTTCTTGAGTTACGGCACTATGATGTTGCTTAATTAGGTAAGACATGGATATCTGCACTGAGTGCAAACACTGTTCATAACAAGGTCATAGCTAGAAAGACTGATAGGCTCAAGTGTGGACAAGTAATGTCATCAAGGTGATAGATCAAAAATATATTAAAGCCCTATAAAAGATCTGAGCAGTCAACTCCAAAACATCCACATGATAAGGTCATTAAAATACAAATCTCATTATTCTTACTCACGCAACTGCTAAAAGATAGTGTGCAGATATGTATTTGTATTTGCCTTAACCTTCAAATTCTAGGACATAAATCTTGTCTTTGCTAAAAAAATAGAAATAAAAATATATCAGACAGGAACTTGCTACACTTTTCTTTCCACAAACAGCAGCTTTCAAGGCAAATTTCTTGGTATAAAGCTCCTAAATGTATATTCTATTTCTTTGGCCTTTACTATTTGTAAATTGAGAGCAAAGTTAAAACATTAGAAAGATAGGTGGGATAAGTATTAAGAAACAGTCAAGGAGAAATATAGTTCCAAAATGAGGATTTCTTCTCTTCAGTTTTCTGTGTTTCACTTGTTCTGCTCCTTCTCAATAACTGAATGGAGCCACTGGAAGGAGATACGAAGAATCTTCTACTGCTTTGGTAGAGAAGTCACTTATTAATATTATTTTGGATCCATTTCCACCATTTCACAATCATTTGAAAGGCCACACGAATCTATCACTCTGTGAATGAAAAAACAAAACACATGAAATCACATATGTTTATGTCATATATACATATATATATAAAGAAAGAGAGAGAGAGAGAGAGAGAGAGAGAGAGAGAGAGAGAGAGAGAGAGAGAGATGCTAAAATGAGACACAGTGAAATAATCAAATCAAGGTCCTGAGAACCAAAACCCTTAAGTCCAATTTAGATACTAGGAATTTATTATGTTCACCACCTACAGATGACTTGGACATAAATCTTTTGGGATTTCAGAAAAGTTACCTAAACAGAGTTTGCTTTTTTATATAACCACTTTTGCAGTCAGCTAAGGTATTCAGAAATGCAACATAATGGGTCTTTCAGATTTTAGATTTTTCTCTCATAAATGGAACAGGGTGCCATGAGTGGTCAAAGGGCCATATAGTTTGCTGGTATATTACCAAAGTCACCAACTACCTATTTGTTTAGGACTAGCCACAGCTAGGATCCTTAAATTAAGATATCTGTCACAGTATTTTTTATGTATTTATATGGTATATATTTTTATATATCTGGCTCTCAATTCAGAGATTTAAAACTTTTATAATTTAACTTGCTATGCACTGAGATGAAACAAAAATTTCTTTGGTAGTTTATCAACATTCTTTCAGGGGATACAAATTATTTAATTACTTATCATTTAAAAAACAGGGTTTCCGCCAGGCGCGGTGGCTCAAGCCTGTAATCCCAGCACTTTGGGAGGCCGAGGCAGGTGGATCACAAGGTCAAGAGATCGAGACCATCCCGGTCAACATAGTGAAACCCCGTCTCTACTAAAAATACAAAAAATTAGCTGGGCATGGTGGCGCGCGCCTGTAATCCCAGCTACTCAGGAGACTGAGGCAGGAGAATTGCCTGAACCCAGGAGGCGGAGGTTGCGGTGAGCCGAGATCACGCCATTGCACTCCAGCCTGGGTAACAAGAGTGAAACTCAGTCTCAAACAAAAAAAAAAAAAAAAAAAAAAAGAAACAGGGTCTCACCCTATCACCTAGGCTGGAGCGCACTGACTTAATTGTAGTTCACTGCAGCCTTGAACTCCCAGGCTTAAGCAATCCTCTCACCTCAGCTTCCTGAGTAGCAAAAACCATGGGACCACAAGTTTGCACCATCATGCCCATCTAATTTTTAAAAACGTTTTTTGTAGACACAGGGTCTCACTTTGTTGCCCAGGCTGGTCTTGAATTCCTAGCTTCAAGCAATCCTCCTGTTTTGGCCTCTCAAAGTGCTAAAATTACAGGTGTGAGCCACAGTGGTTGGCTGTAGGAAGATACTCAGAAGCCTTGCACTACTGTTTTAAAGTTCATGGGAATAAGAAATACCAAATTCAGGATAGTAAGTCTCTGGGGAAATGAAGGGAAATAAAAAAAGAGGTCCCAGAGAGTTTCAACTGTATCTGTAATGTATTATTTCTCAAGTTGAGTAATGGGTACAAGATGACTATTCACTTGCTGCTCCTTTTATAAACTTCTAACACTTAGAAGAATATTAGGCCGGGCGCAGTGGCTCATGCCTATAATCCCAGCACTTTGGGAGGCCGAGGTGCATGGATTACTGGAGGTGAGGAGTTCAAGACCAGCCTGGCCAACATGGTAAAACCCCACCTCTACTAAAAATACAAAATTAGGCTGGGTGCAGTGGCTCACGCTGTAATCTCAGCAAGTTGGGAGGCTGAGGCAGGCAGATCACAAGGTCAGGAGATTGAGACCATCCTGGCCAACATGGTGAAACTCCATCTCTACTAAAAACACAAAAAAATTAGCTGGGCATGGTGGTGCATGCCTGTAGTCCCAGCTACTCTGGAGGCTGAGGCAGGAGAATTGCTTGAACCCAGGAGGCAGAGATTGAGCCGAGATTGAGCCACCGTACTACAGCCTGGGTGACAGCACAAGAATCTGCCTCAAAAAAAAAAAAAAAAAAAAAAATCAGCTGGGCGTGCTGGCATGTGCCTGTAATCCCAGTTTCTTAGGAGGCTGAATCAGAAGAATCTCTTGAACCCAGGAGTTGGAGGGTTGCAGTGAGCTGAGATCGCACCATTGCACTCTAGCCTGGGCAAAAAGGGCAAAACCTCATCTTAAAACAAACAAAAAAGAGTATTAATAGGACAAGTATATAAAAAGTTAAGTATAAAATACTTGAAAAGAAAAAATATTTCAATAATATAATTTATAAGCTGAAATATATGTATCACCCAGACTATACATTCCTTGGGCACACAAGGAATAGTCATAAAAATGGGACTATAAGCCAGGCGCGGTGGCTCACGCCTGTAATCCCAGCACTTTGGGAGGCCGAGGCGGGTGGATCACGAGGTCGAGAGATCGAGACCATCCTGGTCAACATGGTGAAACCCCGTCTCTACTAAAAATACAAAAAATTAGCTGGGCGTGGTGGCGTGTGCCTGTAATCCCAGCTACTCAGGAGGCTGAGGCAGGAGAATTGCCTGAACCCAGGAGGCGGAGGTTGCGGTGAGCTGAGATCGCGCCATTGCACTCCAGCCTGGGTAACAAGAGCGAAACTCCGTCTCAAAAAAAAAAAAAAAAAAAAATTGGGACTATATACCAGTTTAAAGAGGTAAATTAGTTCCAAAGAATAAGACATTCTTTGTTCTCTGACAATACAGTACCAAAATTAAAAATGACTTTGTCTCATAGTTCCCACTCTCCCCCATCCTAAAGCAATTCTGTTTAAAAATTACTAGGTGGAACCAAGCAAGGTAACAATCTATGGGCAGCAGAAGTGGGAGCTGCAGAGGGCTGGAGTAGACTGTTCTGCCTAACCAGTATGTGAAGGGTAACCATGAGGGGTGGGGAATGGAGAAATGTGCGTGTGGCCGTAGCCCAGATGCAGGGTGTCAGCACTCATTCAGTGGTGTAAGAGAATGTACCCGTAGGAGGGCGGCCCAACACAGAGTATGGGAGACTTGAGTGGAGTGAGGAGGGCATCCTGGGAGAGGAACAAAGCCAAGCAGATTGGGGACCTCTATGTAGTAAGGTGCTTTGCACAGATGTTCCATCGTTGGTGTGGTAAGGAGGGAAATGCGTGGTAAGGGAGGAGGTGGTTTAACTAGAAGTTGGTTAATACTAAGAAATGATTAAAGTTAAAAAATATTAAAAAAAAAAAATGGGGCCCGGGCTCAAGCCTGTAGTCCCAGCACTTTGGGAGGCTGAGGCAGGTGGATCACGAGGTCAAGAGATCGAGACCAACCTGGTCAACATGGTGAAACCCCGTCTCTACTAAAAATACAAAAAATTAGCTGGGCATGGTGGCGCATGCCTATAATCCCAGCTACTCAGGAGGCTGAGGCAGGAGAATTGTCTGAACCCAGGAGGCGGAGGTTGCGGTGAGCCGAGATCGCGCCATTGCACTCCAGCCTGGGTAACAAGAGCGAAACTCCGTCTCAAAAAAAAAAAAAAGAAAAAGAAAAAGAAAAAAATGGGAGCCATATTTCTTATCATGGGAGAAAGGAGGCAATGAGAAAGAGAATTTCAAAATACTTAAACAGAATAACACTAGGAATAAATATGCAATATAACATCTGGAGCAGTATTTAATAAAAAATGAGGTTTAAAAACATTATTCTCAGCCGTCTGCAGTCCTAACAGTTTGGGAGGCTGAGGTGGGTAGATCACTTGAGGTCAGGAGTTCAAGACCAGCCTGGCCAACATGGTGAAACCCCGTTGCTATTAAAAATACAAAAATTAGCCAGGGGTGGTGACGCATGCCTATAATCCCTGCTACTTGGGACACTGAGGCATGAGAATTGCTTGAACCTGGGAAGTGGAGGTTGCAGTGAGTCAAGATCATGCCACTGCACTCCAGTCTCCAGCCTGGGCAACAGAGTAAGACTGCCTCAAACAAACAAACAAAAACAACAAAACCACCACCACTAACAACAACAAAAGCCAACATCAACCTCCACCTCCTAGGCTCAAGCGATTCCCCTGCCTCAGCCTCCAGAGTAGGAGGGATTGTACAGGCATATGCCACTATCGTCCAGCTACTTTTTGTATTTTTAGTAGAGACGGAGTTTCACCATGTTGGCCAGGCTGGTCTTGAACTCCTGACCTCAAAAGATCCACCCTCCTCAACCTCCCAATGTGCTGAGATTACAGGCATGATCCACTGTACCTGGCCTGGCTACTGTTTCTTTAGTATAATTCAAAATTGTTGGCCAGAGACAGTGGCTCACGCCTGTAATGGCAGCACTTTGGGAGGCTAAGATGAGCTGAGACATGGTGAAACCTGTCTCTACTAATACAAAAATTAGCCAGGCCTGGTGGTACATGCCTGTGGTTCCAGCTACTCAGGAGGCTGAGGCAGGAGAATCACTTGAACCTGGGAGGCAGTGAGCTAAGATCCTGTCACTGCACTCCAGCCTGGGTTACAGAGCCAGATTCCATCTCAAAAAAAATTAAAAAGCAAAAAAACTCCAAAACTGTTTTTATATAGGCCTATACCTGTAACTCCCAGTAATAGATACATGATGAAACTATCCCTGTAGTGAAGTTATTCTGGAAAAATAATCAAATCAAGCATCCTTATGGAAAAGATATAATCAACTGTTTGGTGCATACATTTTATCTTAAGAATTCTGGTTGAGGGCCGGGCGCGGTGGCTCAAGCCTGTAATCCCAGCATTTTGGGAGGCTGAGGCAGGTGGACCACAAGGTCAAGAGATTGAGACCATCCTGGTCAAAATGGTGAAACCCCGTCTCTACTAAAAATACAAAAAATTAGCTGGGCATGGTGGCACGTGCCTGTAATCCCAGCTACTCAGGAGGCTGGCAGGAGAATTGCCTGAACCCAGGAGGCGGAGGTTGCTGTGAGCCGAGATCGCACCATTGCACTCCAGCCTGGGTAACAAGAGTGAAACTCCGTCTCAAAAAAAAAGAATTCTGGTTGAAACCACAGAGAACCTCAAGCTCAAGGCAGAGAGATAAATCACCTAATGGGGTATAAAACTGTTGGAAACAAAGGAAAATGCCTCAATTTTCAACATAAACAGTTCCCTCTTTTCAATCCCCACTAGGTACTTTCCAGTTTTCCAACTGACACACACCACCACCTTTCAGTGTTTCACATACCAAATCCTAAATTTCTGTAGCAGAGTCCCAACCTAGGCAGTGACTGTAGAAGAAATACTAACTAACAATACTTTGCTACTGTTACAGGTCCTACAACTGTTATATATCCCATAACAATTACTTACCCATCACCCGCAACATACTCTGATACCTGAAGGGTAAAAAATGTAACCTAGGGCCGGGCGCAGTGGCTCAAGCCTGTAATCCCAGCACTTTGGGGAGGTCAAGGCAGGTGGATCACGAGGTCAAGAGATCGAGACCACCCTGGTCAACATGGTGAAACCGTCTCTACTAAAAATACAAAAAAATAGCTGGGCATGGTGGCGCGTGCCTGTAATCCCAGCTACTCAGGAGGCTGAGGCAGGAGAACTGCCTGAACCCAGGAGGCGGAGGTTGCGGTGAGCCGAGATGGCGCCATTGCGCTCCAGCCTGGGTAACAAGAGCAAAACTCCGTCTCAAAAAAATAAATAAAAAATAAAAATAAAAATAAAATAAGAGTGTAACCTAAACATGTATGTGCAGAGTATGTGGTTGAGAGGAGATGTACTGTAAATGGGGGCATTTAATCAAACAGCACAAATAAAAGAAGATAGATAAAAATAAATTTCTGTTCTGGAAGTAAAAGACTATGAGGAAAAATGCCAAAATGTTAATAACGGTTTTATTAGGATGGTGGAATTATCGGCATTTTGTTTGTTTTATCTTTTCTATTAGGCAAAATGTTTTATAATAAACTTACTTTGCTTTGCAAATTTTAAATTAAAGATCTTTAGTGATGTCTTTTGGGGCTATGGCTATTTTTACAGAATGACTAACTGGGAGATTTCTGCTTATTACCAAAAAATCCTGAGAAGAAAAATTCTCTTAAACTTTTTTTTTTTTTTTTTTTTTTTTGAGAAAGTAGAACAGGATCCTGAGTAGCTGGGACTATGGGTGAGTACCCCCATGCTCAGCTAATTTTAAAAAAATTCTTGGGCCGGGTGCAGTGGCTCACGCCTGTAATCCTAGCACTTTGGGAGGTCAAGGTGGGTGGATCAACTAAGGTCAGGAGTTCACGACCAGCCTGGCCATGATGGTGAAACCCCATCTTAAAAAAAAAATTCTTCTGCACAGATGAGGCCTCACTATGTTGCCTAGAGTGGTCTCAAACACCTCAGCTCAAGCATATTATACAATCTTTTTTCTGACATGGAGTCTTGCTCTGTCGCCCAGACTAAAGTGCAGTGGTGCGATCTCGGATCACTGCAATCTCTGCCTCCCAGGTTTAAGCAATTCTCCTGCCTCAGCCTCCTGAGTAGCTGGGACTACAGGTGCGTACCACCATGCCTGGCTAATTTTTTTGTATTTTTAGTAGAGATACGGTTTCACCATATTGTTCAGGGTGGACTTGAATTCCTGACTTCAGGCGATCCATCCACCTCAGCCTCCCAAAGTGCCAGGATTATAGGCGTGAGCCACCATGGTGGGCCTTTCTTTCTTTTTTTTTTTTTTTGAGACAAAGTCTTACTTTGTCACCCTATCTGGAGTGCAGTAGCACGATCCAGGCCCATTGCAACCTTTGCCTCCTCCAAGCAATTCTCATGCTTCAGCCTCCTGAGTAGCTGGGATTACAAGCACCCTCCACCACACCCATCTAATTTTTGTATTTTTAGTAGAGATAGGGTTGCGCCATGTTAGCCAGGCTGGTCTTGAACTCCTGAGTCACCGCGCCTGGCCTCACAGAAGTTTTAAAAAACATGAAAGATGGCCAAGTGTTGTGACTCATGCCTGTACTTCCAGCACTTTGGGAGGCTGAGGCAGGTGGATCACCTGAGGTCAGGACTTCAACACCAGGTGGGCCAACATGCTGAAACCCCGTCTCTACTGAAAATATAAAAATTACCTGGGTGTGGCTACTGAAAATATAAAAATTAGCTGGGTGTGGTGGCTGACACTTGTAATACCAACTACTTGAGAGGCTGAGGCAGGAGAATCACTTAAACCCGGGAGTCAAAGGAGGTTGCAGTAAGCCAAGATCACACCATTACACTCCAGCCTGGGTGACAAAGCAAGGCTGTCTCACAAAAACAAAAACAAAAACAAAAACAAAAAAACACAAAAGACTAGATTGGAGGGGAAATCAAGATTCTTTCTTTGAATAATTTTAAATGTGAGATGTCAAGCATGTGCTCTAGAGCTAAAAGGAGAGGTGTGTTCTAGGAGTAGAATTATGGTTATTTTCAGTATTTGATAGACAAAATGCTGACAATTACCAGAATTGGTTGGGGAATAGGTGAAATCTAAAAAGAATATAAAGATGCAGAAGTTTTCAAGTCTTGTCTATTTCATTACTTCTTTTCCATCTGTTACTTGTGCCTCTTCTTCAAGGTCAAATTACTCTCCAACTTAAAAAAACTAATTTCTTAGGCCCTACTAGTCTCTTTCCACCATCTGCCTCAGGCTCTCCTAGTTGCCACTCTCTGCTCCTAGACCTAGGATCTAATTATATCACTCCCTGCTCAAAAATTTCTGGTTTTCCACCAACAAGACAATAGGATTTAAATTTCTCAGTCTAAGAGACAAGAAATAAGCCTTTCCCCCACTCCTCACAAAACAGCCTAAAAAGTCTCATTTAATTTTCTATCTGGAAGTAATCCCTGCCTCTGAAATCTTCAAAGTCTGTTCTGTTTTTTTTTTTGGAGACAGAGACTTGCTCTGTTGCCCAAGCTAGAGTGCAGTGGCATCTTGGCTCACCGTAACTTCCACCTCCCAGCTTCAAGCAACTCTCCTGTCTTAGCCTCCCAAATAGCTGGGATTATAGGTGTCCACCGCCACGCCCAGCTAATTTTTGTATTTCTAATGGAGACGAGATTTCACCATGTTGGCCAGGCTGGTCTCAAACTCCTGACCTCTTGATCCACCTACCTAGGCCTCCCAAAGTGCTGGGATTACAGGCCTGAGCCACTGCGCCCACCCTCAAAGTACTTTAATTGTGCCTGCTAGGCTACTAACACTTACTTCCTCCAGAATAGTCATAAATGTTTATCTTAGCTCCAAAAGTAGCCAAACACTTGTCACTTCTAAGAATCCCAACTTGGCCGGGCGCGGTGGCTCAAGCCTGTAATCCCAGCACTTTGGGAGGCCGAGGCGGGTGGATCACGAGGTCGAGAGATCGAGACCATCCTGGTCAACAAGGTGAAACCCCGTCTCTACTAAAAATACAAAAAGTTAGCTGGGCATGGTGGTGCGTGCCTGTAATCCCAGCTACTTAGGAGGCTGAGGCAGGAGAATTGCCTGAGCCCAGGAGGCGGAGGTTGCGGTGAGCCGAGATCGCGCCATTGCACTCCAGCCTGGGTAACAAGAGCGAAACTCCGTCTCAAAAAAAAAAAAAAAAAAAAAAAAGAATCCCAACTTGCTATTCTTTGTAACACACATATGATGTATCTAGCATGATACCAAGCATATGGTAAGGATTCAAAATTTGATAAATTTTTACAAATTACAATAAAGTAAAAATGCCGAGAAATTAGCAACCTCATGTATTGCTGGTAGAAATGTAAAATGGTGCAGCTACTATGGATAACTGGTTAAACAATGAAGTACCATATGATCTAGTAATTCTACTTCTAGGTATATATCCAAGACAAATAAAAACGTGTCCACACAAATATCTGTACATGAATGTTCACAGCAGCCTTATTTACAATAGCTACAAAGCAGAAACAACTCAAATGTCCATCAATAGATGGATTAACAAAATACTGTATATTATACGACAATTATTTAGCTCTAAAAAGGAAAGGAAGTACTGATATAAGCTACAACATAGATGAATCATGAAAATATG
This sequence comes from Saimiri boliviensis, assembly GCF_048565385.1. Lineage (NCBI taxonomy): Eukaryota > Metazoa > Chordata > Mammalia > Primates > Cebidae > Saimiri > Saimiri boliviensis. The sequence continues at coordinate 44,470,370 of NC_133459.1, forward strand.
TTAAATGAAAAAAGGCAGACATAAAAACTATAAATTGTATTATTGCACTTATATGAAACATCCAATTCCACAGAGCTAGAAAACACATCAGTGATTAGCAGGGACTGGGAAGGGGAGGGAATTGGGGTATGACTGCTTAATATATATAAAAATTTGGTTTGGGGTAATGAAAGGTTCTAGAACTACATAGTGGCACAATCCTGAGAATGTACTCATGCCATGGAATTGCACACTTTTTCAATTGGTTACAATGGTAAATCTTGTGTGTATTTTCCCATAATTACAAGAAGTATAGGCCAGACATGGTGGCTCACACCTGTAATCCCAGCACTTTGGGAGGGCAAGGCAGGCAGATCATGAGGTCAGGAGTTCCAGACTGGCTTGGCCAACGTGGTGAAACCCCATCTCTAATAAAAATACAAAAATTAGCTGGGCATGGTGATGGGTGCCTTGAACCCAGGTGGCAAAGGTGGAAATGAGCCAAGACACCATTGCACTCCAGCCAGCATGGGCAACACAGTGAGATTTCATCTCAAAGAAAAAACAAACAAACAAAAAATATGTGTGTATATATGCAGTCAATGTTAATATTAAATACATACAATGCCCTACATCACCTGTTCTTTTTCAGATTACATAAGTACTTTTGCTCCCTCTACAAATTCCCTGTATCTGAATACTTGATTCAACCATTCATTCATAAACATTTGTCAAATACTTTACCTCTTCAAAACCTCCAACTTAATGAGCACCTCACGTGTCAGGCACTCTATTTGGTTCTTCACAACATGACCTAACTTTGTATTTTATAATTAAGTTTATACTGCTAGGAGAGTACCTCCCTGGCCAAGGGCCTTATCTCAGTTGTCTCTACTTCAGGCTCCTCTTACCTAGATACAACACTACTATTGCTCTTGACTTCAACCACTCATTTTCTCTAGAGTCCAGCAGCATCACCAATTACTCCTTCTGGTAACTTCAACTTTGATTTATAGTCCACTCAATTAACAAAAAACTGTACTCAATTCTCCAACTGGAAACAAACCCCCTTCTTAGAACCTGTATCTTGCTCCAGGTATATACTTTACCTGCTTTACTCTCCCGTTTTTTTTTTTTTTTTTTTTTTTTGAGACAGTCTCACTGTGTCACCCAGGGTGGAGTGCAATGATGCAATATGGGCTCACTGCAACCTCCACCTCCTGGGTTCAAGTGATTCTTGTGCCTCAGCCTCTCAAGTAGCTCAGATTACAGGCATATACATCTGTATTTTTGTATTTTCAGTAGAGACACAGTTTCACCATGTTGGCTAGGCTGGTCTCCAACTCCTGGCCTCAAGTGATCCACATGCCTCAACCTCCCGGTGTGCTGGAATTACAGGTGCTAGCCACTCCACCTGGCCTGTCTTCCAGTCTTAACAAAAATCTATACAGAATAGTGTACCCTTATTGTCCTCATTTCCTCACTCCCCCATTTACTCCTCAACCCACAGAAAACTACCTTTCCCCCACAGCTCTAATGACTGATGCCCTTCTAATTTCAAAATATTCCCATTAAGTTAATCTAACTAGTATGCAGAGAAATGGTTGAATGACAGTGAACAAGAGATTTGCATTGAAAGAAAAATGAATACATTTATAGTATTCAAAATACTATAGGAATATTTATCATTTAAAAAAAATTCCTAACTAAATTAAATCTCACACTTAATAGAACATGAGCCGGGTACAGTGGCTCACACCTGTAATCCCAGCACTTTGGAAGGCTGAGGAGGGTGGATCACGAGGTTAAAAGATCAAGGGAATCCTGGTCAACATAGTGAAACCCTGTCTCTACCAAAAATACAAAAATTAGCTGGGCATGGTGGCAGAGGCTGCGGTGAGCCGAGATCAAGCCACTGCACTCCAGCTTGGTGACAGAGTGAGACTCTGTCTCAAAAAGAAAACAAAAAACACAAAACCACCACGTGGCCAGGCATGGTGGCTCATGTCTGTAATCTCAGCACTCTGAGAGGCTGAGGCAGGTGGATCACTTGAGGTCAGGGGTTCAAGGCCAGCTTGGCCAACGTAGTGAAACGTCGTCTCTACTACAAATACAAAAATTAGCTGGGCGTGATGGCACACACCTGTAATCCTAGCTACTTGGGAGACTGAGGCACAAGCGTTGCTTAAGTGACAGAGGTTGCAGCAAGCCAAGATCACACCACTACACTCCAGCCTGGGCAACAGAGCAAGACTGTCTCAAAAACAAAAACAAAACAAAAAACCCCAAACAGAACGTCTGCATCTACATATAAGGCTGAACAAATGTTCCTGAAATTAATCTAGTAAGTTAATGGCTGATATAATGCCCTAAACTTGAAAAACTTCATCAGCCTGGGCAAAATAGGGAGAGCTGGGACCTACAAAAAATTTAAAACTTAGCCAGGCATGGTGGTAGGTACCTCTAGTTTCAGCTACTTGGGAGGCTGAGGTGAGAGAATCACTTGAGCCCAGGACTTCAAGGTTACAGTGGTGCTATGACTGTAGCACTGCACTCCAGTCTAGGTAACAGTGAGACCCTGTCTAAAAAAATTGAAATTAAAAACTTCATTTAATTTCAATACATTCTCCAACTGTCATTTACATAACATTTTAATTTTGTCAAAGGCATAATTTTGAGCACATCTTCAACCATGAAATAAGATTTCCATTCTAACTATACTATATACAATAATTTACTAGTAGAGTAGTTGGGACTACAGGTGCACACCACTATGCCTGGCTAATTTTTTGTATTTTTAGTAGAGACAGGGTTTCACTGTGTTAGTTAGGATGGTCTTGATCTCCTGACTTCGGGATCTGCCTGCCTCAGCCTCCCAAAATGCTGGGATTACAGGTATGAGCCACTGCACCCAGCCATTAAAACTAATTTTTGGGCCGGGCGCGGTGGCTCAAGCCTGTAATCCCAGCACTTTGGGAGGCCGAGGCGGGTGGATCACGAGGTCGAGAGATCGAGACCATCCTGGTCAACAAGGTGAAACCCCGTCTCTACTAAAAATACAAAAAGTTAGCTGGGCATGGTGGTGCGTGCCTGTAATCCCAGCTACTTAGGAGGCTGAGGCAGGAGAATTACCTGAGCCCAGGAGGCGGAGGTTGCGGTGAGCCGAGATCGCGCCATTGCACTCCAGCCTGGGTAACAAGAGCGAAACTCCGTCTCAAAAAAAAAAAAAAAAAAAAAAAAACTAATTTTTGATGGATTGTGAAATGATTTTTAGTAAATAAAAGGATCCAAAGAACTGAGTAGCACTGATATAACAGTTACCTAACATCCTTAGAACTTACATCCATAAAAACATAAGCTGATCCAAAACTGAATTCATTTTAGTAAGTAATATTTTCCCATAGCACTGGTCATCTATCTTTATCTGTCTCCCACTGATCCCAAGCACATAGAATACTATCTAGCACATAGCAGATAATAAATATTGCCTGAATGAGTACATTAATAAATGGTTTGGTGACTAGCAGGGCATCTACTACTTCATCTACATCAGGCGTCCCCAAATTTTTTACACAGGGGGCCAGTTCACTGTCCCTCAGACCGTTGGAGGGCCGCCACATACTGTGCTCCTCTCACTGATCACCAACGAAAGAGGTGACCCTTCCTGAAGTGCGGCGGGGGGCCGGATAAATGGCCTCAGGGAGCCGCATGCGGCCCGCAGGCCGTAGTTTGGGGATGCCTGATCTACATCTTCAACTTCACAAGGTAAGTCATAATACTTCCGAATAATTGTAACCAGTTTCCATCATCAGCAGGGGCATTTTAAGCGTTCCATCTGCTTTACATCTTCAACCAAACTATATACGGCTAGACTGGGTTATTCTTTGCTCTGCTGGCGGTATAACATGGTCACCTACTGTGATCTTTTAATCTATTTATCAGGTCTTTATATTTCCCTTTTTATAACTTATTCTTTCTATCATTCTTCTTTTGGTTGTTGATCTTATTTAATGTAAGCAAATAAATCAGATACGAATCCTCTGATTATGTGATTGCAAATATCTTTTCCACTTCATGGGTTATCTTTTGATTTTCTTTTCTATGTTTCTGATGAACATACTTTTTTTTTTTTCTTTTTTTGAGACGGAGTTTCGCTCTTGTTACCCAGGCTGGAGTGCAATGGCACGATCTCGGCTCACCGCAACCTCCGCCTCCTGGGTTCAGGCAATTCTTCTGCCTCAGCCTCCTGAGTAGCTGGGATTACAGGCACGTGCCACCATGCCCAACTAATGTTTTGTATTTTTAGTAGAGATGGGGTTTCACCATGTTCACCAGGATGGTCTCGATCTCTCGACCTCGTGATCCACCCGCCTCGGCCTCCCAAAGGGCTGGGATTACAGGCTTCAGCCACCGCGCCCGGCCTGAACATACGTTCTTAATTTAGATGCAGTCAAAGCTGTTGGTCATTTCCTTTATGATTCACATCTCTACGTCTTATTTATCACAGTCTTCTCCAAGGTCCAAAGAATTTATCTATATCGACTTCCTAGTTTTGTCTTTCACATTTAGGACTTCAATCAGCTGGAAATGATTTGTATATGGTTGAAACCCAGGTCCAATTTCATTATTTTCCACATGAAAAAAAAAATTATCCCAGACATATTCTTTTTCCACTGATTTATACAGGCAGCTCTATCAAATATCGTTTCTATGTATGTATGCATCTGCTGCCAAATTTCTGTTCCACTGACTTATTTACATATTTCTACACTATTACCATATGTCTTAACTCTTATGCCTTTACAACAATATTCTGATATGTATCAGAGCAAGGCCCTCTCCCTTCATAATATACCTATTAAATGCCTTGGCTATTCTTGGCTCTCTGGCTTTTTTTTTTGAGACAGAGTCTTACTCCATCACCTACACTGGAGTACAATGGTGCGATCTTGGCTGACTGCAACCTCTGCCTCCCAAGTTCAAGTGACTCTCATGCCTCACCCTCCCAAGTAGCTGGGATTACAGGCATGTGCCACCATGCCCGGCTAATTTTTGTAGTTTTAGTATACACAGGGGATCACCATGTTGGCCTGGCTGATCTTAAACTCTGGCCTCAAGTGACCCACCTCCCTCGGCCTCCCAAAATGCTGGGATTATAGGGATGAGCCACCATGCCCAGCCTTTCTGGCTCTATAATATAAATTTTAAAATAGGCCAGGCACAGTGAGTGGTACATGCCTGTAATTCCAGCACTTTGGGAGGCTGAGGTGAGAGAATTGCTTGAGCTCAGGAGTTTGAAATCAACCTCAGCAGCATGATGAAAACCCATCTCTACAACAAAGAAAATACAAAAACTGGCCGGGCGCGGTGGCTCACGCCTGTAATCCCAGCACTTTGGGAGGCCAAGGCGGGTGGATCACGAGGTCAAGAGATCGAAAACCATCCTGGTCAACATGGTGAAACCCCGTCTCTACTAAAAATACAAAAAATTAGCTGGGCATGGTGGCACGTGCCTGTAATCCCAGCTACTCAGCAGGCTGAGGCAGGAGAATTGCCTGAACTCAGGAGGCGGAGGTTGTGGTGAGCCGAGATGGCGCCATTGCACTCTAGCCTGGGTAACAAGAGCGAAACTCCATCTCAAAAAAATAAAAAAATAAATAAAAACAGAACATACAAAAATTAGCTGGGTGTGGTGGCCCTGTAGACCCAGCTATGCAGAAGGGTAAGGTGGGAAGATTGCTTGAACCTGGGAAGTGGAGGCTGCAGTGAACAGAGATGGCATCAGTGCACTCCAGGCCTTGGTGACAGAGCAAGACTGTGTCTCAATAAATAAATAAATAAATTTTAAAACAACTACATCAAATTTAAGGGGGAAAATCCTGACATTGCTTGCAATGGCAATAAATATAGATCAAAATGGGAGAAATGACATCTTCATAATAAATGGTCCAAATCATAAGCATGGTTAATTTATTATTTAGGTCTTCCTTAACATCTTCAAATAAAATTCTAAACTTTTCTCCATAAAGATGCAGTATGCTGTGTATCTTTTTTAATAGATTTACTCGGACCGGGCGCGGTGGCTCACCCCTGTAATCTCAGCACTTTGGGAGGCTGAGGGGAGCGGATCACAAGGTTAGGAATTTGAGACCAGCCTGGCCAACATGGTGAAACCCCACCTGTACTAAAAATATAAAAAATTAGCTGGGCATGGTAGCAGGCACCTGTAATCCCAGCTACTTGGGAGGCTGAGGCAGGAGAACTGCTTGAACCCCAGAGGCAGAGGTTGCAAGGAGCTGAGATTGTACCACTGCACTCCAGCCTGGGCAACTGTGAGACTCCTCTCAAAAAAAAAAAAAAAGGATTTACTCTTAGATACCATATATATATATATATTTTTATGCTATTGCATTATTTCCTTTAAATGGATGTTTACTGCTGGCATAAACTATATCCAGTAACCTTGCTAAACTCTTTAATTCTAATAATTTGTCTATAGATTCCACAAATAATACGTGACAGAAAAACTCTTTTTATAAACATGTTAACTTTTAGGTGTCCATAAGACATTGAAGTGGAGATGTTAAATAGATAGTTGGATAAGAGTCTGTAGTTCATGGTAGAAGTACAGGCTGGAGACAAATTTTATTTCAATCCATGGACCTAGATGAGATCACCAACAAAGTGAATGTAAAAAGAGATAGAACCTTGATATGCAACTTTAAATATTGGGGAGGTGGAGCAAAAAAAAAACATCAAAGTGTAGGAACCCAGAATCTAAGCAGAAATGTATTTCAAGAAGGTACGAGTGACCTTTATCAAATGTTACTAAATAGCATAAAAAGCTGAGAACTGATCACTGGATTCACACGAAGTGTCAGTGATGATGTTGGATAGGGGAAGTGGTGAAAGTCTAATTTCAATGAGATCGAGAAGGAAGGAATTTGAGATTAAAAGTGCAGACAACCTATTTATTTATTTTTGAGACAGAGTTTCACTCTTGTTGCCCAGGCTGGAATGCAATGCCACGCTCTCAGCCACCTCTGGCTCCCAGGTTCAAGTGGTTCTCCTACCTCAGCCTCCAGAGTAGTTGGGATTACAGGCATGTGCCACCATGCCTGTCTAATTTTATATTTTTAGTAGAGATGGGGTTTTTCCCTGTTGGTCAGGCTGGTCTTGAACTCCCAACTTCAGGTGATCCGCCTGCTCCGGCCTCCCAAAGTCCTGAGATTACACGCATGAGCCACTGTGCCCAACCTAAGAGTTCCTTTTTTTTTTTTTGAGATGGACTTTTCACTCTTGTTGCCTAGGTTGGAGTGTAGTGCACGATCTTGGCTCACTGCAACCTTCGCCTCCCAAGTAGCTGAGATTAGGTACACACCACCATGCTTGGCTAATACTTTCATATTTTTATTATTATTAATTTTTTGAGACAGAGTTTCACTCTTATTGTCCAGGCTGGAGTGTAATGGCACAATCTCGGCTCACCGAAACCTCCACCTCCTGGGTTCAAATGATTCTCCTGCCTCAGCCTCCCAAGTAGCTAGGATTACAGGCATGCCCACCACGCCCAGCTAATTTTGTATTTTTAGTAGAGATGGGGTTTCTCCATGTTGGTCAGGCTGGTCTCAAACTCCAGACCTCAGGTGATCTGCTCGCCTCGGCCTCCCAAAGTGCTGGGATTACAGGCATGAGCCACTGTGCCTGGTCTGACAACTCTTTTGAGAAGTGTTGCTACAGAACAGAGAAAAGGAACATGTAGACTAGAAGGGGATTTGTGGTCAAAAGAAGTTTTTTACTGCAGTGATAGGAATAACCCAGTAGAGAGAGAAAACTTGATGCAGCTGATACAGAAACTGCTGAAATAATATCTTCAGTAGTTCAGAGGGGTGAGATCTGACATACCAATAGAGACTGGTCTTTAACAGGCTCATGCATATTTCATTTACAGGAAAAGGTGGAAAGACAGAATACATGGCTACTAATGCAATGAGAGCCTGGAAGTAGTCTACCCTGATTGCTTCTATCTTTTCAATAAAGTAGAAAGTAAGACCTTCAGCTGAAAGTACGGGTTGGTGCAGAGGAGTTGAGGGGTATGAGAAGAATTAAAGCATGAAACTGGAGAATGAGCTACAGAGATACAGTAGAGCTTCCCAGCAGAGTAAGGGCCCACACCTGTAAGCTATCATGACTTTGACTCCCTGAAGCCTCTTGCTGTTCTCACTGACTCATACCCAATTCCCCAAACGCCAATCTAAGATCCCAGTTCTTTCTTACTTTGCTCATCACCCATGAAGCTGACTGTGGCTGAAAGAGACACAAGCATGCTTTTAAATGTTTGTTTTCTACAACAAAAAACCCTAACCAATATACTCTCAAAAGTCAATGACAGCTGGGCAGTGGCTCGAGCTTATAATCCCAGCTACTCCAGAGGCTAAATACAAGAATCTCCCGAATCCAGGAGGCGAAGCTTGCAGTGAGGCAAGATTTCGTCATTCTACTCCTGCCTGGGTGACAGATCAACACTGTCAAAAAAAAAAAAAAAAAAAGAGAGAGAGAAAAAAAGTCAATGTCTTGTGAATCACCAACTTCAATGGCTTACACTGTTCATATACATTACATCATTAGACCAGCAGTTCTCAAACCTGGATTTCATCAAACTAAATAATTTAAAAAAAAAAAGTTAACAATCTTACATTGATAATATTCTTAAAGGGTTGAGGTCTTTGTCAGAGACCAGCACTGAGTGACAACCACTGCATTAAGATATCCTAACTTGTGATTACAGATGGTTCCCTAACTTACGATAGTTCAATTTAAAATTGTTCAACTTTGGTGAGAGGTGAGAAAGCAACTCAGTAGAAACCATACTTTGAATTGTGACCTTTGCCCAGGCTAGCAATATGCAGTACAATACTTTCATGTGATGCTGGGCAGTGGCAGGGAGCCACAGCTCCCAGTCAGTCACAAGGGTCAGACAAGAGTAAACAACTGATACTGTACAGGGTATGTGTTGCCAGATGATTTTGCCCAATAGCAAGCTAGTGTAACTGTTCTGAAAACGCATAAGGTAGGCCAAGCTAAGCTATGATGATGCTTGGTACGTTAGGCATATAAAGTGCATTTTCAACTTAACAATATTCTCAAATTACAATGGGTTTATCAGGATGTAAGTTAAGGAGCATCTCTACTTTTTATCGGATTCTTTTCCTTTCTCCTGCCAATGTAATGGTTCTGTAAATGCTTTCACATAGCCCTTTTCTTGTTTTTCTGTGCTCTTCATTATCTCACCAATTTTCAAGACTTCAGGTCTCTGAGTGACTTAAATTCTTGCTTCATGGACTCATCACAATGCATTACACTTACCTTTTTACGTATTTATCTCCCTTACAAATTGGACACACTTGGTAGAGATTAAAAGTAAAGGTGATCATCTCCATCTTTTTATAGACAGGGTATATATATTGGGTGCCCAATAAATGGTATTTTTTAAAGAAGTGTGACAATTCCACCAATTAATATCCCCTTCACCTTAACTGCTCTTTTTTGAGAGAGGGTCTCACTCCATTGCCCAGGCTGGAGTGCAGTGGCACAATCATGGCTTATTTCAGTTGACCTCCCAGGCTTGAGCAATCCTCCCACCTCAGCCTCCCAAGTAGCTGGGACTACAGGCACATATCACAATAGCCAGCTAAATTCTGTATTTTTTTGTAGAGACAGGGTCTTGGCCATGTTGCCCACGCTGGTCTCAAAATCCTGAACTCAAGCAATCCACCAGCCTCAGCCTCCTAAAGTGCTAGGATTATAGGCATGAGCCACCGTGCCCAGCCTTCTTACTGTTCTTAAGGGCTCTCCTTGAGCATTTCTTATTCCTTAAACTGCAGATCCTAAGACTATAGTATGTTTATCTTTAAATATTCACTAGCCCTAATGTTTCTTTTCCAAAATCTCATGATATGAACCACATAGGTTTAAGAGACTTCCTTCAAAGGACTGTATAGCCCTACAGTGGCCTATATCCATTTTCCAGCTTCCCTCCTAAGTTCTCAATAAGGAAAACTCAGGGGTTATTGGTGCCTTCTTCTTTTATTTCTAATTCTCAACAGAAAAGAGCCCCAAGCCATTTTCTACCTTAGTACTGCTTATTTTAACTACAGCAAAGAGAAATTCCCATTTAAGATTTTCTGAAGAACATGAAATTTGAGCAAGTCTTTCACAAACCAAAAGGGGATATAAGATACTTTAAGATTTTATTCCCCATACAGCAGTTCTGTCTATTAAGAAAATATTTGGGACTGGCCAGGCGTGGTGGCTCACACCTGTAATTCCAGCACTTTGGGAGGCTGAGGTGGGCGGATCATGAGGTCAAGAGATCGAGACCATCCTGGCCAACGTGGTGAAACCCCTTCTCTACTAAAAAATACAAAAATTAACTTAGTGTGGTGGCATGTACCTGAAGTCCCAGCTACTTGGGAGGCTGAGGCAGGAGCACTGCTTGAACTCAGGAAGCAGAGGTTGCAGTGAGCCGAGATCGCACCATTGCACTCCAGCCTGGTGACAGAGCGAGACTCTGTCTCAAAGAAAAAAAAAAAAGAAAGAAAGTACATGGGGCCAAGTGCAGTGGCTCATACCTGTAACTCCAGCCCTTTGGGAGGCCAGGGTGAACAAACTGCTTGAGCTGAGGATTTTGTGACAAACCTGGGCAACATGGCAATATCCCATCTCTACAAAAAGAAAAAAAAAAAAAAAAGCCAGGCATGGTAGCACACGCCTGTAACCCCAGCTACTTGAGATGCTGAGGCACAAGAATTGCTTGAGCCTGGGAAGCAGAGGTTGCAGTGAGCTGAGACTGTGCCACTGCACTTCAGCCTGGGCAACAGAGGAAGAGTCGATCTCAGGAAGAAAAAAAAAATTAAGCCAGGCATAGTCGTGTTGTAGTCCCAATTACTGGGAAGGCTGGGGTGGGAGGATTGCTTGAGCCTGGGAAGGTGAAGGCTGCAGTGAGCCGTGATGATCATGCCACTGCACTCCAGCCTGTGCTACAGTGCAAGACCCTGTCTTACAAAAGCAAAAACAAACAAAAGGGGAAGTACCTAATGCTACTGTGATTAATATGGATATGTAACGTCTACTATGGAGTCTAATAAAATCTCTATAGTGGATAGAAAAAGAAAAAAATATAAATGAACGAAAAAATCTTTTTTCTATTACAAATTCAATTAACAATGGGATTTCTGTACCCTTAAGACGTACATGAGAGAATTTAAGTGAAGTGCTATGAAATAACATAAAGCACAATATAAAACATTATCTTGAATTATTTACTAATTCATACTCTTAAAACCTGACTCAAATCATAAGAGAGTATTTTACAACTATCAAACTGGCAAAAAAAATTCTGACACTATAAAGTGTTGATGAAGATGAGGCACAAAGAATTCTCATATATTGCTGATTAGAGTGCAAACTGTTACACAACCACTTTGGAAACTGGCAAACAACAAGCTGAAGTTGTAAAACCTCTATGCTTAGGCCGGGCATGGTGGCTCACGCCTGTAATCCCAGCACTTTGGGAGACCAAGGTAGGCAGATCACAAGGTCAGGAGCTTTGGTCAATATGGTGAAATCCCGTCTCTACTATATATACAAAAATTAGCCAGGCATGGTGGCACATGTCTATAATTCCAGCTACTTGGGAGGCTGAGACAGGAGAATCGCTTGAACCCAGTTGGAAGAGGTTGTAGTGAGCTGAGGTCACACCACTGCACTCCAGCCTGGGCAACAGCAAGACTCCGTCTCAAATTAAAAACAAAAAACACTTCTAGGATCCATTAATCCTAATCACTTACAACCACAAGAAATACCAGTAACATCCTATGACAGGGATGAACCTTTTAACACTGTGTTACATGAAAGAAGCCAAACACAAAAGATCACATATTCTATTCTATTTATATGAAACATCTAGAACAGGCAAATTCAGAGAGAGAGAAAATAGATTAGTAGTTGTCTAGAGCTGGAGAGGAATGAAGAATGACTGCTAATGGTTACAGTTTATTTTGGGATAATAAAAACGTTCTACAATTAGTAGCAATCGTTGCACAACTCCGAACATACTAAAACCACTAAACTGTATACTTTAAGTGTATTTTGTTGTTCGCAAAAAAGTTAAGACCAATGATTGACAAGGGAATGGGAAATCCTTCACCACCAAGGTTAACACCATGCAAATTAGTTTCTTGCTCTAAGGGGAAAGGTTGTTTAATATATAGCTAGAACTACCTTAATAACCAATTTTAGCATTACAATGTCTTTTGTGATATGATGCAAAATGAGGAACTGCTATGCTGTATTTTAGTCAACAATGTTTAAAGGTGAATCCATCAATCTGTGAGCTATGAACTTTAGAGAAAAGTACAGGCATTAAAAAAGAAACAAGCTAAATAATACCACAAGGATGCAATCATACAAAACCACTCTAGGGTGAGTGACACAGTCTCAAAATCAGTGTCACTGAAAAATAAAGACTATACAATATTAAAAAGATATAGAGAAATTAAACAAACATATGCAACAAGGTCCTAAATCAGATAATGGCTTGGATAGCTAGCTGTAATAAACATTTTTTTTGGATCAGCCAGGGAAATACGAATGGCACCTGGGTATTAGAGGAAATGAACATTTACTCACATGGAAAGTGGGTATCACCAACTAAAAAAAGCAAGTTGATCTCATTTAGTAAAATAAAAATAGAAACCTAAATATATATGCTTAGACAACAATCTGGAAAAAAATGCACCAAGTTGTTAACAGTAGTAGTAACTCCTTTGTGATGGGAATGCCAAGGCTTTATTTTTGCATATCTATAGAGCCTAATATTCTATATTATACATACACTGCTTCTGTAATAGAAAAATTATTAAAAGAAAGAATAACTTGGAGAGCTTTAATAAACCACTGATGTCCAGGCCTTACCCCAGAAAAATTTAAAAAGGTTGAGAACTATCGCTTTTGAGAATTGGGGCAGATAAACAGAAAAACTGTCTGATAGGTCTTTTAAAAAGGCATTTATCAGAAGAACCCCGAAAATTCAGAGAACAAATGAGAGTTTCCCCTAACTTGACAAACACCAAAAACCAAAGGAAGCTAACCAATCAAAATCCCTGCCAAGGTCATGCCACAGGAAGAGCCTGCTTAGGAAACTGCTCCAGCTAGCAATGCCACCACCAACAGCCACTGGCATGAATTCCAAACGGTCCTGCATCTTTGCATCTCTCTCTTCTGGTGCAAGTCCCCAAAGTGAAGGGCATCTGACTGGCACAGGTTGGGTAATATGACTCAGCTCTAGCTGACAGGGGTCCAGCACAGAAAGTTTATCTATATGGTATGTGTACATGTGCACCCAACCTTCTTTCCCAGCATCCTCTCCCACTAAGATTCACAAGAAAGCAGTACTGGAAGGAGGTTAAAATGGTAAACAGACAAAAGAAACCACAAAGGATCATTTCAAAGCCCAACTGGTAGAATGTCCAACACAGGAATTCTGCCAGTCCTGCCATTAGAAATAAACTTGAATTACTTTGCCTTTTTCTGCTTCACTGTTCCAAACGAATTTCCTAAAAAGTAATTTTAGGCACAGTGGTTCACGTCTGTAATCCCATCATTCTGGAAGGCAAAGGTGGGAGGAATTGCTTGAGCCCAGGAGTTCAAGATCAGCCTGGACAACAGAGTAAGACTCTAGCTATACAAAAAATAATAATAATAATTAGCCCAGGATGGTGGCACACACTTGTATTCCCAGCAGGGCTGGGGGCGAGGGGGGACTGGGCGTGTGGGGATCCAGGGCAGAGCTGAGGTGGAAGGAGGTCAAGGCTGCAGTGAGCTATGATCATGCCACTGCACTCTAGTCTGAGCAACAGAGCAAGACTCTCTCTACTTTTATCAGTTTCAGCAGCACCAAAAGGCTCTCTAATTCCCTATAACTGTAAGTAAACAGACTATTTATAACATTTCAAAAACTATACAGTTTTTTCTTTAATAATACCTAGCTAATTTGGAGACACCTGCATTGTTGTTGATTAGATGAGTGAATGTATGTAAAGTGTTAAGAATAATGCCCTGATGTTGTTCCCCGCAAAAAAAAGAGTAATGCCTAGCCTATAGTGAGTATACCATTAAGTGCAAATAATAAAATACCTAATGGTTGGAGGGCAGATAATAGGGAAAAAAATTCAGTTTTGAGGAATTTTCAGATTGAATATGCTGAGACACCTATTCATTAGTAACCCAAACCGGGAAATAACAACACTAAAAACCTATCATATGGCCAAGTGTGGTGGCTCATGCCTGTAATCCAAGCACTTTGGAGGCCAAGGCAGGTGGATCACCTGAGGTTGGGAGTTCAAGACCAGCCTGACCAACATGGTGAAATCCTGTCTTAAAAACAAAACAAAACAGGCCAGGCGCGGTGGCTCAAGCCTGTAATCCCAGCACTTTGGGAGGCCAAGGTGGGTGGATCACAAGGTCAAGAGATCGAGACCATCCTGGTCAACATGGTGAAACCCCGTCTCTACTACAAATACAAAAAATTAGCTTGGCATGGTGGTGCATGCCTGTAATCCCAGCTACTCAGGAGGTTGAGGCAGGAGAATTGCCTGAACCCAGGAGGCGGAGGTTGCAGTGAGCTGAGATCACGCCATTGCACTCCAGCCTGGGTAACAAGAGTGAAACTCCCTCTCAAAAAAAAAAAAAAAAAAAAAAAAAACCAAAACAAAACAAAACAAAAACCTATCATACTTAGCTCAATTTTATAACAGAATAAATACACAAGTCAGGGGAAAAAAAGGGCAGGAAACAAACTACCTGGAAAAGTTAATACTGAATTGGGCACCAAAGCAAACCAAACACTCTACATAAACATCTCAAACGAGAGTAAATAACCCATAAAGTTACTTACTCTATGTTGCTCAACAGGGAAATTGCAAGAAAATGATACAGATGAGAACCTCTGGACAAACTAGAAAATAAAATCCCCAAATACACAGAATCACCTAACAAATTTAGTCTTATTAGTCCTCTCTATCTCCAAATCAAATCTCAATCTAAGCCTCTATATCCAACTACCAATTTACAAGCAATCAAGAAAATCTAGAATGTGGGAAACTGCAGGATAAATGACCTGGTTCCTTAAACAAAGTAAAGGAAAAAAACTGAGAAATATGCAAATTAAGGTTTTTTAAATGGCAGCCAATTGCTGTTTGTGGGACCTAGATACTGATTCAAATAAATTACAAAAGTCAACAGAAAAGTAATATCTATGAAAGAAAACCACCACTCCGTGTGCAACTCATCTGTGCAGATTTCACTAAATTTAATTAGATTGGTGTGTAAAACGATGTTCATTAAAGACAACTTCTCTAATAATAATGTTCTTACAGACCTTATTTTATAAATAACTCTACAAATATTATTTATTACAACAACCCTAGGAGAAGGTACTATTATTATCCCCATTTAACAGATGAAGAAATAGGCAAAGAATCTCATTAAAGTAATTCACTCAAAGTCACAAAGCTATAAGGAGCAAAGCTGAGATTTGAACCCAAATGGTCTGGCTACAAAGCCAACCACTGATTACCATACTACACCATTTCTCTGTAGGCTGTGGTGGAAACTATGCTTTGGAATTACAGAAAGCTACCCAAATCTCCATCTCTGACTATGTTACCCAAATTACTTAACTTCTTGGAACCTCTGTATACTTACTTGTAGAAGGGTTAATATCTATTTCTTTAAATTGTAAGGAATCATGAGATTATATAATTGACTCTATTATAGCATCTAAGTTTATGAAGCCCACAATGAATGGTTCCTATTGCCCTTCCCGCCATACGAGGTAAGATGAATTAAAAAGTAGAATAATTTACAAACAGCACAAAAACTGGAATAGTTCTACTTTTAAATTAACTAAGCAGCTCCAAAACCAGCTTTTCTACATATTTATAAACTTTAAGGATAGCAGTAATTCAGACAATAACTTTTTTATACACCAAACTTTTAAACTTAAGTAGAAGCAGGCTTTGCAAGCTCAATTTAAAGTATAGCTAGGCCAGGCATGGTGGCTCACGCCTGTAATCCAAGCCCTTTGGAGGCCAAGGCGGGTGGATCACCTGAGGTCGGGAGTTCAAGACCAGCCTGACCAACATGGTCAAACCCCGTCTTAAAAATAAATAAATAAAATAAAAAATAAAGGATAGCCAAACTTAAACAAGTGAGATTTTTCTGTAGGAAAAAACTTACTCCACACAAACAGAGTCAGCAAAGGGTACTAAAATTTTGTTCCTCTAGTGATTCTCTAGCCTGAAGTCTGGTTAACAAAAGGCAAGTGGTTTTATCTTAGAAAAGGAAGGTGGACGTAATGAGTTTGTTAAAATCAACTCCCTTAATGATTTTTTGTTATCTTCCATAACGTTTATACTTGTTAAACCATAAAATTCTTTAGGGGCAGGAATGTTTTATGGTCATCTAGATACTCCCAGTGCCTAGTACACTGAAACTGGGACAGTAATCCTTCAGTGTTTTTCTTTTTCCCTATTAACCTCAACAGGGACAGTGTTTCTTAAAAAAATGATTGAGCTATTTTATTTGAAAAATGATCAGCTAATAGATCAATTAAAGACTAATTATTTGCCTTAGTAAAGAAAAATAATAAGCTCTTTTAAATGTTTGCCTAGCATGTTTGAAGTCACCAATAAAAATTCAATTTACGGCTGGGCCCGATGGCTCACACTTGTAATCCCAGCACTTTGGGAGGCTGAGGCGGGCAGATCACGAGGTCAAGAGATCGAGACCATCCTGGCCAACATGGTGAAATGCCATCTCTACTAAAAAAAAAATACAAAAATCAGCTGGGCATGGTGGCGCAAGCCTGTAGTCTCAGCTACTCAGGAGGCTGAGGCAGGAGAATTGCTTGGATCCGGGAGGAGGAGGTTGCAGTGAGCCAAGATTGCACCACTGCACTCCAGCCTGGTGACAGAGCAAGACTCCGTCTAAAAAAAGAAAAAAACAATTCAATTTACACAACATTAAAAATATATCTCAGCTGCAAATATTGAAAAAACAAACAAAAAAGAAATATACCTACCTCACTTAAGGTATACCTGTGGACAAAAGTTCAGTTCCTCTTACTGAACTATTTTTCAAGTTTGATTGTAGGCTGTTTGGGGCAGACTGCAGTGGGAAATAGGAAACACTGAGTCTAATTTAGAAGTAACTTGGGGGCCAAGCACAGTGGCTCAAGCCTGTAATCCCAGCACTTTGGGAGGCCGAGGCTGGTGGATCACGAGGTCAAGAGATCAAGATTATCCTGGACAACATGGCGAAACCCTGTCTCTAATAAAAATACAAAAAGTAGCTGGGCCGGGCGCGGTGGCTTACGCCTGTAATCCCAGCACTTCGGGAGGCCAAGGCGGGGGGATCACAGGGTCAAGAGATCGAGACAATCCTGGTCAACATGGTGAAACCCCGTCTCTACTAAAAATACAAAAAAAAAAAAAAAAAAATTAGCTGGGCATGGTGGCGCGTGCCTGTAGTCCCAGCTACTTGGGAGGCGAGGCAGAATTGCCTGAACCCAGGAGGTGGAGGTTGCGGTGAGCCAAGATCGCACCATTGCACTCCAGCCTGGGTAACAGGAGCGAAACTCCGTCTCAAAACAAACAAACAAACAAACAAAAAGAATAAAAAGAAAAAATTAGCTGGGTGTGGCAGCACATGCCTGTAGTCCCAGCTACTTGGGAGGCTGAGGCAGGAGAACTGCTTGAACCCAGGAGGCAGAGGTTGCAGTGAGATCCCACCACTGCACTCCAGCCTGGCACCTGGTGACAGAGCAAGACTCTGTCACCAAAAAAAAAAAAAGTAATTTGGGCAATTAACTAGGTCTCTACAGCAGAATCACATATTTAATTCCAGACAACAACAACTACAGCCACTTATGAGGTAGTATGTCATTTCTCTTCCACCTAGATTTTTCCCCTCATCTATCTGAAAAATCATAAATACACCAAAATTTGTCTTTCCCATTAAATACTTTTTTTGGTTGTAATCCTTTAAAATTTTGTGTGCCTCTCATCTTTTAGACCAACAGTCTTACTTTCATGTTTAAAGGCAGTGACCGTACAGTTAAACACAAGGACTTAAGATTGCCTAAATTTAAATACAGGCTGTTTACCTACTAGCTGAATGAATCTCTGGACTACTTTTCTTCAACTATAAAATGGGCTACAAAACAGTATCTACTTAAGCCTGGTGCCGTGGCTCAGGCCTGTTAATCCCAACACTTTGGGAGGTCAAAGCCAGCAGATCACTTGAGCACCCGAGTTCGAGACCAGCTTAGGCAATATGGCGAAACCTCCTCTCTAACAAAATACAAATAAAAAAAAAATCAGCCCAGTGCAGTTGCATGCATCTGTGGTCCCAGCTACTAGGGAGGCTGAGGTGACCAAAACCTTGATAGTTTGAGCCTGAGAAGTTCAGGCTGCAGTGAGCCAAGATCTTGCCACTGCACTCCAATCTGAGTGACAGAGAGAGACACCATATCAAAACAAAACAAAACAAACCAACAAGTATACTTAGAAAAGTAAACCACAGGCTGGTGGCTCATGCCTGCAATCCCAGTACTTTGGGAGACTGAGGCAGGCGGATCACCTAAAGTCAGGAGTTAGAGACCGGCCTGGACAATGTAGTGAAAACCCGTCTCTATTAAAAACACAAAAATTAGGAGGGCATGATGGCACGCTCCTGTAATCCCAGCTACTGGGGAGGCTGAAACAGGACAATCACTTGAACCCAGGAGGTGGAGGTTGCAGTGAGCCAAGATCGCGCCACTGCACTCCAGCCTGGGAAACGAGAGAAACTCTGTACCCTCCATAACCTCCTCCAAAAAAAGTTAAATGACAAATATAAAGTACCTTAAACAACAGTCAGTCCTTGGCACATCAGTTATAAAATAGAGATATGCAATTTTCTTAAGTATGATTGTGTTTTACCTTTAACTCAGCATTAAAAATGAATTATAAGCAGAACTGTGAACCAGATTTCTTATCATTCTAAACATAAATAAATGATTGATTGCATCCTCCTCAGTTAAGCTTTTAAACAGCCACTGATGAGCCATCTAGTAAATTGAATTTGCTCAAAATAAGGAGGCCTCTCAAGAGTTCCCCCCACACCACAAATTAAGAGTTCTGAAAACACACACCTTCCAAAATCAATTGAAAGAATGTTTACATTTAACAAATGTACAAACCGTTGAGTACCCAAAAAAAAACACCTCTCACTTCAATTTAATAGTTAACAGTGACAAAACACGAAGCAATTAACTTGTAATTTCTATTAAAAACTTTAAATGTTTTTCCTGTAAAACCACCGAAATAATTTAACAAAAAAAATTATAGGGGAATTAACAAAAACAAACTTTTGTATTTGAAAAAACGTCAAAAGGCACATTGAAAATGGACTCCCTAGGAAAGATGACAGTTTATTTGACCATTAATTTCAAAGTTCTCATTCATAATTAACATTTCACTCTTTTATCTCTTAAAAATAGACTACAGGCTGAAACTCCAACACCTTTCCAAATACTGAAATTTACTGGTTTTGGTTTCTAATATATGACTTTTGGTTTAAACTTCTGGATCTACTGTTAAAAAAACAAACAAACAAAAGACAGCCTTTTGTTTAAAAGGGCACAACAATCAGGCTCTCCACACCTAAAGTATGTTTCACTTCGTCTTAACACTATTCTAGTAAATATCTCAAACTAAATAACACCCTAATTTCCTTTCAAATATTGGATATAAAAGACCTTAGAAAAGATCAGCAGTCTACCAAATTACAAATACAAGTCTACTGAGGAGTGACTACCAATCACTTTACTTTGGGATAGGGTTTACACAGGAACATGACTTGTTACTAAACTAAAACACGAACCACTATTATTAACTCTGTATTTTCCTGGTAAGCAATGAGTATCAACGTTAAAAGTATTTCAACAAATATGACAAGCCACCCTCAGAGCACAAAGTTGGCAGATACAATTGACACCACAGCACAATCTGAAAACTATAAGCAACTATTACACACACACAGCACTGCACCGCACCCATTCTTATGTAAACTTTTGGAGTAAGTCAACTTTGTGAGTCTCACCTTTGTTTTCACCTAGCAAGAGAGTTAAAGATGAGACACCAATTGTAAAAAGCCAAAAGATCAAAAGATTCAATTAATGTCCCCATAGGGGAAACGACTAAAATTTTAAAACGTTACTGTATTTAAGTAATCAAAGGGCAGGGCACTTCCCCAAGCTACAGCCATTTTAGATTCAGACTTTCTTTTGAATTTCTCGGGTTGAGGAGAAGCAGATTTAAGACGAGAAAAAAATAACACTCTTGAAACATTTCAGGATCGACCAGGTTCCCCCGCAACCTCCGCAAGGGAAGGGGGTTGGCAGATATTGGATAGACTCAATCTAAACGAAAACACCTCGCTACCACGGAGAACCGGAACGCTGGGGGTTAAAACTTTTTTCCCCTCAAATATCCCACATTTGACTTAAACTTTTTCCTCCTTAGGTTTTTCTATGAAGGCAAACAAAAGCTCTTAGCTCTCATTTCAAGAGGGAAAGAAAAAAACCCGTAAACCAAGTCCCTCAACCAGCACCAAGCCGGATCGCCTGGAGAGGAGCCAAAAAGCCGCAGGTGAGCGTTCTGACCCGACGACCAAAGTTAAAGTAGCAGCGCTTACGCGGAGCCCCGGCAACGCTCGCGTGCAAAGCTCCAAGCACTGCGGTGGAGGGAGTGTCCCGTTCGAACCACTTGACCCGTGGGCTCCGCTCGCCCCTCTCGGGTAGGACCTAAAACCAACCACCTGTGTGAGAGCTTCTTTCACCTAGTTTTAACAGCCGGTTGGTTAGGCACCGGGCGGAGCCCCGCGCCGGAACAACTCCAAGATCTCCTACTGCCCTGTTGTCCCCAACTCCCACTCACCGGGCAGCGCTGGCGCTACGGCCAGGGACGAGACGCGGCGTCTAAGGACGCGTCCGCAGCTTCTCGACCCGGCAGAGGCGGCTAGCCCGCAACCATAACAAAGCTCTTCCCAAAATGGCTGCCCGGCCCACAAGGCCCAGGAGGGGCAGAGCGGGTGGAGGAGGAGGAGCGACGAGCAGCACGGCCCTCCCCTCCCCCGTCCGACCCCGCCTTCACACGCCCACCTGAAGGAGCGCATGCGCACGGGACCTGCCCGGCGACAGTGCCTGACGGACGCTCGCACCCCAAGCTGCCAACGTTCGGCCTCCAGAACGGCGGTTATGCCCTGCCCTGCCCCTGGCTCCCTTCCTCGCCGCTCGAGGCGGCGCGTGGTCGCCTCCGCCCCCTACAGAATTGAATCCTCTGCCTTTCCTCGTGCCGCCTGAAGCAAGGACAAGCCTAGTTTAGTACGCCCCTTCTTACCCCCCTGCCCACTTTCAGGGCCTGAGCGCGTATGAATGCGTGGGTGGGTATGTATATGTGTATCCCTTCTTTCTTCACCTTCCCACAGCCCTCCCGTGGGCCGGTACGCATCCCGAAACTACCTCTACAAGGACTTGCAAACCGGTTTCGGAGGAACGTGTGTTTTTCAGCCCTTTCCCACCTTCCGCTCCTTCCTTCACGTGTGCATGTCGTTGAGACTCCAGCCCCCAGCAGCCCACACGGCCTGGCTCCGGAGGCTGCGCGACTGGGTCAGCCGCGCTACCCACTGGGAGTAGTAGTTCCTTGGGAGCGCAAGCGTCATGCCCCGCCCCAGCGGAGGGCGGGCTTTTGGCTAGAGTCTGCGCCAGTGACAGTGCCGTTTCTTCTACCTTAAATGTCATTGGGTATCGCACTACTGGAAGGGGCGGCGCTGCCATGACAGAGAAGGCACTAAAACTGAAGGCCTAGCTTTACTAAAAGCGCTATTAACGAAGACTGCTGTGGCTCCATCCGGCACGGAACGCTAAACCATGTGATGGGTGGCAACCAGGAAGCTACACTACCTAGAATCCGGAGGAATGGAGGGGCTGGCCGGCGTGGGCCCCTGAGATCTCCTATTACATGTCTTCAGCTTTATCCATACACACGGAAGGACACTCAGATTGCCTAGTGCCATTTCCTGTGAAACAAGTCCAGATAAGAGAAGGGACTTACCCAAGGTCACATAGCGGAGAAATAAAGCCGAGGGCGGCAGGAGAAATGATGTGACTTTCCGCACCACCCGCAAGCCCAGGGCTCTTATCACCACACCTTTCATGAAAGTAGAAATCCTGCTCTTGTGCTATTTAATCCTTAACGAAGTTTCTAGCTCCTAGCAAAGAAAATAAATGTAATAATTGGGCTTTTTCTCCCTCTAACTAATAGTAAAGGTCCGTAATGCGGAGTGACATGGGCCCCATAGGTCTTAAAACCCTGTATTGCAAAGTAAAAAATAAATTCCACAGATAACAAGCAATTTGGCCAGGTCACTCTGGGCCTAAAATCCCGTCTCTTACCTTCCTTCACCACCATCATTCTGAGATTGTTTCAGTACTTGCACTCTACCTTCTCGAACTCTGTGGGCAGATTCTGCTGCCTGGGAGCCATGAAACAGAAAGTCAAGAACGGTTCAGGTACCTTGTTCAACATCTGGCTTCAACTAGAAATTAAGAATGGTCCCCAAACAGAAAGCCGGGCGTAGGAACCAGTTAGCATAGGTCAAGGCCCTACCCGGACTTATTTTCTTTTGAGTCCTCAGGAAGTAGGGGGCTTTCTCTGATTCCACTTGCCGGAAGTGTGTTTCCAGGGAGAGGCGGGCTGTTTTCTTGCGGCTGTTTTCCATCTCTCTGTGCAACGCTGGTAAGTCTCAAAGCCGCCACAGATACAGGGTGGGATGGGAGGCACCAAGGGTTGGTAGTAAATTGTAGACGCAGGCACTGTAGGGCAAGGTTTCCCGAAGACACTGGCGTCTAAACTCCTCCCCCCTTTCTCAGAGGTCTTTTTGAAGTTGGCAGTTGCAGTCTTCCTATTAGGGCAATGGGAATATTGAGCTTTTTCATCCAAATTAGGAGGATTAACCTTTGAGTCTCAGTACTTAATCCCCGCATCACCTGCTGTCGCTGGACTTTAGGTTATCACTTTTTAATACCCATTAGTTGGAAAGCTTGTGCCACAGACGATAGGAAGTTTCCAAAGGTGGGGGATGGTTGAGATTTTAAATGGAGTGGTCTGGAAAGTCTTACGAAGAAAGTGATTTTGACAAAAGTGATGGGTACACTCTGCGGGCATTTTGGTCTGGGGCTTAGGTGCGTGGGTGTGGGTGTGATCTAACTTACCTGTTCCTTTAGAATGAAGACATTCACTGGTATACAGGGTTTCTTGACCCAACCCTAAGATATGTGGATCTGCGATCAATAAATTAGTTCAATTTTTTTTTCTTTTCTTTTTTTTTTTTTTAGACGGAGTCTCGCACTGTCGCCTGGGCTGGAGTGCAGTGGCTCGATCTTGGCTCATTGCAACCGCTGCTCTCAGGTTCAAGTGATTCTCCTTTGTCAGCCTCCCAAGTAGCTGCGATTACAGGCACCCGCCACCATGCCCTGCTAATATTCTGTATCTTTTTTTTGTTTTTTACTTCCTCTAACATGGATCATAGGAAACAAATTTTTTGTATCTTTAGTAGAGATGGGGTTTCACTATGTTGGCCAGCTGGTCTTGAACTCCTAGACCTCCTAGGCCTGCCTCAGCCTCCCAAAGTCTTGGGATTACAGGAGTGAGCCACTGCGCCGCCCCAATCTATTTTTTAAAATTAAACAGCAACTATAGATTTTTCAGACATCTCATTCTCCTGGCTAAGAATGGAATTGTCGGCCGGGTATGGTGGCTCATGCCTTTAATCCCAGCACTTTGGGAGGCCGAGGAGGGTGGATCACTAGGTCAGGAGTTAGAGACCAGCCTGGCCGAGATGGTGAAACCACATCTCTACTAAAAATACAAAAATTAGCCAGACACGGTGGCGAGTGCCTATAATCTCAGCTATTTGGGAGGCTGAGGCAGGAGAATTGCTTGAATCTGGGAGGCAGAGGTTGCAGTGATCCAAGATGGGGCCACTGCACTCTAGCCTGGGTGACAGAGCAAGGCTGTCTTTTAAAAAAAAAAAAAATGGAATTGTCAGATCTAGATTCATATTCTCATTCAACTGTTTTTACTGGTTACTTACTAATCAGTGTCTCCTCTGTAAGGTGCTTATTTTGTGCCAGGGGCAGTTCTCAGCTATTTACATGAATTAACTTATTAAATGTTACATCAGACTAAGTGTGGTGGCACACACCTGTAATCCCAGCACTTTAGGAGGTCAGACAGGCAGATCGCTTGAGCTCCGGAGTTTGAGACCAGCCTGGGCAATATGGCAAAACCCCTTCCATACAAAAAATACAAAAGTTAGCTGGGCATGGTGGCATGGCCTATAGTCCCAGCTACTTAGGGAGCTGAGGTGGTAAGATCCCTCCAGCCCAGGAGGTTGGGGCTGCAGAGAGCAGAGATCATGCCACTGCACTCCATACTGGGCAACAGAGCAACACGCTGTCTCCAAAAAAAAAAAAAAAAAAAAAAAAAATTTACATCAACCCTATGAAGTAGTTAGTACCTTTATTTCAAAGGTGAATGAACTGCACCATAACAAGATTAAATAATTTGTTCAAAGACACACAGCTAATAAGTAGTGGAGCCAGAATTCCAACCAAGTTTGATTCCAGAGTCTGTATTCCAACAGGCTATTCTCTTTCTCCGTACCAAGTTAATAAAATGCTTGCGGGGCATGGTGGCTCATGCCTGTAATCCCAACACTTTGGGAAGCCAAGGCAGGTGGATCACCTGAGGTCAGGAGTTCAAGACCAGCCTGGCCAACATAGTGAAACCCCATCTCTACTAAAAATACAAAAATCAGCTTGGGAGGCTAAAGTATGGGAATCACTTGAACGTAGGAGGCAGAGGATGCAGTGAGCCAAGATTGTGCCATTGCACTCCAGCCTGGGTGACAGAGCAAGTCTGTCTTAAAAAAAAAAAAAAAAAAAAAAAAAAACTCAAAAAACTAAGTTATATTGGTTGGTACTATCATTATTTTGAATTGTGAACTCTTAAGCACCAAAGTAAATAACTAAGGAGGAAAAAAGGAAACAGAAGCTATGACCTTCCAGTTGTTTTTTTAAATCTCACAAAAATGCCATTTAGAAGACCTTTCATTTTAAAGATGAGAAAACTGGTACTCAGGCAATTTACCCAGTGTCACACAGCTAGGAAGTGGTGGAGGTATCTGTAAAATCCCTGTATGCATTACTCTTTCTGTTACGTCAGACAGCCAAAGCCAAAAGAACAGTTCAGGTATTAAAAGAATCTATTTCCATACTGTGTTACTGATAGTTTGAAAACATTAATGATTCTTTTCAAAGGAAATTGTTATATTTATGAATTACTACTGTTTAAAAATTAATGTATAAAATGAGGAAAATTAAGTGATGTCTTGTTTCATACACAGAAAAATGCCTCTGAGTCAGAGCCTCCACTGAGCTGTAACAACACGTTAACCAGAACTGCCCGGCATCTTCCTGAACAAGACTTTCAATAGGGGCTAGTATGCTTCGCTTCATCCGGTTTTCTCAAACATCTTCAAAGGTTGGTTTATTCAGCAAATATTTGAGCACTATTTACCAAATATTGCTTGGGCTAGGGCAATTGCAGTAAAATATCATTGTTTATTTAGGTGATGGAGGGAAGAGTTAGGTAAAATACAAGTAAGTAAAATATTTAATATATCAGGCTAGGTGCAGTGGCTCACTCCTGTAGTCCCAGCACTTTGGCAAGCCAAGGTGGGTGGATCACTTGAGCCCAAGGAGTTCAAGTCCAGCCTGGGCACATGGAAAAACCCCAGCTATACAAAAAATTAGCTGGGCATGGAGTCACATGCCTATAGTCCCAGCTACCCTGGAGGCTGAGGTAGGAGGATCACTTGAGCCCAGGAGGTTGAGGCTGCAGTCAGCTGAGATCATGCCACTCCAGCCTGGGCAACACAGCAAAACCCTGTTTCAAAAAAAAAAAAAATTTGTCAGGTGCTGTGACTTAAAGCTCTAATCCCAAATCCCAGCACTTTGGGAGGTTGAGGCAGGCAGATCACTTGAGGTCAGGAGTTCAATACCTGCCTGGCCAACATGGTGAAACCCTATCTCTACTGAAAAATACAAAAATTAGCTGGGCATGGTGGCAGATGCCTGTAATCCCAGCGACTCAGGAGGCTGAGGCACAAGAATCACTTGAACCTGGGAGGCAGAGGTTACAGTGAGCAGAGATCATGCCACTGCACTCCAGGCTGGGTGATAGAGTGAGACTCAGTCTCAAAAAAAACAAAATAATAATAATAGCATATCACTTACCTGCTGTGGAGAACTTTAAAGCAGGGAAGGGGCATAGGGAGTGTCAGGATGTAGGATTGCACTTATAAATGGCAGGGGATCAGAAATAGGGGAATGAGCCATACAGGTAACTGAAGAAAAAGCAGTAAATATGGAAATGTGAAATGGTTTCAAGATGGAACCATTCCTAGTATGTTTGAGTAATCACCAAGAATCTTAAATAACTTCAATTTTTTCTTTAATCCAACACTTTTTAGTTGAAGTCTGGCATCTGCTCACTAAAGCACAGAATCAGCAGAAAAGGTTATTACTTTGCCCATGTACAATGAAAGGCACTGGGGATTTTAAAGCATGGAAAAAAATATGGTCCTGGCTCTCAAGTCTACTGAGACAGAAACAAGTAAACACATAATTTTAATTTACTGTGAGAATAATTATGATAGAAGTGTGCATAGGGTACTTACTATAGGAGCATTAAATCAAACTGTAGAAGGGTTAAGGAAAGCTTTAAGTTGAATGTTGATTGTTGAGGTAAGTTTCCTAGATAGAAAAGGAGTAAGAGCTAGAATTCTAGGCAGAGCATATACAAAGGTGTGGAACTATAAAAAGTATATGGTGTTTATAAAGCTAAGTTGGAAGGCAGATTTATTTTCTCCATATAAAAACACTATTCCCACAGTAATTAGTGCTGCTTCTTTTGCTAGTAATAAATAGAAGAGGCAGTTTAGAAAGCCAGATTCTGCCCCAGGCGCTGTGGCTCACACCTGTAATCCCAGCTCTTAGGGAGGCAGGGGCAGGAAGATAACTTGAGCCCAGGAGTTCAAGATCTGCCTGGGCGATATAGCAAGACCCCATTCTCCACAAAAGAAAAGAAAAACAAAAGGACAGACGGCCAGATTCTGAAGATCTAATGTTTGCTGGCTCCTCTTTTAGGTATTTCTCTCATAGAATAAAATTAAGTGGTAAGTTTAAATATATCATGGTTTGTGTTCAGTGATTTCTTTTTATACATTGTATAGCCATTTAATACTCTTACAAGCAATAACATCACTTTAGAGTCAGTTCATCCTTTCTCTGCAGTTTGATGTGCTAATGGAAAGCAGATCTTTTTTGTTTGCTCCTTCCAAATGATCTTTCATATTGGGATTGACTAAAATCTGATATATATATATATATATATATATATATGTTTCTTTTTTTCAGGTATGTCTTAGTATTGTGAAAACAGAATATATATTTTTTAAATTTTGTCTTCTGGCTCTATTTTCTTTGCAGATGCTGAAGTACTCTTTCCCAGTGGGACTAAGAGCCAGCAGAACAGATACACTTTCTCTCAAGATGTCTCTCCAGCAGAACTTTTCCCTGTTTCCAAGGCCTTGGCTTTCTTCTTCATTTCCAGTGTATATGAGCAAGACACAGTGCTATCATACATCCCCCTGCAGCTTTAAAAAGAAGCAGAAAGCAACACTTCCATCCAGGCCACCAAGCACCATCTCTTATCTGCCTGAGAGCCCAAAGCCAGCATTATATATAACTGTGGCAGGACTAATCCCCTTCGTTGCTCCACCACTGGTCATGCTGATGACAAAAACTTATATTCCCATATTAGCTTTTACTCAGATCGCTTATGGAGTCACTTTCCTATCTTTCTTGGGTGGGATCAGATGGGGTTTTGCTCTACCAGAAGGTAGTCCAGCCAAACCAAATGTCCTTAATTTGGCTAACAGTACAACTCCTCTTTGGTTTTCATGGTTTGCCTTCATTTTTTTTGAAAAACTCAGTGAAGCAGAAGCCATAGTCACAATAATAATGGGTCTGGGGATAGCATTACACCTTGAAGTTTTTCTCTTACCACATTATCCCAACTGGTTCAAAGCCCTGAGGTTAGTAGTCACTTTAGTGGCCACTTTTTCACTGATAATCACTTTAATAGTTAAAGATGCTTTTTCCGAAAAAGAACATAAGAAACCTGGTCAAATATAAAAATACACTGTAGATAACATTAGTATGCTGGTTACACCTTTTTCTGCTTCTGTTTGGCTCTTTTTTCCCACACCAATGGTAATTTACTCTTCACAGATTGTTCTTCATTTCTAGAAGTTGTTATTTCATAGTAATTACTTGAGCAAGAGCTTGAAAATCCCTGTCAAATGCTTTCATTTCATAGTAAACTAGTTTTCGGTCATTTTATGAATAATATAGTTATCATAGTTAAACATTTGAATGTTTTAGCTCTCCTGAAAATTAAAAGATTAAAAATCCCCTTTGTTAGAGTCTTGTGATCATTGAGAAGAATGCACATATTCTCCCACTTCAAGTAGAAAACCTCATATCTGAGTGTCTGGAAATAAAAGGTAGTTCCATTGAAAACTCCTAGTTTTCACAGGAGTTATCCCTGGGAAATCCATGTCCAAACTTATTTCACATGGTATAACCAAATTATATGCGCTAAAAGGATCTGTAACTCTAGAGTCAATAGGGAGCAGTATCATGAGGGAAAGCCACGTTCAAAGGTAAGCTGAACATGTTTTCCAGTTTTTATTAGGATATTTGGCATGGTATAGATATAATTTATCCCTTACCACCAAACACATAGCTGGTCAAAATGATTATTTTCAACAGAAACTATCTAAAAAGTCCTAGTATATATAAATTAAAAAAGAAAAGGCAAGCTGGAGCCATCTTGATATTCTAATGAGCAGGCCTATCTAGTTCTACATCATTTTTTGAGATGGAGTTTCATTCTGTTGCCCAGGCTGGAGTGCAGTGGCACAATCTCGGCTCATTGTAACCTCTGCCTCCCAGGTTCAAGTGATTCTCCTGCCTCAGCCTCTCTAGAGTAGCTGGGATTACAGGTACGTGCTATCATGTCTGGCTAATTTTTTCATGTGTATGTTCAGTAGAGGCAGCATTTCACTGTGTTGGACAGGCTGGTCTAGATCTACAGCTTTTAAATCACAGAGATGCTTTTAGCTTTCATGTCTTTTTGTTTTCTTGTTTTTTGTTTTGTTTTAAAGACAGAGTCTCACTCTGTCACCCAGGCTTCAATGTAGTGGTGTGATAATGACTCACTCACTGCAGCTTCAACCTCCTGGGCTCAAGCAATTCTCCCACATCAGCCTCCTGACTAATTTTTAAATTTTTTTTTTTTTTTTGAGACGGAGTTTCGCTCTTGTTACCCAGGCTGGAGTGCAATGGCACGATCTCGGCTCACCGCAACCTCCGCCTCCTGGGTTCAGGCAATTCTCCTGCCTCAGCCTCCTGAGTAGCTGGGATTACAGGCACGTGCCACCATGCCCAGCTAATTTTTTGTATTTTTAGTAGAGACGGGGTTTCACCATGTTGACCAGGATGGTCTCGATCTCTTGACCTTGTGATCCACCCGCCTCGGCCTCCCAAAGTGCTGGGATTACAGGCTCGAGCCACCGCGTCCGGCTAATTTTTAAATTTTTTATAGAGACAGGGTATCCCTATGTTGCCCAGGCTGGTCTCGAACTCCTGAGCTCAAGCGATCCTCCCGCCTAGGCTCCCAAAGTGTTGGGATTACAGGTGTGAGCCACTGCACCCAGTGGAGAAGCTTTCTTAAAAGCAACACCTTAGATTTTCACTTGAAAACCTAGTCTCTAATCACCCTACTTAAGGTGGAGAAAAAATTAAGAAAAAAGAAAACCTAGTTTTCTGAAATTTTTTTTTTTTTTTTTGAGACGGAGTTTCACCCTTGTTACCCAGGCTGGAGTGCAATGGCCTGATCTTGGCTCACCGCAACCTCTGCCTTCTGGGTTCAGGCAGTTCTCCTGCCTCAGCCTCCTGAGTAGCTGGGATTACAGGCATGCACCACCATGCCCAGCTAATGTTTTTTGTATTTTTTTTTTTTTTTTTTTGAGACGGAGTTTCGCTCTCGTTACCCAGGCTGGAGTGCAATGGCGCGATCTCAGCTCACGGCAACCTCCACCTCCTGGGTTCAGGCAATTCTCCTGCCTCAGCCTCCTGAGTAGCTGGGATTACAGGCACGCGCCACCATGCCCAGCTAATTTTTTGTATTTTTAGTAGAGACGGGGTTTCACCATGTTGACCAGGATGGTCTCGATCTCTTGACCTCGTGATCCACCCGCCTCGGCCTCCCAAAGTGCTGGGATTACAGGCTTGATCCACCGCGCCTGGCCTGTTTTCTGAAATTTCTAGTCTCACCAGAAAGGAAAAACATTTAAAATAGTGTACAGAATATAGATCTGGAATTTTTTTTGAGATGGAGTTTCACTCTAGTTTTCCAGGCTGGAGTTCAGTGGTGCCATCTCAGCTCACTGCAACCTCTGCCTCCTGGGTTCAAGCAATTCTGCCTAAGCCTCCTGTGTAGCTGGCATTACAGGCATGTGCCACCATGCCCAGCTAATTTTGTATTTTTAGTAGATAGGGTTTCTCCATGTTGGTCAGACTGGTCTTGAACTCCCGACCTCAGGTGATCCGCCCACCTCAGCCTCCCAAAGTGCTGGGATTATAGGCATGAACCACCGTGCCCGGCCTGTAATGTGTTTTTTTTACATAACATTCAAATATTAGATAACTCAAATTTCTTTTTTAAAAAACGATTTTGTTCATTCATTCATTCGTTCATTCATTCATTTGAGGTAGAGTCTTGCTCTGTTGCCCAGGCTACAGTGTAGTGGGATTACAGGCATGTACCACCATGCCCGGCTAAAATTTTTGTATTTTTAGTAAAGGTGGGGTTTCATCATGTTGGTCAGGCTGGTCTTGGACTCCTTTTTGTGTGTGTGTGTGTGTGTGTGTGTGTGTGTGTGTGCACGCGCCTTCTCTGCACTAGCAGGTGTTGAACTCCTGACCTCAGGTGATCCGCCCGCCTTGGCATCCCAAAGGGCTGGGATCACAGGCATGAGCCACTGCACCTGGCCAGATAACTCAAATTTCTTTTTTTTTTTTTTTTTTTTGAGACAGAGTTTCGCTCTTGTTACCCAGGCTGGAGTGCAATGGCGCAATCTCGGCTCACCGCAACCTCCGCCTCCTGGGTTCAGGCAATTCTCCTGCCTCAGCCTCCTGCGTAGCTGGGATTACAGGCATGTGCCACCATGCCCAGCTAATTTTTTGTATTTTTAGTAGAGACGGGGTTTCACCATGTTGACCAGGATGGTCTCGATCTCTTGACCTCGTGATCCACCTGCCTCGGCCTCCCAAAGTGCTGGGATTACAGGCTTGAGCCACCGCACCCAGCCGATAACTCAAATTTCATAAGTAAATTATATGCATATGATTTCCACTCTAGTGATTCTTATTGTGAAGAGATTTATTAGACTTTACAGTAGTAACTTGTTTACCTTTTTTTTTTTTTTTTTTTTTTTTGAGACACTCTCACTGTCATCCAGGCTGCAGTGCAATGGCACCATCTTGACTCACTATAACCACTGCCTCCTGGGTTCAAGTGATTCTCCTGCCTCAGTCTCTGGAGTAGCTGGGACTGTAGGTACCTGCCACCATGCCCAGCTAATTTTTGTATTTTTAGTAAAGACGGGGTTTCACCATGTTGGCCAGGCTGGTCTCTACTCCTGGCCTCAGGTGATCCACCTGTCTCAGCCTCCCAAAGTGCTGGGATTACAGGCATGAGCCACCACACCCAGCCCAACTTGTTTATCTTACACACCTGTAATGAGTTGAATTGTGTGATGAAGCCCTAACCCAGAGTACCTCAGAATGTGAGCTTATTTATAGATAGGGCCTTTACAGGGATAATAATGTTAATATAAAGTGATAAGGGTGGTCTCCAATTCAATTTGACCTGTGTTCTTAGAAAAAGGGAAAATTTGGGGACAGACACATACAGAGATAATTGTCATGTGAACATGAAGATGGCCATCTACAGGCTAATGAGAAAGGCATGAAATAGATCCTATCACCGGCCGGGCGCGGTGGCTCAAGCCTGTAATCCCAGCTCTTTGAGAGGCCAAGGCGGGTGGATCACGAGGTCGAGAGATCGAGACCATCCTGGTCAACGTGGTGAAACCCCGTCTCTACTAAAAATACGAAAAATTAGCTGGGCACGGTGGCGCGTGCCTGTAGTCCCAGCTACTCAGGAGGCTGAGGCAGGAGAATTGCTTGAACCCAGGAGGCGGAGGTTGCGGTGAGCCGAGATCGTGCCATTGCACTCCAGCCTGGGTAACAAGAGCGACACTCTGTCTCAAAAAAAAAAAAGAAATAGATACTATCCTCACAGCCCTCAGAAGGAACTTACTCTACCAATACCTTGATTTCATTCATATTTCTAGCCTCAAGCACTGTGAGATGTTAAGTTTTTGTTAAAATTTGTGTGGTGTTTGGTTAACAGCAACACGAGCAAACTAATACAATACCATAGAACTAGACCTCATTCTGATCATTGAGAAGCTTACCAGTTAAAAGTCCATGGCTGAAACAACTATGGAATCTTCTTTCTTTTCTTTCCTTTTTTTTTTTTTTTTCAGATAAGGGGCTGGCCAGATACAGTGGCTCACACCTGTAATCCCAACATTTTGGGAGTACGAGGTAGGCAGATCACTTGAGTCCAGAAGATCAAGACCAGCCTGGGCAGCATGTCAAAACCCCATAGCAAAAAAAATAAAGTGTATGGCTATGCTGCTGAGGCTGGCATCAAAATCCCGGCCTCAAGTGATTCTCCTGCCTCTATGCTGCTGAGGCTGGCATCAAAACCCTGACCTCAAGTGATTCTTCTGCCTCAGCCTCCTGAATAGCTGGGACTACAGGTACACACCATACTCAGTTAGGCTTTTTTTTTTTTTTTTTTTTTTTTTTTTGAGACGGAGTTTCGCTCTTGTTACCCAGGCTGGAGTGCAATGGCGCGATCTCGGCTCACCGCAACCTCCGCCTCCTGGGTTCAAGCAATTCTCCTGCCTCAGCCTCCTGAGTAGCTGGGATTGCAGGCAAGTGCCACCATGCCCAGCTACTTTTTTGTGTTTTTAGTAGAGACGGGGTTTCACCATGTTGACCAGGATGGTCTCGCTCTCTCGACCTCGTGATCCACCCGCCTCGGCCTCCCAAAGCGCTGGGATTACAGGCTTGAGTCACCGCGCCCGGCCCTTTTTTTTTTTTTTTTTTAAATATTTGGTGTTCTGGGATTTATTTATTTTTTTTTTAAGACAAGGTCTCACTCTGTTGCCTAGACTGGAGTGCAGTGGCACAATCTTGGCTCACTGCAGCCTCAAGCTCCCAGAATCAAGCAATCATTCCACCTTAGCCTCCTTAGTAGCTGGGACTATAGGCATGCACCATCATGCCTGGCTAATTTTTTTTTTTTTTTTTTTTTGGAGAGGGAGTTTCACTCTAGTTGCCCAGGATGGAGTGCAATGGCACAATCTCAGCTCACCATAACCTCTGCCTCCCAGGTTCAAGTGATTCTCCTGCCTCTGCCTCCCGAGTAGCTGGGATTACAGGCATGCATCACCACACCTGGCTCATTTTGTATTTTTAATAGAGACGGGGTTTCTCCATGTTGGTCAGGCTGGTCTCGAACTCCTAACCTCAGGTGATCCAGCCACCTCAGCCTCCCAAAGCACTGGGATTACAGGCGTGAGCCACGGTGCCTGGCCTGTACTTTTTTTTTTTTTTTTTTTTTTTGAGACAGAGTTTCGCGCTTTGTACCCAGGCTGGAGTGCAATGGCGCCATCTTGGCTCACCACAACCTCTGCCTCCTGGGTTCAGGCAATTCTCCTGCCTCAGCCTCCTGAGTAGCTAGGATTACAGGCACGCACCACCATGCCTAGCTAATTTTTTGTATTTTTAGTAGAGACGGGGTGTCACCATGTTGACCAGGATGGTCTCGATCTCCTGACCTCCTGATCCACTCACCTCGGCCTCCCCTGTAATTTAAGAGAGGTGTTTCTAGTCAGTCTCAATCTGAGTCTACTCAGATTGTTTTGATAAGGAAACTCACTTCTTTGCTACTAAATTGCAAGAATGCTATACAGATTTAAGACTTGTCCATAATCTGGACCAGGAGAGGCGGCTCACACCTGTAATCCCAGCACTTTGGGAGGGCCAGGCTGATGGATCACGAGGTCATGAGTTCGAGACCAGCCTGACCAACATAGTGAAACCCCTTCTCTACTGAAAATATAAAAATTAGCCGGGCATGGTGGCGTGCGCCAGTAATCCCCGCTGCTGAGGAGACCGAGACAGGAGAATTGCTTGAACCCAGGAGGCAGAGGTTAAGTGAGCCAAGATCATGCCACTGTACTCCAGCCTGGCGACACAGCGAGACTCTATCTCAAAATCTGAATTAAATAAATTATTTTCCAGAATGGAGGCAAATACTATTTTTAGGCTAATTACCCAATTTTGCTTTAAAAATGCTATTTTCGAAGTCAGGCACGTAGCTCAGCAGCGGCCACAGCGCGTGCATCTGTGCCTCTGTGCAGGTCTCCGGGTCCCTCTGCCATCATACCAATGTTCATGGTAAACACCAACGTGCCCCGCGCCTCCGTGCTGCACGGGTTCCTCTCCGAGCTCACCCAGCAGCTAGTGCAGGCCACTGGCAAGCCACCCCAGTACACTGCGGTGCACTTGGTCCCGGATCAACTCGTGGCCTTGGGCGGCTCCAGCGAGCTGTGCGCGCTCTGCAGCCTGCACAGCATCTGCAATCTTAGCGGCGCGCAGAACCGCTCTTAACAGGAAGAGATTATGCTGCCTGCGGGCAGAGCACCTGCGTATCAGCCCAGACAGAGTCCACAACAACTATAACATAAACGCAGCCAATGTTTGAACTTTAGGCTGGAACAAGTGCACCTTTACCTAAGAGCCGCACCAAACCCGCGCTGTCTGCACTGGCCCGAGCCAGAAACCCCGTCCCAAGCAGTGTTATAGGCCCGCCCAACCCCACCTTCTGGTGGGGAGAAATAAAGTTTAGAAAACAACAACAACAAAAAGCTATTTTCCAGGTGAATTACAGTGTATGCTTCTTTAAGAAAATGGATTTTTAAGTACATTTGATTAAGTACATTGGCAAGAAACTTAGAAGCCTATCGAATTGTTAAGCATTTTGGCGGTAGATCACTTTAATCATTTCTCAAAAAACAATTAAATGTAAAACTAAATGTGCAAGTCCCTAAAGTTAAAACAAACTAAAAAAAGAAAATAAAGAAAAGAAGAAGAAGAAAACAAAACAAAATAAAACAAACTAAAAAACTTGTGTAATCCTACTACAGTTTGGTAACCCAGAAAGCCACTGATAAATACAAAGAAACAAAAAAAACCTAGATACTTTATTAGTACATTCTTTTAAAAACAATGTTTTAATTACCTAAGAAACAATAAGCATATTTACAGTTACCTATTTTCAGAGATCTTCGGGACCTGTTAAACACTGATTGTCCTGACATTACATTTCTGCCACAGCTGTGCAAAGCACCCCCCTTCACAGTGTCATTTTCAGTTGCTACTAGACAATAATGAGAAATAAGTTGTAAAAATATTTTGTAAATCTGTTTTGAATCAGAATACAGATTCTCTGTAACTAGAAATAGTAAAGGCACATGAGTTAAAGTTTAGTCTATAAATTATCTTTATGCTTTATTCTTTGATATCTTACAGATCTCTATACAGACATCCATGACCCTTCAGATTTTCAGGATGCCCCAGAAAAGGAAACACAAAGCTTCCTGTCGGCATTACATAAGCTTTTCCTAATAAATGCATATGGCTAAATTATAAAGAAAGCATACTTGTGTATTAAACCAAATATTATTTTATTTTATTTTATTTTGTTGAGACAAAGTCTTGCTCTATGGCCCAGACTGGAATGCAGTGGTGGGATCTTGAGTCACTACAACGTCCTCCCAGGTTCAAGCAAGTCTCCTGCCTCAGACTCCTGAGCAACTGGGATTACAGGTGTGTACCACCACCCGCTGTTAATTTTTTGTATTTTTAGTAGAGACAGGGTTTTACCATGTTGGCTAGACTGGTCTTGAACCCCTGACCTCAAGTGATCCACGCACCTCGGCCTCCCAAAGTGCTGGGATTACAGGTATGAGATACCATGCCCAGCCTAAACCAAAAAATTTGGATATGAGTGCTATCTGATTCATTAATACAATTAAAGATTTTCTATTTAAATAAGTTGATGATGCTTATATTAATATACTTTAGGACCTTAGTAAAGAAAGGGTAAATCAAATCTGTAAGTCAACTAGTTAAATTTTACCGTATGTGGCCGGGTGGCTCACACCTGTAATCCCAGCACCTTAGGAGGCTGAGGCTGGTAGATCACCTGAAGTCAGGAGTTCGAGACCAATCTGTTCAACATGATGAAACCCTGTACAAAAAATTAGCCGGGCATGGTAGTGGGGGCGCCTGTCATCCCAGCTATTTGGGAGGCTGAGGCAGGAGAATCACTTGAACCTGGGAGGTGGACATTAGAGTGAGCCAAGTGTGCCACTGCACTCCAACCTAGACAACAGGAATGAAACTGTCTCAAAAAAAAAAAATTTTTACTGGATGCAAAATATATATGGCTCCAACTTGCCAGCAGAAATAAAAGTAACCCCATCACACACCCAGTGAATCTTCCTCTTTTAAATGAACAGAGAACAATTCTTTTTTTCTGAGACGGAGTTTCGCTCTTGTTACCCAGGCTGGAGTGCAATGGCGCGATCTCAGCTCACTGTAACCTCCGCCTCCTGGGTTCAGGCAATTCTCCTGCCTCAGCCTCCTGAGTAGCTGGGATTACAGGCATGTGCCACCATGCCCAGCTAATTTTTTGTATTTTTAGTAGAGACGGGGTTTCACCATGTTTACCAGGATGGTCTCGATCTCTTGATCTCATGATCCACCCGCCTCGGCCTCCCAAAGTGCTGGGATTACAGGCTTGAGCCACCGCGTCCGGCCTAGAACAATTCTTTAGAATACTTCTCAAGGAGAAAATGAGAAGTTTTGAAAAGCAGTTTTGGGTCAAGGGGGCTTTTCAAATTACACTTATGAGTCAGTGTCTATAAAAATTTTCACAAGTACCTACAATTTAGCCCTCTACATCCAAGCAGTAGCTTTGTAGTGTGCTCTTACTTAGGTTTGTCCAAACACAAATAAAGTTCACAAAGCTTGATAATCTAATAAAATTCCCTCTTCCTAAAGCCAAACTGATAATTTTGATGACAACAATCTAGCAAAAAAGAAAAAATTTTCTTTTTTTTCTTTTTTTTCTTTTTTTTTTTGAGACAGGGTCTCATGCTGTCACACAGGCCAGAATACAGTAGCACAATCTCAGCTCACTGCAGCCTTCACCTCCTGGGCTCAAGTGATCCTGCAACCTCAGTCTCCCAAGCAAATGGGACCACAGGCATAAACGACCATGGCTGACTAATTTTTACATTTTTTTTTTATAGAGATGGAGTCTCGTCATGTTGCCCAGGCTGGTCTTGAACTCCTGAGTTCAAGTGATCTGCCCACCTCGCCTCAGCCTAAAGGTGTGAGCCACCTCGCCCAGTCTAAAACAGGAATAAATTTCTAGATGCATGCTGCCTGCGGGACTCTATAGTATATTACAACATCCAGTCACTAAGAACCTTCTATTAATTCCTTACTTGCATTCTCAGGATCAAGACCAAAACATATGAGTAAGCAAAAGCTTATCATCAAGCAAAAAGGTATCTATCTATAAAAATAGCTAGATAGGCCGGGCATGGTGGCTCAAGCCTGTAATCCCACCACTTTGGGAGGCCGAGGCGGGTGGATCACGAGGTCAAGAGATCGAGACCATCCTGGTCAACATGGTGAAACCCTGTCTCTACTAAAAAAAAATACAAAAAATTAGCTGGGCATGGTGGCGCATGCCTGTGATCCCAGCTACTCAGGAGGCTGAGGCAGGAGAATTGCCTGAACCCAGGAGGCGGAGGTTGCAGTGAGCTGAGATTGTGCCATTGCACTCCAGCCTGGGTAACAAGAGCTCAAAAAAAAAAAATAAAATAAAATAAATAAAAGCTAGATATAGGCCAGGAGCAGTGGCTCACGCCTGTAATCCCAGCATTTTGGGAGGTCAAGGCAGGCGGATCATGAGGCCAGGAGATTAAGACCATCCTGGCCAACATGGTGAAACCTTGTCTCTACTAAAAATACAAAAATTATCTGGGTATGGTGGCGCATGCCTGTAATCCCAGCTACTTGGGAGGCTGAGGCAGGAGAATCATTTAAACCTGGGAGGCAGAGATTGCAGTAAACCAAGATCATGCCACTGCACTTAGCACAACAGACTCCATCTCAAATAAAAAAGATAGGTATTTCCCAAACACGCTCTTAGTATATCTGCTGCCAATAAAAAGCTTGAGGCGAGTGAAAACTGGCATCAAATAAAAGTAGGAATTTGTTTCATTGGCTTTTCTCTGTGGCTCAAACTATGGCAATGGAAAATTATGCTCTGGATAGAATTGTCAATATACAGAGATCTTTAAATTGTGTCATTGATACTATTTCTACACCACATAAAGGTTACGTTACAACTTATATTGCACGGGAAGAAGTAGCTAAAGGGGCTATTTGCCAGGGAACTTCTAGTAAATAATTTTTTTTTTTTTTTTTTTTTGAGACGGAGTTTCGCTCTTGTTACCCAGGCTGGAGTGCAATGGCACCATCTCAGCTCACCGCAACCTCCGCCTCCTGGGTTCAGGCAATTCTCCTGCCTCAGCCTCCTGAGTAGCTGGAATTACAGGCATGCGCCACCATGCCCAGCTAATTTTTTGTATTTTTAGTAGAGACAGGGTTTCACCATGTTGACCAGGATGGTCTCGATCTCTTGACCTCGTGATCCACCCGCCTCGGCCTCCCAAAGTGCTGGGATTACAGGCGTGAGCCACCGCGCCCAGCCCCTTCTAGTAAATAATTTTTACAAATTTATAAAATAGGACTTGTCTACACTTAACTGGAGAATTCTACAGCATAAATGGCATTTCTACTTTTATTAAGCTTGGTAATTCTGTGTGAGCTCTTTATTAATTGAGATATATTCCATATCTGTTCTCACTTACATTTTTAGAAAAATCACTCTGGTTTAGTTTTGTTTTGTTTTGTTTTTTTCTCTAAGAGACAGGATCTCATTCTATTGCCCAGAGCGGACAGCAGGTGGCATGATCATAGCTCACTATAACCTCAAATTCCTGGTCTCAAGTGATCCTTCTGCCTCAGCCTTCCAAAGTGCTGGGATTTTAGACATGAGGCCACTGTGCTCAGCCTCATTAGTCATTTATCTACCAAACCACATGGAAAACTCAAAGACTCAGAGGGTCTTATCACCAAATGTACGTTTGCTTTGCAAAAGGTCAGATCCTGCGTTTTCAAAATGTTCCTTATGCTCTGTTATGCTTTATATTTCATAGCACAGCAACACCCCCTTCACAACGACTGGTGATCATGTTACCAATTTCTGTCCATGTATCTGAATGAGGATTATAAACTTCAACTGAGTCCAAGGTACCTGGGGCCAAAAAATCATGGCTGGAAGATCGACCTCCAGAGACATACAGAAGACCATTGACTGCCACAACGCACATGCCTGCTCTAGGCACTTTCATTGAGGCAACTTCAACCCACTTTTCCTGGTTAAGAGAGAAAAAAATAAATATGTTAGCAGTGTTATGAAATGATGGAAAGAAAACCACTGAGAAATTTGATATTCCAGTTCTTTTTACATGTCTAAATGTAAAACAGTCTAGTCGGGTAAGCATACAGATTTTTTTTGTTTTTGCTTTTTTCCTTGGAGACAGGGTCTCACTCTGTCACCCAAGCTGGACTGCATGGCATGATCTCGGCTCACTGCAGGCTCAACCTCCCAGACTCTAGAGATCCCCCTGCCTCAGCCTCCTGAGGAGGTAGGACTACAGGTATACACCACTATGTCCAGCTAACTTTTCTAGTGCAGAGATGGAGTTTTACCATGTTGTCTTAAACTCCTAAGCTCAAAGTGATTGTCCCAACTCAGCCTCCCAAAGTGCTGGGATTACAGGTGTAATCTGGGCACCCGGCCCAGAATATTTTATAATAAACTTGAAGTAGCCATGGACAAAGTAAATCTAGAGAAATATATATTTTTAAAGGTCTGATTATAAAATATGATCAGGAGATGACCTAGAAATCATGTACAGGACAACATTCTAAAAAACAAAGTCTCACTCAAAAATAAGCAAGTCAAAAGAACCACAAAGCTCCAAGGAGAAAGAAGCTTATAAACCAAAGGATTTTTTTTTTAAATGGAGTCTTGCTCTGTCACCCAGGCTGGAGTACAGTGGCACGATCTCGGCTCACTGCAACCTCCGTCTCCCCGGTTCAAGCAATTCTCCTGTCTCAACCTCCTGAGTAGCTGGGACTACAGGTGCCTGCCACCATGCCCAGCTAATTTTTGTATTTTTAGTAGAGACAGGGTTTCACCATATTGGTCAGGCTGGTCTGAAACTCCTGACCTCAGGTGATATGCCCACCTCGGCCTTCCAAAATGCTGGGATTACAGGTGTGAGCCACCACGCCCTGCCAAACCAAAGGATTTTTTAAAGCCTTTAGTATTCTAACAAGTCTTAAAAATGTTCAAGAAAATGACACAGCATGGAACATTTGGCTAATTTATTTGACCATGGAATCCTTTTTACAAGGAGTATCCAGTGGAGTTAGTGATCTGCAGAACATATTTTCAAAAAGGTGGGCTAACCAGGGGGTTAGGAACAATAGCCTAATATGGTATAGCCTGAGAACAATGATATTCCCATATTAAAAGTCATTTAAAAAAAAAAAGAAGCATATGTCAAAAAAGGAAATTGTATGTTGCCCACAGGCCAAAAATATTTACTATCTGGCCTTTTACACAAAAAGTTTGCTAACTCCTATTATACATTGTTCTCTGAAAAAATTTAAATATGCTGCTATAGCCAAAATGACTAGCAGTGTCTTACTTGAGGGAAACGTCCATACTTAGAAAACAAGAAAGCTACTAAAGGTCCTAAGAAGTAATTAGGAGAACAAAGAACAAGTAACCAGGTAATGGGAGAACAGATTATCAATCTTTAAATAAAGCATATAATGAACAAAGTTTTTTTAATCATTACAAGTGAAGACTGATTATTCATCAATGTTAAAAAGTGAATTTTTGAGAATAGGGACTTGAGCTTCTCATCGTGGTACCCACATAGGTACTAGGATAGTGCCATCACATTATAAACAGTTAATGTACATTTGCTGATATGAACTTAAATAAGATTATGAAATACTAAACCAGGGACAATTCTTTGAAAATGAAGGACCAGATTAAATTTGAAAGCTATTTGATCATCTGAAAGTACAGAGCACATCACAAAGCTGACATACCTGAAAAAAATACTCATATTTTAAAAGATAAATATATTCTCATTTCTGGTTAAGATAAATTAGGGTAATTTGGGTTATGTTTATAATTAGAGAGAACTAACCTTTGCTCTCCCACAAAAATACCCCTTGACAATAATAAAGGGAACTTAGGTCTCATCCTATATTGTTCCTATTTCATTTCTACCAATGTATTAGAACTGGTTTGCTTTTTAAATTTTTATTATTTTATTTTTGATGTTCTTTTTTTTTTTTTTTTTTTTTTGAGACAGAGTTTCGCTCTTGTTACCCAGGCTGGAGTGCAATGGCGCAATCTCGGCTCACCGCAACCTCCGCCTCCTGGGTTCAGGCAATTCTCCTGCCTCAGCCTCCTGAGTAACTGGGATTACAGGCACACGCCACCATGCCAAGCTAGTTTTTTGTATTTTTAGTAGAGACAGGGTTTCACCATGTTGACCGGGATGGTCTCAATCTCTTGACCTCGTGATCCACCCGCCTCGGCCTCCCAAAGTGCTGGGATTACAGGCTTGAGCCACAGCACCCAGCAATTGACATGTTCTTATCTGACATAGTTTCATAGTTTACTTTTTATACCATGTTACCTCAAAAAAAAAAAAAAAAAAAAAAAACCTCTGTAAGACTACCAACATGTTTTACATTATGTTTAGGGCCTGGATTTGTAATGCAAATTGTTAGTAGGTAGTCAATAACAATAAAATTTCATATTTATGCATAAAAACCAAGGTAATACATTATTAATAAGACTTAATTTGAAACAAAAATCTATTCATTTCAAAGCCATTCATTTCTAATACAGAAAGTGCCCTAAAAAAGTTCACTTTCTGTATCAGATAAACCCAAAGAGAATCATGGAGAAAGGCATTTGCAATGCCACCAAAGTTTAAAACTTGTCAGAAATGAGAATCAAAATCCTCATGCTTTACAACAAGACATGGAAGTCCATTCTTGCCATTTCAACATTATACTGGAGGTCCTAGCTAGGGTAAGGAGGGGAAAACAATGAAATAAAAGGCATCTTAGTTTTAATTCAGATTTAAGAAGTAAACAATCTTTTTTTTTTTTTTTTAAGCCAAGATCTCACTCTGTGGCCCAGGCTAGAGTGTACTGGTACAATCATGGCTTACTGTATCCTTGACCTCCCTGGGCTCAGGTGATCCTCCCACTTCAACCTCCCAAGGAGCTGGGACTACAGCTGTGTACTACCACACCTGGCTAGTTTTTGCATTTTTTATAAAGACAGGGTTTCATCATGTTGCCCAGGCTGGTCTTGAACTCCCGGGCTCAAGTGATCCACCCATGCCTCCCAAAGTGCTGGGATTATAGGTTTAAGTCACTGCACCCAGCCAACAATTTTTTTTTTTTTTTTTTTTTTTTTTTTAAGACGGAGTTTCGTTCTTGTTACCCAGGCTGGAGTGCAATAGCGTGATCTCGGCTCACTGCAACCTCCGCCTCCTGGGTTCAGGCAATTCTCCTGCCTCAGCCTCCTGAGTAGCTGGGACTACAGGCACATGCCACCATGCCCAGCTAATGTTTTGTATTTTTTTAGTAGAGACGGGGTTTCACCATGTTGACCAGGATGGTCTCGATCTCTTGACCTTGTGATCCACCCGCCTCAGCCTCCCAAAGTGCTGGGATTACAGGCTTGAGCCACCATGCCCGGCTAACAATCTTTATTTATAGATGATATGATCTTGTATAGAGAAAATCCTAAGGAATACATAAAATTAAAAAAAAAAACATTAGATTATGAGTGCAGCAAGGTCACAGAATAAACTGTATTTCTATGTACTGGCAATGAACAATCTGAACATGAAATTAATAAACAATTCAATTTACAATAGCATTAAAAGGAATAAAATAATTCAGAATAAATTTAACCAAAAAAAGTACAAGGAACTGAAAATTATAAAACATTGTTGAAACAATCTGAAGACCTAAATTAAAGACATCCTATGATGAATCAAAAGACTTATTAATAGTGTTAAGTTGGTGATAATCTCCAAATTGATCTCAAATTCAATGCAATCTCTGTAAAAAAGCCAACTGGCTTCTCTGCAGGAACTGACAAGCTGATCCTAAAATGCATATGAAATTCAAGGTACCCAGGATAGCCAAATTTTTAAAAGATCAAATTTGAAGGAATCACACTTTCTGATTTCAAAACTTACTACAATGCTATAATAAGAGAGTATGGCACTGGCATAATGATAGAGAGACATATAGATAAGTGAACAAAATAGAAAGCTCAGAAATAAACCCTCACATGTATGGTCAACTGATTTTCAACAAAGGTCCTAAGACAATTCAATGGGGAAAGAACAGTGTTTGCTTGTTTGTTTGTTTTTTAAAGATGGAGTTTCACCATGATGGCCAGGCTGGTCTTGAACTCCTAACCTCAGGTGATCCACCCACCTCAGCCTCCCAAAGTGTTAGGATTATAGGCGTGAGCCACCGCGCCCGGCACAAGAACAGTGTTTTTAATAAATGATGCTGGGACAACTGGATACCCAAATACAAATGAGGGTGGATCTCTACCTCACATCACATATAAAATTAAATCAAAATGCATCAAAGACCTAAATACAAAAATTAAAACTATAAAACTCTTAGAAGAAAGCATAACTGTAAGTCCTTATGACCCTGGATTCAGCAA
Organism: Saimiri boliviensis; assembly: GCF_048565385.1. NCBI lineage: Eukaryota > Metazoa > Chordata > Mammalia > Primates > Cebidae > Saimiri > Saimiri boliviensis. The sequence goes on from NC_133459.1 coordinate 44,514,796, forward strand.
TGCTTTCTTAATTATAATAAAAGCATAAGTAACAAAGGAAAAAAGTAAATTAGACATTCAAAATTTAAATTTTTATGCTTGAATAGCATCAAGAAAGTGAAGAAAACACACATAATGGGAGAGAAAATTTGCAAATTATATATTTGACAAATAATCCAATTTTAAAACATAAATTCAATAGATATTTCTTCAAAGAAGATAAACAGATGACCAAAATACACATGAAAAGATGCTTAACATTATTAGCCATCAGGGAAATGCAAATCAAAGCCACAATGAGATACCCATTTATACTTATTAGAACAGCTATAAAAGAAAAAGCAAATAATAACAAGCATTGGATGTGGAGAAACTGGAGCCCTCAGACACTGATGGTGGTTATATAAAATGGTGCAGATAGCTTAGGAAACAGTCTGGGAGATCCTAAAAAAGGTTAAACACGGTGAGGTGCGGTGGCTCACACCTGTAATCCAAGCCCTTTGGGAGGCTGAGGTGGGTAGATCAGTTCAGGTCAGGAGTTCAAAACCAGCCTGGCCAACATGGTGAAACCCTGTCTCTACTAAAATACAAAAATTAGCTGGGCATGGTGATGTGTGCCTGTAATCTCAACCACTTTGGAGGCTGAGGTACAAGAATTGCTTGAAGCCAGGAGATGGAGGTGGCAGTGAGCCAAGATTGCCCCACTGAACTCCAGCTTGGAAGACAGAATGAGTCATTGCCTCAAAAAAACAAAAAACTTCTCAGACATTAGATAACAGGCAATGTAAAACTGTGATCCCTGAGAAAATGAAACAAGGTAAACATAGCTAGGGAGAGGCTTTCTGAAAAGAGGTACAAGGAAGGGGATCTGAAGCAGAGTACAGAAGACAGAGCTGATACAGAAGACAGAGATCAGAGTTTGGTACAGTATAGAGGTCCCCTTCATAATATTTACAATGTCTATCATCCAATCAAAAGTAAACAGAAATGTGGAGAAGCCAGAAAAAAAAATGTTACTCAAACCAGGAATTTAAAAAGTGAAAAAGATAGGCACCATGGTACATGTCTGTAGTGCCAGTTACTCAGGAGGCTGAGGCAGAAAGACCACTTGAGCTCAGGAGTTTGATATCAGACTGAGCAACATAGCAAAACCTTGTCTCTAACATTTTAAAAGTCAACAGATACAGATCCAAACATTACAGAGATGATGAAATTAGCAAAGACTTTAAAACCAATATTATTAATTGTTAGGGGATCCAAAGGAAAATATAAACATAAGGAGAGAAAAAGAAGACCTAAGAAAACGGATCTTCTAGAGCTAAAAAATACAATATCTAAAATGAATAATTCCATAGATGGTATTGAACATAGCAATCTATAAGTCGGGATACTCTAAAGGATTCATAAACTTGAAGACAGAGCAAAACAAACTACCCAAACTGAAGCACAGAGAGAAAAAAAGAGTGGGAAAATATGTAATATATGCATATGTACATATATATAAATAACTGGAGTCCCAGAAAGACAGGAGAATATTTGAAAAAATATGGCAGAAAACATTCGAATTTGATTAAAGCTATAATCCCACAGATTCAAGAAGTACAGTGAATTCCAAGAAGGTTAAACACAAAATCCCAACAAGACACATCATAATCAAATTACTGAAGACCCATGATGAAGAGAAAATCTTAAAAGCTGAAAAAGAAGAAATACATTACATATGGGGAAACAAAGATAAAAATCACTACTGACTTCTTGTCAGAAACAATTTAAGAAATTAAAAAACATCGGCCAGGCGCGGTGGCTCAAGCCTGTAATCCCAGCACTTTGGGAGGCCGAGGCGGGTGGATCACAAGGTCAAGAGGTCGAGACCATCCTGGTCAACATGGTGAAACCCCGTCTCTACTAAAAATACAAAAATTAGCTGGGTGTTGTGGCACACTCCTGTAATCCCAGCTACTCAGGAGGCTGAGGCAGGAGAATTGCCTGAACCCAGAGGCGGAGGTTGCAGTGAGCTGAGATCATGCCATTGCACTCAAGCCTGGGTAACGAGAGCAAAACTCCGTCTCAAAAAAAAGAAATTAAAGAACATCTTCAGGGTGATGAAAGATAAAAAAAGCAACCTAAGGCCAGATGCAGTGGCTCATACATATAATCCCAGCATTTGGGAAGCCAAGGTGGGTGGATCATCTGAGTTGGAGACCAGCCTGGCCAACATGGTGAAACCCCATCTTTACTAATAATATAATAATACAAAAATTAGCCAAGCATGGTGGTGCACACCTGTTATCCCAGCTACTCAGGAAGCTGAGGCAGGAGAATCACTTGAATCCTGGAAGTGGATGTTACAGTGACCCAAGATTACGCCATTGCACTCCGCTATGGGTGACAAGAGTGAAACTCATCTAAAAAAAAAAGCAAATTCTATACCCAGCAAAAAATTCTATACCCAGCAAAAAAATCTTTCAAAAATGAGTACAGGTTGGGTGCAGTGGCTCACACCTGTAATCCCAGCACTTTGGGAGGCCAAGGTGGGTGAATCACCTGAGGTCTGGAATTCAAGACCAGCCTGGCCAACATGGTGAAACCCATCTCTACTAAAAAATACAAAAATTAGCAGGGTGTGATGGCGGGCACCCATAATCCCAGCTACTTAAGAGGATGAGGCAGGAGAATTGCTTGAATCTGAGAGGTGGGGTGTAGTGAGCTGAGCTCATATCACGGCACTCCAGCCCAGGCAACAGAGCAAAACTGCCTCAAAAAAAAAAAAAAAAAAAAAAAAAGGAGAAAAAAAAGACAGTTTTAGAAAATAAGAGAAGTTAATCACTACCAGACCTGCATGGGAATAAATATTAAAAGAAGTTCTTTGAGCTAAGAGAAAATGATGTGAGACAGAAATTAAATTCGACACAAAAGAATGAATAGAACTATGCGTTGGAACCAAATTATTTTCTGTGTCAAAAAAAAAAAAAAGAATGAATAGAACTAGCAATAGTAAACATATAGGTAATTATAAAAGACTTTCTCATTTTAAAACTTTTTGAACATATTTATATAAAACAACACATGAGTTTTACAACACATAGAAATATAGAAGTTGAACAATAGCACAAAGTATGGGGGGGGGAAATAAAAAATTATATATATACTTTTGGGGATCTAAGGAAAAATATAAACATGAGAACAGAAAAAGAAGACATAAGAAAACAGATCTTCTAGAACTAAAAAATACAATATCTAAAACAAAAAAATCCATAGATGGGATTAAACACCGTGAACTAGAAGTCTGGATACTTTAAAGCAGGCATCCCCAAACTACGGCCCGTGGGCCGCATGCGGTCCCCTGAGGCCATTTATCCAGCCCCCCGCTGCACTTCAGAAAGGGGCAACTCTTTCATTGGTGGTCAGTGAGAGGAGCACAGTATGTGGCAGCCCTCCAACGGTCTGAGGGACAGTGAACTGGCCCCCTCTGTAAAAAGTTTGGGGATGCCTGCTTTAAAGGATTAATAAACTTGAAGACGGAGCAAAACAAACTACCCACACTGAAGCACAGAGGGAAAAAAGAGTGAGAAAAAATTAACAGAGCTTTAATGGCTGTAGGACAATATTGGGTGGTCTTACTTATACATATACGTGTATAATTGGCGTTCCAGAAAAGAAAAAAAATATATATATATATATATAAAATTTTATTTTAATTTTCACACACACACACATACACACCCCTAAAAATATATATTTTTTGCCGGGCGCGGTGGCTCACGCCTGTAATCCCAGCACTTTGGGAGGCCGAGGCGGGTGGATCACGAGGTCAAGAGATCGAGACCATCCTGGTCAACATGGTGAAACCCCGTCTCTACTAAAAATACAAAAAATTAGCTGGGCATGGTGGCGCGTGCCTGTAATCCCAGCTACTCAGGAGGCTGAGGCAGGAGAATTGCCTGAGCCCGGGAGGCGGAGGTTGCGGTGAGCCAAGATCGCGCCATTGCACTCCAGCCTGGGTAACAAGAGCGAAACTCCGTCTCAAAAAAAAAAAAAAAAAAAAATAGGCCGGGCGCGGTGGCTCAAGCTTGTAATCCCAGCACTTTGGGAGGCCGAGGTGGGTGGATCACGAGGTCGAGAGATCGAGACCATCCTGGTCAACATGGTGAAACCCCGTCTCTACTAAAAATACAAAAAATTAGCTGGGCATGGTGGCACGTGCCTGTAATCCCAGCTACTCAGGAGGCTGAGGCAGGAGAATTGCCTGAACCCGGGAGGCGGAGGTTGCGGTGAGCCGAGATCGCGCCATTGCACTCCAGCCTGGGTAACAAGAGCGAAACTCCGTCTCAAAAAAAAAAAAAAAAAAAAAATATATATATATATATATATATATATTTTTTTTTAAACTATTTTTTTTTCTTTTTTGAGACAGAGTCTCACTCTGTCACCCAGACTAGAGTGCAGTGGCACAGTCTCAGGTCACTGCAACCTCCGCCTCCTGGGTTTAAGTGATTCTCCTGCCTCAGCTTCCCGAGTAGTGGGGACTACAGGCATGTGCCACCACACCCAGCTAATTTTTGTATTTTTGGTAGAGACAAGGTATCACCATGTTGACCAGGATGGTCTTGAACTTCTGACCTCAGGTGATCAACCCGCCTCTGTCTCTCAAAGTGCTGGATTTGAGCCACCGTGCCCGGCAAAAGTATATTTTTATAAGGTCCTTACTTTCTTTCTGTCTTTTTTTTTGAAAGTCTCGCTCTGTCACCTAGGCTGGAGTGCAGTGGTGCCATCTCCTCCCTGGTTCAAGCGATTCTCCTGCCTCAGCCTCCCGAGTAGCTGAGACTACAGGCATGCACCACCACGCCTGGCTAATTTTTTGTGTTTTTTTTAGTAGAGAAGGGGTTTCACCGTGTTATCCAGGATGGTCTCGATCTCCTAACCTCATGACCTGCCCACCTCAGCTTTCCAAAGTGCTGGGATTACAGGCATGAGCCACTGTGCCCAGCCAAGGTCCTCACTTTGAAGTGATGCAGTATATTGTAGATTTCATACACTAAAAATATAAAATGTAAACCTGTGATATTATGAAGTACATACTTAGTCTTCAACCCACTTTCTGGCAATGACTGATGGCTGGAAGCCCATAGCTTCAGAATCGGGGCTGGTCACCAGAAGGACCAAGACATGATGAGAGGATTAGAACTTTCAGTCCCATCCACTGACTTTCGGGGAGGGGAGAGAAGCTGAAGATTAAGTTAATGATTTAATCAATCATGCCAATGTAATAAAGTCTCCATAAAAACCCGAAAGGGCTGAATTCAGAGAACTTTCTGATAGTTGAGCACCTGGAAGTTTTCAGAGGGTGGCATAACCAGAGGGCATAGAAGTATCATGCCATACCCCCATACCTCCCCTATGTATCTCTTCATCTGTATCCTTTGAAATATCCCTTATCATAACCTGATAAACACAAGTAAGTGTTTCCCTGAGTTCTATGAGCCACTCTAGCAAATTAATTGACTCCAAAGAAGGTGTGAGAACCCCAACTTGGAGCCAGTTGGTCAGAAGTTCCAGAGGCCTGGACTTGGACGGGTGCCTGAAGGAGGGGGCAGTCGTGAGGACTGAGCCCTCAACTGTGAAGTCTGAGGCTATCTCCGTAGATAGTATCAGAATTTAACTGAATTAGAGGACACCTAGCTGGTGTCTGCTGCTTGATGTATAGGGGAAAACCCACACACAGATTCACTCACAGAAGTTTTCTGTGTTAATGATTGTTGTGATGTGAGATCAGAGTAGAAAAACATGTTGAGTATGTTTTTTCCACCCACAAAATCCTAAAGCCATCACCAAGAAAAAGGTTGAAGAAATATAGCTAACTAGACAATAAAAGAAATAAAACAGAATACTAAAACAATCAACATAATGATAAAAAGAGGAAAAAAGAATCAAAGAATAGACTTCATACACAGAAAACAAACGGCAAGGCCAGCCACGGTGGCTCACACCTATAATCCCAGCATTTTGGGAGGCCAAAGTAGGGGGATTGCTCAAGGTCAGGAGTTTGAGAACAACCTGGCCCAAATGGTGAAAGCCCATCTTTACTAAAAATATAAAAATTAGCTGGGCATGGTGGTGGGCACCCATAATCCCAGCTACTCGGAGGCTGAGGCAGGAAAATCGCTTGAACCTGGGAAGCAGAGGTTGCAGTGAGCCAAGATCATGCCACTGAACTCCAGCCTGAGCAACAAAGCAAGGTTCTGCCTCAAAAAAAAAAAAAAAAAAAAAAAGAAAGAAAGAAAGAAAGAAAAGAAAAGAAAAAGAAAAAGAAAAAAACAAAAACAAACAGCAAAATAGGAGTCTACAAACCAACTATATTTGTAATTACATAAAATATAAGGCTGGGCACGGTGGTTCATGCCGATAATCCTAGCACTTTGGGAGGCTGAGGCATGCAGATCACAAGGTCAGGAGATGAAGACCACCCTGGCCAACATGTAAAACCCAGGATCTACTAAAAATACAAAAAATTAGCCAGGCATCATGGTGCACACCTGTAGTCCCAGCTATTCAGGAGGCTGAGGCAGGGGAATCGCTTGAGCCCAGGAGGTGGAGACTGTAGTGAGCCAAGATCCTGTCACTGCACTCCAGCCTGGCAACAAAGCAAGACTACGTCTCAAATTAAAAAAAAAAAACAGGCCGGGCGCGGTGGCTCAAGCCTGTAATCCCAGCACTTTGGGAGGCCGAGGCGGGTGGATCACGAGGTCAAAAGATCGAGACCAACCTGATCAACATGGTGAAACCCTGTCTCTACTAAAAATACAAAAAATTAGCTGGGCATGGTGGCGCGTGCCTGTAATCCCAGCTACTCAGGAGGCTGAGGAAGGAGAATTGCCTGAACCCAGGAGGCGGAGGTTGCGGTGAGCCTAGATCGCGCCATTGCACTCCAGCCTGGGTAACAAGAGCGAAACACCGTCTCAAAAAAAAAAACAAAAAACAAAAAAAAACATATATATATGTGTGTGTATACATATACATACATACATACATACATACATATATATATATATATATATATATATGAACTCTAAAACATTTGAAGTCAGAGATTGTCAAAGTGAACTTAAAAAAAGACCACAACTGGCCAGGCGCGGTGGCTCAAGCCTGTAATCCCAGCACTTTGGGAGGCCGAGGCGGGTGGATCACGAGGTCAAGAGATCAAGACCATCCTGGTCAACATGGTGAAACCCCATCTCTACTAAAAATACAAAAAAATTAGCTGGGCATGGTGGCTCGTGTCTGTAAACCCACCTACTCGGGAGGCTGAGGCAGGAGAATTGCCTGAATCCAGGAGGCGGAGGTTGTGGTGAGCCAAGATCGCGCCATTGCACTCCAGCCTGGGTAACAAGAGCAAGACTCTGTATCAAAAAAAAAAAAAGACCACAACTATATGCTGTCTACAAGTGCAATTTGTAAAGATACAGAGAAGCAAGGCCGGGCGTGGTGGCTCACGCCTGTAATCCCAGCACTTTGGGAGGCCGAGGCGGGTGGATCACGAGGTCAAGAGATCGAGACCATCCTGGTCAACATGGTGAAACCCCATCTCTACTAAAAATACAAAAAATTAGCTGGGCATGGTGGCGCGTGCCTGTAATCCCAGCTACTCAGGAGGCTGAGGCAGGAGAATTGCCTGAACCCAGGAGGCGGAGGTTGCGGTGAGCCGAGATCACGCCATTGCACTCCAGCCTGGGTAACAAGAGCAAAACTCTGTCTCGGGAAAAAAAAAAAAAAAAAAAAAAGATATAGAGAAGCAGAAGGAAAGAGAAAGATATACTATACCATGAAAACACTAATGAAAAGAATGCTTAGAGGCTAGGTGTGATGGCTCACACCTGTAATCCTAGCACTTTGGGAGGCCAAGGCAGGCAGACTACTTGAGGTCAGGAGTTTAAGACCAGCCTGGCCAACACAGCAAAATACCATCTCTACTAAAAATACAAAAAGTAGCTGGGCATGGTAGCACATGCCTGTAATCCCAGCTACTCGGGTGGCTGAGGCACAAGAATCCCTTGAACCCAGGAGACAAAGGTTGCAGTGAGCTGTGATCATGCCACTGTACTCTAGCCTGGGTGACAGAGTGAGACTCTGTCTCAAAAAAAAAAAAAAAAAAAAAGTAGACTTCAGTATAAAGAATTACCAGAGACAAATCAAAATATGTGAAGCAGCTAGGGGCAGTAGTTCACGCCTCTAATCCCAATCCCAGCACTTTGGGAGGCCAAGGCAGGCAGATCACGAGGTCAGGAGTTCAAGACCAGCCCACCCAACATGGTGAAACCCTCTTGCTACTAAAAATACAAAAATTCGCTGGGTGTCATGGTGCATGCCTGTAATCCCAGCTACTCAGAAGGCTGAGGTGGGAGAATCGCTTGAACCCAGGACATGGAGGTTGCAGTGAGCCGAGGTTGCACCACTGCATTCTAGCATGGGCGACAGAGCAAGACTCCATCTCAGAAAATAAATAAGCCCCCCGAGTAGCTAGAACCAAAGGTGCATACCACCATGCCCAACTAATTTTGTTGTTTATTGTACAGACAGTCTCACTGTGTTGCCTAGGCTGGTCTTGAACTCCTGGGCTCAAAGGATCCTGTCATCTTGGCTTCCCAAAGTGCTGGGATTACAGGTATGAGCAACCATGCCCAGCAGTACAAAAAAAATTTTTTTAATTAGCTGGGCAGGAGTTCAGTGTTACAGTGAGCTATAATAATTATATCAGTATACTCCAGCATGGGCAACAGAACAAGACCCTGTCTCTAAAAAAATTTAAAAATAAATATATAATCCAGAAAAGAGCAAACTCAATTAAAAACAAACAGAGAAAAGGGAAAACTAAGAACAGAAATCAATATAACAGAAAATCGACAATAGAAAAAAGCAAATACACCGAAAATTACTTCTTTGAAAGGAAAAAAAGTTCATGAATGATCAATATCTGAAAGACAGTGCATCACCACAGATCATACAGACAATGAAAGAATACCAGGAGACTAAACATCTGAAATCATCCAACCTACCTCTTCAAAGGAATATTTTTCTACAGTATGAAGAGCATCATGGGTCTCATTCCATCCTCCAATAGAATAGATGCAGTCATTGAGTGCAGCCACGCCAAGATATGCTCTCCTGGTTCCCATTGGAGGAAGTGGAGACCAACGCTTAGAAAGTGGATCATAGACTTCAAAAGAACGAAGTTCTAGTCCTTCATTGCTGATGCCCCCAATTACATAAATTAAACCTGGAAATGAAATATTTTTGCTCAGATGCCATAGAAAGTAGGATACAAATAGTGACAAAAAGTAATGACTGTGATCTATGTTTCCTATGCTGATGCTATGTTTAATCTAGGGCTTAAAATATTATTTAAGAGAAAATCAACTTTGTCAAGTTTATCACCTTACTATTCGGCAAGTTGCAAAAAAAGAAGTGGAATTAATTTAAAATGGTATGGAGTTTTCAAATAACTTGAAATAATCTGTCAGCCAAGGATTTTCTTTTTTTGGAGATGGAGTTTCGCTCTTGCTGCCTAGGCTGGAGTACAATGGCATGATCTTGGCTTACTACAACTTCCACCTCCTGGGTTCAAGCGATTCTCCTTCCTCAGCCTCCTGAGTAGCTGGGATTACAGGCATGCACCACCATGCCCAGCTAATTTTGTATTTTTAGTAGAGATGGAGTTTCTCCATGTTGGTCAGGGTGGTCTCAAACTCCTGATCTCAGGTGATCCACCCACCTTCATCTTCCAAAGTGCTGGGATTACAGGCGTGAGCCACCATGCCCAGCCCAGCCAAGAATTTTCTATCTAATTGTCTGCTTGGTGATCTCAGGTTCCAGATCCCCTGCTACCACCCATATATAAAACAGGAAAGAGGTTGGGCGCGGTGGCTCACACCTGTAATCCCAGCACTTTGGGGGCCCGAGGTGGGCAGATCACAAGGGCAAGAAATCGAGACCATCCTGGCCAACGTGGTGAAACCCCCTCTCTACTAAAAATAATACTAAAAAAAAAAATTAGCCCAGCGTGGTGGTGTGTGCCTGTAGTCACAGCTACTGGGGAGGCTGAGGCAGGAGAATTGCTTGAAACCAGAAAACAAAAGCTGCAGTGAGCCAGCATGGTGCCATTGTACTCCAGCCTGGTGACAGAGCGAGACTGTCTCAAAAAAAAAAAAAAAATCATGAATTTTTTTTTTTTTTTTTTTTTTTAGAGACGGGGGACGGGGTTTCACCATGCTGGCCAGGATGGTCTCGAATTCTTGACCTCGTGATCTGCCTACCTCGGCCTCCCAAAGTGCTGGGATTACAGGCATGAGCCACCGTGCCCGGCCTAGAAACTTGGATTTTTTTTTCCCCTAAAAAATGTTATGCACTTAAGCTGGGAATGACATGGCCCTCTTTAATGACGACCTATCTGTTACTCAGCTAGACATAAAGTAGGGAATTTAAATTTAAATTGTATGTGGCTAAATTAAGGTATCAGAATAAATTACTACAGTACACAGTTGGGCACAGTGGTTCACAATCTCAGCACTTTGAGAGGACAGGGCAGGCAGATCACTTGAGTTTGAAACCAACCTGGGTAAAAAATACAAAAAATACAAAATCAGCCAGGCATGGTGGTGCATGCCTGCAGTCCCAGCTACTCAGGAGACTGTGGTGGGAGGATAGCTTGAGACTGGGAGGCAAAGGTATAGTGAGCCAAGATTGCACCACTGCACTCCAGCCTGGGCAATAGAGCCAGATCTTGTCTTAAAAAAAAAAAAAGCCGGGCGCGGTGGCTCAAGCCTGTAATCCCAGCACTTTGGGAGGCCGAGGCGGGCGGATCACAAGGTCAAGAGATCGAGACCATCCTGGTCAACATGGTGAAACCCCGTCTCTACTAAAAAAAATACAAAAAATTAGCTGGGCATGGTGGTGCATGCCTGTAATCCCAGCTACTCAGGAGGCTGAGGCAGGAGAATTGCCTGAACCCAGGGGGCGGAGGTTGCGGTGAGCCGAGAACGCGCCATTGCACTCCAGCCTGGGTAACAAGAGCGAAACTCCGTCTCAAAAAAAAAAAAAAAAAAAAATTACTACAGTAAAATATAATGTAATTTACATAGAATTTCCTTATAAACTCTGGCAATCTACAATTATTTTTGAATCTCTAGTGTTCTTCTTCATCTTCCAAAGTGAGGAGTTATGAAGAATGATATTTTAAGAAATGTGGGCTATACGTTAGTAAATTTGGGTTTTAGTTCCAGCCTTGCCAGTAACCAGCTATGAAAAAGCAACTCACAACCTTCCTGATCTCCAGCTTCCTCATCTATACTTAAAAACACTAAAATAGATAAGTTCAGGCCAGGCCTGGTGGCTCACGCCTGTAATCCAAGCACCTTAGAGGCCAAGGCAAGCGGATCACCTGAGGTCGGGAGTTCAAAGACCAGCCTGACCAACATGGTGAAACCCTGTCTTAAAAAAAAAAAAAAAAAGAGTGCCGGGCGCGGTGGCTCAAGCCTGTAATCCCAGCACTTTGGGAAGCCGAGGCGGGTGGATCACGAGATCAAGAGATCGAGACCATCCTGGTCAACATAGTGAAACCTCGTCTCTACTAAAAATACAAAAAATTAGCTGAGCATGGTGGCACGTGCCTATAATCCCAGCTACTCAGGAGGCTGAGGCAGGAGAATTGCCTGAACCCAGGAGGCTGAGGTTGCGGTGAGCCAAGATCGCGCCATTGCACTCCAGCCCGGGTAACAAGAGCGAAACTCCATCTCGAAAAAAAAAAAAAAGAAAAAAAGAAAAAGAAACTAAAACAGATAAGTTCAAAGATCCCTTTCTAGTTAGCTCTATGATTTTAGATGGGATGATAAAAATAATAAATAGAAAACAATATAACATTAAACAGTAAGATATAGTTGGCACCACATAATTTGCTAGTGGAAATCAGAGAAGGTAATCACAAAGCAGAGGAACTTCAGCAGGCTAGGCTGTCATACTACAATGAGAAAGTTGTTTTCTTCTCCACAGGTGCATATAAATCAGCTCTCCAATCCTAGACAGAGAATCAGGTTCTAGTTAAAACAGCTTACTACCTACCTCTCAGAGTGTAGTAGATAATTAAAATAATGTTTGTATACCACTTTAATATGTAACATAGAATTTTTAAAATCTGTCACAGAATTATATGCTATGTGAACTAAATTGCAATGTACTTTGTAGAAAAAAAAAAAAAAAGCTAAAGAAGCCTACAAATAGAGACCATGAAAATAGTTTGTATTTTTATTTATTTTTTGACACAGAGTCTCACTGTTGTCCAGGCTGTAGTGCAGTGGCACCATCTCACTCACTGCAACCTCTGTCTCTTGGGTTCAAGCAAATTCTCCTGCCTCAGCCTCCCTAGTAGCTGGGATTACAGGAGTGTGGTACCATGCCCAGCTAATTTTTGTATTTTTAGTAGAAATGAGGTTTCACCATTTCTTTGGTCTGGTTGGCCTCGAACTCCTGACCTCAGGTAATCCTCCTGCCTCAGCCTCTCAAAGTGCTGGGATTACAGGCATGAACCACCAAGCCTCAAAATTATTTTTGATATTCTCTTCCTACTTAGAAATATTTACTTAGATGTTCATGGGAGAGAAAAGACAATAACAGATAACACTTTAAATGCTTATTTTGCTAGTCAGATATTCCTGCTTATTTGCAATTTTTAATTCTAGCCTTGTTTATTTTGAAAAAAATCAATTATTTTGGCAATACAGAAATAAAAGTCAATAATAGGAGGTATCCGGGCGCGGTGGCTCAAGCCTGTAATCCCAGCACTTTGGGAGGCTGAGGCGGGTGGATCACGAGGTCGAGAGATCGAGACCATCCTGGTCAACGTGGTGAAACCCCGTCTCTACTAAAAATACAAAAAATTAGCTGGGCATGGTGGCACGTGCCTGTAATCCCAGCTACTCAGGAGGCTGAGGCAGGAGAATTGCTTGAACCCAGGAGGCGGAGGTTGCGGTGAGCCGAGATCGCGCCATTGCACTCCAGCCTGGGTAACAAGAGTGAAACTCCGTCTCAAAAAATAAATAAATAAAAAATAATAGGAGGTAAAAAGCAGAACTTCTATGCTGCTAATACCAGTCATTCAATACTAACAGACCTAAAACATACTTCTGTGAAAATAAGGCCTCAAACTCAAACAGTTTTGCAGAACTACATTTTCAGAAAAAAAAATTAATTTTTTTTTTTTTTTTTTTGAGACAGAGTCTCTGTTGCCCAGGCTGGAGTGCAGTAGCGCAATCTTGGCTCACTGGAACCTCTGCCTCCTGGGTTCCAGTAAATTCTCCTGCCTCAGCTTCTCAAGTAGCTAGGTCTACAGGCACACGCTACCACATCCAGATAATTTTTGTATTTTTTAGTAGAGACAAGGTTTTAACATATTGGGCAGGCTGGTCTCAAACTCCTGACCTTGTAATCTGCCTGCATCGGCCTCCCAAAGTGCTAGGATTATAGGCGTGAGCCACCATGCCCAGCTGAGGAAAAATATTTTATAGTCATTACCTTCCATTTCACAGCACCCAAAGTAGTAGCGTGACACAGCCATGTTGCCCACTACTTCCCATTTATTTTCATCAGGATCAAATCGTTCAATTGTGTTCCCTATCTCAGCTCCAACCCATCCACCTGTAACAAAATAGAAAAATGTTTATTTCTGGGATAAAGAAATCTTATTTATGACAAAGACCTTACAAAACATCTAAACCAAATACTTCATATTATGGATGAGTATCACATGAACCAAAGAGGTTATCTGTTCCATGATCACATGAAAAAGTCAGAATCTGACTACGAGTAGAACTCAGGTCCTTTGCAAAATTGATGCTCTTCTGAGAAAAAAAAAAAAAGAATTCAAGTATTTTAATTTGGTGTCAAATTTTCACTAAAGACTAAAACAAAACAAAACAAACAAGCCCCAAAACTTCAATATATTGCATGGGAAAGATGGTATTTTGCAAAACTATCTTTTTAAATGACTTCTGGCTATTCAGAATGTTTATCCTAATCAAGGAGAGCTCCAAGTCTAATCAGTGTATTCTGTGTATTTGGTGTAATTTCAAGAACTTCAAAAAGGCCCTTAATCCCCACAACAACATACTCTCCAATTCTTTTTTTTTTTTTTTTTTTTTTTTTTTTTTTGAGACGGAGTTTCGCTCTTGTTACCCAAGCTGGAGTGCAATGGCACGATCTCAGCTCACCGCAACCTCCGCCTCCTGGGTTCAGGCAATTCTGTCAGCCTCCTGAGTAGCTGGGATTACAGGCACGCACCACCATGCCCAGCTAATTTTTAGTATTTTTAGTAGAGACGGGGTTTCACCATGTTGACCAGGATGGTCTCGATCTCTTGACCTCGTGATCCACCCGCCTCGGCCTCCCAAAGTGCTGGGATTACAGGCTTGAGCCACCGCGCCCAGCCTCTCCAATTCTTAAAATTGAAAATATTATTTCTGAAAATTAACTAAAAAATGCAGATACTTATGGAAGTAATAGAATGTAATAGATTAAATCCACCTTCAGGTAAGTGATACTTTTTACACAATAGGTTTTGATGGGGGAAAGACCCTGAGTTAGAGTGAACTGAAGGAATGACAAGGAGAAAATAGGGGAGACTGAGGGCTATGTCAACTTATAAGTTCCCTAAGAACAACTTTGGTTCTAACATGCATTACACGGATAATTAAAGAAGTAGAATAGCTTACTCATAATCATTCACTACATCTACAAAAATAAAAATAATATAGTGCAGAATTTCCTTGTGATACATTTAAGTTTTTGGCATGTGCTTTCTTATATTAGACATAATTAGGCCACTAGGCAGAGTGGTGAAAATGTTATATATTATGGCCAGGTGTGGTGGCTCAAGCCTGTAATCCCAGCACTTTGGGAGGCCAAGGCGGGTAGATCACGAAGTCAAGAGATTGAGATCATCCTGGTCAACATGGTGAAACCCCCTCTCTACTAAAATACAAAAAAAATTAGCTGGGCATGGTGGCGCGTACCTGTAATCCCAGCTACTCAGGAAGCTGAGGCAGGAGAATTGCCTGAACTCAGGAGGCGGAGGTTGCGGTGAGCCGAGATCACGCCATTGCACTCCAGCCTGGGTAACAAGAGCAAAACTCCACCTCAAAAAAAAAAAAAAAAAAAAATGTTATATATTGCCGGGCATGGTGGCTCACACCTGTAATCCCAGCACTTTGGGAGGCCGAGGCGGGTGGATCACGAGGTCAAGAGATCAACACCATCTTGGTCAACATGGTGAAACCCCGTCTCTATTAAAAATACAAAAAATTAGCTGGGCATGGTGGCGTGTGCCTGTAATCCCAGCTACTTAAGAGGCTGAGGCAGGAGAATTGCCTGAACCCAGGAGGTGGAGGTTGCGGTGAGCCGAGATTGCACCATTGCACTCCAGCCTGGGTAACAAGAGCAAAACTCCCACTCAAAAAAAAAAAAAAAAAAGTTATATATTTAATTAAAATAATGAGATTTAACTACTCAGCTAAAGGACTTCACTGGATGTCTCATCTATACTTTATCTCCAATGATACAATTTTGAGAATAAGAATTTAAAGAGCTGAAGAGCACATTTACAGCATACAGTAGCTCCGGAGCTACCTGCAGAAGAATGTGTGTGACTGGCAGCTTGGTCAGCCAGCCAACTGGCCAGGCAGGCATCTACCATCTGCCCAAGAACTGATGCACCTGCCCTACAAGGCTCTGCCCTGCAGGTGCTCAGGTCCTCCTGTACCATTCACTGCCTGAGTGCCTCCTCAGGATGGACAGCCCAGGAGCATCACCCCAACCCCCCCGACCCCTATCTATACCTTTCCCTAAGACCTTGCACAGCCTCCAGAGTATGCAGATTAAAGCCAATTGGTTTTTTTAAAAAAAGAATTTAAAGAGCTGAAAAGAGGGAAAGATATCTCCACGGTAATCAGAACCCAATAATTTAAATAATATTAGCTATCTTTACGAACATTCCATATTCTCACTTCTTTGTGGGATCTAAAAATCAAAACAATTGAACTCATGGAGATAGAGTAGAAGGATGGTTACCAGAGGCCAGGAAGGTTGGTGGAGGGTGGGGAGGAGGTGAGCATGATTAATGAGTAAAAAATAACAAAAACAGAAATAATGAATAAGACCTAGCATTTGATAGCACAACAGGATGACTATAGTCAATAATAATTTAATTGTACATTTAAAAATAACTACAAGAGTATTGTTCTAGTTATTTTTAATAACTGGATTGTTTATAACACAAAGGATAAATACTTGAGGGGCTGGATATCCCATTTTACATGATGTGATTATTACACATTGTGTACCTGTATCTCATGTGCCCCAAAATATATATACCTATTACATACCCACAAAAGTGAAAATTAAAAATAAATACATAAATAATATTAGCTCTCTTTAAATTGAACAGCATAATTACCCAAAGCATAGATAGCTCCATAACACACACACACTCCTAAACCACAGCGGGGATGATTCATTGAAGCTACAGTTGTCCACTGTTTAGTAACTGGATCATAGCATTCAGTACAATCAAAAATCATCGAATCCTTTTCACCTGAGTTAAATAAAAGAGACATATATTAGAAAGTTTAGTAATGCTAATAGATTAGCACCCTTATACAACATTCGGTAGTATTCTTTATTGTCAAAAATGCAACCATTATGTCTGATTTTATACTATTCATTAACTTTCATTTGCCTATTAAGCATTATTATGATCTATTTTACTGTCATTTATTAAAGCCCACTTATGAAACAGAGGCACAATTTTCCTGTTATCTATTTCTACCACCCACGCAATCCATGTAATTTTTTTAGGACACAATTTACATTTTAACACTTCTATATTTTTTTCATGTATTAGTTTGGGTGGCTGGCCCTGGTACAATTTGAGTTTAAATGTAATCCTTTTCTAACAAACAGAAAATGAAACTTTTTTAAAAAGATACCTGAATTTTCATTTTTGGTATTTATTTATTTATTTTTAGAGACAGAGTCTGGCTCTGTCACCTAGGCTAGAGTGCAATGGTACAATCATTGCTCACTAAAGCCTTGAACTCCTGGGCTCAAGTGATCCTCCTGCCTCAGCCTCCCAAGTAGATAGGACTATGAGCATATGCCACTATGTCCAGCTAATTTGGAATTTTAAAATAAGATATTTAAGAGTAAATCAAGGCCGGGCGCGGTGGCTCAAGCCTGTAATCCCAGCACTTTGGGAGGCCGAGGCGGGTGGATCACGAGGTCGACAGATCGAGACCATCCTGGTCAACATGGTGAAACCCCGTCTCTACTAAAAATACAAAAAATTAGCTGGGCATGGTGGCACGTGCCTGTAATTCCAGCTACTGAGGAGGCTGAGGCAGGAGAATTGCTTGAACCCAGGAGGCGGAGGTTGTGGTGGGCCGAGATCGTGCCATTGCACTCCAGCCTGGGTAACAAGAGCAAAAAATTCCGTCTCAAAAAAAAAAAAAAAAAAGAGTAAATCTAACCAAAGATTACGCAATGCCTCTTTGGATAACATTTGTAAATTTTATTTAGATAAAACTTTAAATTATGGAACATCTAAATAAATAATGTTCATGAATTATAAGAGTCAATGGATCATGAAGATTATTCTTTTTTTTTTTTTTTTTTTTTTTTTTTTCAGGGAATAAACACTTTATTTTAAAAATTCAAATATGCTTCAAATGAAAACTCCTGTCCATTTATTAAGCACCCACAGAGTGCCAGGCACTATACAAAACATTAAAAAGATTTGTTCATGCTCTTTTAGAGCAAAATCCACTATTCCGTTGCACTTGGTGTAATGCTGACATTTTAGATCCATTGTCATAAAACAACCAAGATCTTCAAGACTTGCTCAAGAAACAAGTTTCCAATCCACAGTAGAAACAGATCATGCAGGTTTATGCAGAAGTCAACTGGTGATGTCTGCCAACTATTTCACTTAATGTCCTCTCCCTCTGAAACCACCACCCCCTCTTCCTCCTCGGAAGCCCCCACCTCCACCTCCTCTTCCACCTCTAAAACCACCGCCTCTGCCACCACCTCTGCCACCTCCTCCTCGGCCTCCTCCTCGGCCTCCCCTGCCACCACCTCTTGGAGGTCCTTTCTCACCAGGAGGTCGAGGTAAAAACCTCTGCAGTGGCAGCAGCTTATACGGGTCTATATAAAACTTCTGTAGTTTTTTAAAGGATGAAGCCTTCATATTTTCTGACAATTTAACTGAAAAATAAAAATCTCTAAGTTGTCCAAATATTTCATCCACTTTTCCAATTTGTTCTTTGTTTTCTAAGTAAACAGGGGCATTGAAATAAGGCACTTTATTTTCATCTGTGGTACATTTACAAACTATGTCATCTTCACAGGGATGCAGGAACTCTCCTAATAAGACTACACGTTCTGGAGGTCCTTGGTCTTGGCCTTTGTTAAAGCCTCCGCGGCCACCCCCTCGTCCAAATCCTCCCCTGCCGCCGCCTCTGAAATTGCCGCCGCCTCCGCCACCGCCTCCACCTCCACCTCGGAAGTGGTTGCTGCTGCTGCCACGGCTGAAGCCGCCACCTCCACCACCTCGATTAAAGCCTCCACGACCTCCGCCTCGAAAAGACATTCTCTTTACTCCCGGCGCCACGTGCACCTCTGGTCCCGGCCTTGCGCGCGCACACACCCACCCGCGGGGTACTTCCGCCGCACTGGAACCTCCTCAGCTACCGTACCGCCAGAGGTTTTTTTTTTTTTTTAATACCAGAAATTCGAATGACTGACTTGCCAAAAAAAAAAAAAAAAAAAAAAAAAGCCAGTCACCCGCGAAACCAGAGACACTTGGTTCCAAAACAGCCTTCAGGGCTGGAAAAGGGGCAATAATATCGAACCTTAACCACTAATTTACAACCATGAAGTCAACTTGCCCAGAGTGGAGCAGCGGAAGTCCATGAAGATTATTCTATTAAAAAAGTCAGTGTAAAGATGATAGTTATCCCCACATTGATTTATAGATTTAATGTATTCCCAATCCAAAAAAATCCATTTTTTAACAGATTTGACAAACTAATTCTAAAATTCATATAAAAGCACAAAGGACCTAGAACAGCCAAGCATTCTCAGAAAAGAATAAGGAGAGAGAAACAGTCCCATCATATATCAAGACACATAACAAAACTATAGTAATTAAGAAAGGGATAGACAGAGAGACTAATGGAACAGAAAAAAAGATTCTAAAAACAGAGACATACATATACGATTACTTGATAGAAGACAGAGTTGGCACTACAGAGCAGTGGGGAAACAACATTCTTTCATGCTAGGATAATTGATTATACATCAGGAGGAAAATGAAATGAATTTCCTACTGCATATTATCCATAAAAACTCAATTCTAGGTAGATTACTGACATAAAGGGGGATGGAAAAACTATAAAACTGTATAAAACAAAGAAGGGATAGATCCTTATGACTTTGGAATATGGAAGGATGTCTTAAATAGGGTGCAAGAAACATTAACCATAAAGGGGAAAAAAATAAGAGATTTGACTACATTAAAATTTAAAACATCTGTTCATCAAAGGATACCATAAAGAGAACAAAAGATGAAACAGCAGAGTAGAAGAAGATATTTATAGCATTTATATAGTCATATATATATGACTTTATGAGGGCCTAGAATCCGGAATATAAACAAAATTCCTATTGTACATAAAATAGTTAACATAGCAGGCCTAAAACTGACTGTCCTTAGAAAGGCCTATTGCATTAGCTGGGCATGGTGGCGTGTGCCTGTAATCCCAGCTACTCAGGAGGCTGAGGCAGGAGAATTGCCTGAACCCAGGAGGCAGAGGTTGCGGTGAGCCGAGATCGCACCATTGCACTCCAGCCTGGGTAACAAGAGCGAAACTCCGTCTAAAAAATAAAAATAAAAATAAAAATAAAAATAAAAATAAAAATAAAAAAAGAAAGGCCTATTGCAAAGTTGACCCTTTGCTGGAATCTGGGAACATGGCTGGTTAACAGTTCCCCACAATGAAATAAAATTTTCCCAAAATGGTAAGAGTGGCTCCCTGTGCTTAAACTGTACAAACAATGTGGTTTATGATGAACACATGCTTTCCTTCTGAGGGTCTGGAATTTGGGTATGTGCTAGGAAGAAAGAGGCTATGTGATCAGCTGCCAACAAAAACCTTAGGCACTATGTCTCTAATGAGCTTCCCTGGTAGACAACACTTCCCAGATGTTGTTACAACTAATTGCTGTGGAATTACGCATGTCATGTATGACTCTACTGGGTGAGGACTCTGGAAAGCTGCCAACAGTTTCCTTGCAGACTTCATCACATGTGCAACTTTTCCTTTTGCTGATTTTGTTTTGTACATTTCACTATAATAAATCTTAGCTGTGGATACAATTACATGCTAAATTTTGCAAGTACTTTAGGCAAATCACTAAACCTGGGGGTGGTCTTGGGGACCCTGATGTACCTACAAATCAACAAAACAGACAATTTTTTAAATTGACCAAAGATTTTAAAAGTTAATTCTTGAAAGAAAAAATCTAAATGACCAGAAAAAAATGAAAAAGTGCTCAATGTCATATTTATCAGGGAAATGCAAATTAAAACCATAATAAGATATCACTATATTGTCACCAACAGGCAAAAATGTGAAAGTTTGATAGTATCAAGAGTTGACAAAAAAATTGGATGAAGTATATACAGGCACTTTCTTAAAAGTTTGGCATTATCTATTAAAAGTAAAGACCTGAATGGATTATGACCCACTCCTAGCTACAGAAACCATTGATTTTACTCCTAGGTATATATATCTAGAAAAACTCACACACAGGGCATCTGCTAGTATGTACAAATATTTTGACAGCAGCATTGTTGTTCACAGTCAGAAGGGAGAAATAGTCCAAATGTCTACCAATTACTTAGAATGGCTAAGTCAAGTAGGTAAGTTAAAATAATCCAAATGTCTCATGATAATAGAATGAATATATAAATTTTGGTATACTCCAGCCGGGCGCAGTGGCTCACACTTGTAATCCCAGCACTTTGGGAGTCTGAGGTGGGTGGATCACCTGGGGTCAGGAGTTCGAGACCAGCCTGGCAAACATGGTGAACCAGTCTCTACTAAAAATACAAAAATTAGCTGGGCATCATGGCACACGCCTGTAATCCCAGCTACTTGGAAGGCTGAGGGAGGATAATCACTTGAACCTGGGAAGCAGAAGTTGCAGTGAGTTGACATTGTGTCACTGCACTCCAGCCTGCGTGACAGAGCGAGATTCCGTGTCTCAAAAAATAAAAAATAATAATAAATAAATTTTGGTATACTACACAGTGTACAATAGGACACTGTACAGCAATGACTACATGAAAGAAACAAGATGCAGGCTGGGCATGGTAGCTCATGCCTGTAATCCCAGCACTTTGAGGGGCCTACGTAGGTGGATTACCTGAGGTCAGGAGTTTGAGACTAGCCTGACAAACACGGAGAAAGCCTGTCTCTACTAAAAATACAAAATCACACCATTGTACTCCAGCCTGTGCAACAAGAGCAAAACTGTCTCAAAAAAAAAAAAAGAAAGAAAGAAACAGAAACAAGATGCACAAATATCAGAGACACAATGTTCGATAAAACAAAGCAAGAATATTTATATAATTCATTTAGATAGAGTTCAAAAACGACAAATGTCTCAAGTATACTGCTTAGGGAAGTCTACATAGGAGGTGAAAAGTATAAAGAAACAAAAGGAAATGATTATCGTAAAAGTTTCTTCAACTAATTATCAAACTGTAGATACATTCATATACTTTTTACATGTATTAATGTGTTATATTCCACATCCCAAAATTTAAAATATAAACTTTCACTTTGTAAAAGTGAAGTTAGGAAGGCCAAGGCGGGAGGACTGCCTGAGTGCAGGAGTTCAAGACCAGCCTGGGCAACATGGTAACACCATCTCTGCTAAAAACATAAAAAATTAGCTGGGCATGGTGGCCAGCACCTGTAATCCCAGCTGCTTGGGAGGTTGAGATGGGAAAATTGCTTGAGCCTGGGAGGCAGAGGTTGCAGGGAGGCAGAGGTTGCAGGGAGCCGAGATCGAGCCACTGCACTCTAGCTTAGGCAAAAGAGCAAGACTCTGTCTCCAAAAAAAAAAAAAGAAAAGAAAAGAAAAGAAAAAATGTAAACCTTATGAATACAATCAACAACAATTACGTTTATTGAGCATAAGGGGCTTATTGAGCACCTAATATATTCCAGATAAAGAAAAGCTAAAAAGCTAGGTGCAGTAGCTCACACCTGTAATCCCAGCACTTTGGAAGGCCAAGGCAGGCGGATGGATCACCTGAGTCTGACCAACATGGAGAAACCCCGTCTCTACAAAAAATACAAAATTAGCCGGGTGTGGTGGCACATGCTTGTCATCCCAGCTACTCAGGAGGCTGAGGCAGAAGAATCGCTTGAACCTGGGAGGCAGAGGTTGTGGTGAACCGAGATCATGCCATTGCACTCCAGCCTGGGCAACAAACCGAAACTCCATCTCAAAAAGAAAAAAAAAGAAAAGCTAAAAAAATGGTTCTTATGTTTTAAAGATTACAACCATTTGGGCAGACAAGAATTAATCAGCAAACACTATTCAGCTAAAATAATTAAGTACTAAATTGTCATACTACAAACTGCACTGGGAGTTCTGGGAAGAAACCTAGAGGATCCTGAGTTCAATCAGGATAGAGACATAACAAATCATATTGCTGATGAATTTCTTACCTATGCTTAAGAAAGCACAACAGTGGCTAATGCCTGTAATCCCAGCACTTTGGGAGATCGAGGTGGGCAGATTATTTGAGGTCAGACGTTTGAAACCAGCCTGACCAACGTGGTGAAACCACATCTATGCTAAAAATGCAGAAAAATTAGCCAAGCATGTTGACATATGCCTGTAGTGCCAGCTACTCGGGGGAGCTACTTGGAAGGCTGAGACAGGAGAATCACTTGAACTCAGGAGGCAGAGGTTGCAATGAGCTGAGATAGCACCAAGGCACTCCAGCCTGGGTGACAGAGTGAGACTTCATCTCAAAAAAAAAAAAAAAAAAAAAAGGCCAGGCGTGGTGGCTCAAGCCTGTAATCCCAGCACTTTGGGAGGCTGAGGCGGGTGGATCACGAGGTCAAGAGATCGAGACCATCCTGGTCAACACGGTGAAACCCCGTCTCTACTAAAAATACAAAAAAGTAGCTGGGCATGGTGGTGCGTGCCTGTATTACCAGCTACTCAGGAGGCTGAGGCAGGAGAATTGCCTGAACCCAGGAGGCGGAGGTCACAGTGAGCCGAGATTGCACCATTGCACTCCAGCCTGGGTAACAAGAGCGAAACTCCCTCTCAAAAAAAAAAAAAAAATTAAATGAAAAGTAAAACAAACCTGAACTACTTTTATAATTTTAAAAGTATTTAGGCTGGGTGCAGTGGCTCATGCCTGTAATCCCAGCACTTTGGGAGGCTGAGGCAGGTGGATCATGAGGTCAAGAGATTGAGACCATCCTGGCCAACATGGTGAAACCCCGTCTCTTCTAAAAATACAAAAATTAGATGGGCATGGTGACACGCATCTGTAGTCCCAGCTACTCAGGAGGCTGAGGCAAGTGAATCGTTTGAACCAAGGAGGTGGACGTTGCAGTGAGCTGAGATCACACCACTGCACTCCAGTCTGGGCAACAGAGCGACACTCCGTCTCAGAAAAAAAAAAATTATTTCAAAGTTATATATTTAGGAATATCTTTTTTTTTTTTTTTGAGACGGAGTTTCGCTCTTGTTACCCAGGTTGGAGTGCAATGGCGCAATCTCGGCTCACCGCAACCTCCGCCTCCTGGGTTCAGGCAATTCTCCTGCCTCAGCCTCCTGAGTAGCTGGGATTACAGGCACGCACAACTATGCCCAGCTAATTTTTTGTATTTTTAGTAGAGACGGGGTTTCACCATGTTGACCAGGATGGTCTCGATCTCTTGACCTCGTGATCCACCCGCCTCGGCCTCCCAAAGTGCTGGGATTACAGGCTTGAGCCACCGCGCCCGGCCTAGGAATATCTTAAGACAGCAATGTTGACAGTATTAACAGCTAGCAAAGTCACAGCAGTTTTGAAGAGCCTCTGTAAGCACTTTTGTGATATCTGGAGAGGGAATACATACATACGTAACTGTCACACAAGGACACTGTGACCCTAAGTTAAACAGAAGAGTTCAAGTGATAAAACTATGCACAATTGACAAAAAAATATGTCAAAAGCATTATAACAGTTGTAGTCAAAGTCTATATAGAATTGTGGTCTTTATGCAGATAGAAATGTATTGCTTAAAATTCTAATTTCTTTGTTGGAATTTTCTGATGCACATGTCATTTCTTGATTTAATAAATAGTTCTGAGTTATATATCCTTTAAACTAAAAACAAAAATCAAACAGTTCCTACATCTCTCATAATTTAAACTGACAGTACCTCATGGTTAGAAAATATTTATAAAATTTTTGAACAGAGATGGCTTACCAAACCCTGGCCCACTAACAATATATATAAATAAAGTAAAAATAAAATAATTATAATTTTTTTAATATACAGGCTGGATGCCATGGCTCACATCTGTAATCCCAGCACTTTGGGAGGCTGAGGCAAGAGAATCATTTGAGCTCAGGAGTTCAAGACCAGCCTGGGCAAGATAGTGAGACCCCCAACTATAAAAAATAAAAATTTGTAATGAGCCAAGCATGGTGATGCATGCCTGTAGTCAAAGTTACTTTATTATTTCATAATTCATAAAAATAGTTTTACATGGCTGGGTGCAGTGGCTCATGCCTATAATCCAGCATTTTGGGAGGCTAAGGCAGGCGAATCATGAGGTCAGGGGATTGAGACCATCCTGGCCAACATGGTGAAACCCCGTCTCTACTTAAAAAACACAAAATTAGCTGGGCATGGTGGTGCCTGGCTGTAATTCCAGCTACTCGGGAGGCTGAGGCAGGAGAATCACTTGAACCCGGGAGGCAGAGATTGCCGTGAGCTGAGATCACACCACTGCACTCCAGCCTGGTGACAGAGGAAAACTCCATTTCAAAAAAAAATTAGTTTTACAAAACACCATGATTTCAATCAAGAAATATATCCTACTTTCCAATGCAAGCTACCCGAATTACCTGAAAAGGAAGAAGTAAAAAGCGAATAAGAAGAAGAAAAAAAAGACTTGTTGACTTGATTTTTAAATATCCAGTATCCATACAACTTGGTTTATTAAAAATGAATCATAATGCAGCTTTCAGAATTTAAGAAATTTCAATAATAAATAATAGTGGACACCCCATCGGCATAGCACACTACAGCCCAGAACTCCTGGACTCAAGAGATCCTCCAGCCTCAGCCTCTCAAGTAGCTGGGACTACAGGCATGCGCCACCGCGACCGGCCACATTTTAATTTTTTTTAGATGGACTTTCTCTCGTTGCCGAGGCTGGAGTGCAATGGTGCGATCTTGGCTCACTACAACCTCCACCTCCCACATTCTCCTGCCTCAGCCTCCCAAGTAGCTGAAATTATAGATGACTGTCACCACAGCTGGCTAATTTTTTTGTATTTTTAGTAGAGACAGGGTTTCACCATTTTGGCCAGGCTGGTCTTGAACTCCTGATCTCAAGTGATCTCCTCTCTTGTACTTCCAAAGTGCTAGGATTACAGGTGTGAGCCACTGCACCTGGCCAGATGTCACATTTTATAAACAACTTTTCTTTTCTTTTTTGAGAGAAGGTCTTTCTCTGTCACCCAGGCTGGAGTACGGTGGCACAATCACGGCTCACTGCAACCTTTGACTCCTGGGCTCAAGAGATCTTCCCACATCATCCTCACAAACAGCTGGAACTACAGGAATGTGCCACCACACTATTTTAAAGTTTTTGTAGAGACAGTCTCACTATATTGCCCAGGCTGATCTCTAAGTCCTGGGCTCAAGCGATCCTCCTGCCTTGGCCTCCAAAAGTGCTGGGATTATGGGTGTGAGCATCCAGCCACAACTTTTCATTAAAACCAAACCTAATTATTCTGGCTGTGATAAATCACAGTATCTGATATGAAATATTCAACAACTTGTGTTTCTTCTTTCTTTCTTCTTTCTTTAGTAAATACTTATTAAGGACAATGAGATACATGTATATCACATAGCAATATATAAAGCATATTAGAATATAGTTAACAAGATAAATAAGGAAAATAAGACATTTTTATTATTACCTCCAATAGCGTAGACCATCCCTCCCAGAACTGTTACTCCCAGCCCACTTCGAGCCTGATGAAGTGAAGACACAGTAGTCCAGTATTGGCTAAAGGTGTCAAAACGTTCTACACAGCTGAGGGCTCTGCTGTCACTCCAACGACCCCCCTGTAACCGAGTATATCCACCTAAACAAAAGAAGAAAAGGGATTACACAGCAAATCCCTTACTATTAAATATAAAAATGGTAGTACTGAAAATCTAGCATTCTACATGTAAACATTTAGTTTAACTATTTTTTTTAGTTTAACTATTATATAGCAAGAAATAAATGGTTTAGAGTTTACTTTCTCTATATACTTATAATGTAATATTCTTTTTTTTTTTTTGAGATGGAGTCTCACTTTGTTACCCAGGCTGGAGTGCAATGGTGCGATCTTGGCTCACTGCAACCTCTGCCTCCTGGGTTCAAGTGATTCTCCTGTCTCAGCCTCCCAAGTAGCTGGCATTACAGGCATATACCACCACACCAGACAAATTTTTCTATTTTTAGTAGAGCTGGGGTTTTGCCATGTTGGCCAGGCTGGTCTCGAACTCCTGACCTCAAGTGATCCACCCAGCTCAGCTTCCCAAAGTGCTGGGTTTACAGATGTGAACCACCGTGCCTGGCCATAATATAATATTCTTTTTTTTTTTTTTTTTTGAGACAGAGTGTCACTCTTGTTACCCAGGCTGGAGTGCAATGGCACAATCTCGGCTCACCGCAACCTCCACCTCCTGGGTTCAGGCAATTCTCCTGCCTCAGCCTCCTGAGTAGCTGGGACTACAGGCACGCGCCACCATGCCCAGCTAATTTTTTGTATTTTTAGTAGAGACGGGGTTTCACCACGTTGACCAGGATGGTCTCGATCTCTCGACCTCGTGATCCACCCGCCTCGGCCTCCCAAAGTGCTGGGATTACAGGCTTGAGCCACCGCGCCCAGCTAATATAATATTCTTAAATGTGCCAATTCCTGAATGATTGTGGCTTAAATACGGTAAGAAGATTAGCCTCAAAAAAACCAAAACAAACAAAAAAAAACCCCGAAGGTTAGCCTCAGTGTATTACCACTTGGTCTTGGTTATAAATAGATTATATAAAATATGAATCTATATATTGCTTATCTGTTAAGTTAGGAAAGTTTCATTATAACTTTCATTAGTGTCTTTTTCAGTTAAAAATAGTGAGTTGAAAGCTGTGTGTGTGTGTGTGTGTTTGAGGCAGGGTTATTGCTCTCTCTCTCGCCCAGGCTGGAATGCAGTGATGTGATCACAGCTCACTGTAGCCTCAATCCTCCCCCATCAGCCTCCTGATGAAATCCTTGTTTTGACTACACATCCAATCAGCAAAAAAATTTTAGCATGTAGCCAAAAGCATTATACTTAAATATTAATATATATAATTATACATATATGTAAATTATAAATTATATATAAAGTACTTATATGAAAACTGTATTATATATACGGATCTGGACAATCTGTATATGTATCTATATATTATATGTGTTTTAAATGCTGATAAAGTTTAATGCTTTTTTTCTCGTTTTTTGAGACAGGGTCTTGCTCTGTTGCCCAGGCTGGAGTGCAGTGGTACAATCTCAGTTCATTGCAACCTCTGCCTCCTCAGCTCAAGTGATCCCCCGACCTCAGCTTCCCAAGTAGCTGGGACTACAGGCACACCCCACCACACCAGGCTAATTTCTGCATTTTTTTTTCTTTTTTTTTTTTTCTGTGTCTCACTCTGTCTCCCAGGCTGGAGTGCAGTGGTGTGATCTTGGCTCACTGCAACCTCCACCTCCCGGGTTCAAGCAGTTCTCTGCCTCAGCCTCCCAGGTAGTGGGGACTACAGGCGCCCAGAACCATGCCCAGCTAATTTTTGCATTTTTAGTAGAGACGGGGTTTCACCACCTTGGCTAGGCTGGTCTTGAACTCCTGACCTCGTGATTCACCTGCCTCAGCCTCCCAATGTGCTGGTAGTACAGGCATGAGCCACTGTGCCCAGCCAATTTTTGCATTTTTTTGTAGAGACCAGGTCTCATCATGTTGCCTAGGCTGGTCTTAAACTTCTAGGCTCAAGCAATCCTCCCACCTCAGCCTCCCAAAGTGCTAGGATTACAGGCCATAAGTCACCACAACCAGATGTATGTAAGTTTAATTTTTTTTTTTTTTTTTTTTTTTGAGACGGAGTCTCACTCTGTCACCCAGGCTGGAGTTCAGTGGTGTGACCTCAGCTCACGGCGACCTCCATCTGTTGGGTTCAAGCAATTCTCCTGCCTCAGCCTCCTGAGTAGCTGGGACTATAGCTGTGTGCCACCATGCCTGGCTAATTTTTTATATTTTTAGTAAAGATGGGGTTTCTCCATGCTGGCCAGGCTGGTCTTGAACTCCTGACCTTGTGATCCACCCACCTCAGCCTCCCAAAGTGCTGGGATTACAGGTGTGAGCCACCACACCCAGCCTTATAATATTTTATTAAACACCCAGCCTTATAATATTTATTAAACACCCAGTTAAATATTTTTAAAAATAAAAATGAAAAGAAGGCCGGGCGCGGTGGCTCACGTCTGAATCCCAGCACTTTGGGAGGCCGAGGCGGCTGGATCACAAGGTCAAGAGATCAAGACCATCCTGGTCAACACGGTGAAACCCTGTCTCGACTAAAAATACAAAAATTAGCTGGGCATGGTGGCGCATGCCTGTAGTCCCAGCTACTCGAGAGGCTGAGGCAGGAGAATTGCTTGAACCCAGGAGGCGGAGGTTGCAGTGAGCCGAGATCACGCCATTGCACTCCAGCCTGGGTAACAAGAGCGAAACTCCATCTCAAAAAAAAAAAAAAAAAAGAAAAAAAAAGAAAAGAAGTTTAATATGTTCCTCTGATATTCCTGTGGATCCTTTACAACCACACTTTGGACATCACTGATGCCCATCACTCCTAATGACTAAAATACTGTGAATAGTTTAAAAACTTGAGATTCATTTTCTTTATTTTTCATAAGAATTCAAATTTTTTACTTTTAAAGCAGAACTTCTTTAGTCACTTATTTGATAACCGGGTAATCTACAAACTCAAAGGTTTAGCTCACAGAATAACAGATATCAAATGAACAGCTATTTCATTTTAAATGTATTTATCATAATATATAAATTCAGTTTATGAATCTGCAGACTGTATGTGAAATTAAATATGCCTCTTCGACACACCCACATATTCTGACATGTATAGTAATAACAACAAAATATTAAAAAGGTTTGATCTGGAACACAAATATAATTTCTATTACTTAAGGGCTCTCACCTACTGCATACAGGTACTTTCTTGCTTTCTTCCGAGGTCGAACCTTAGATGTCTGCAGAAAACTACAAAACTTATTCTCTTTGGGAGATTTGCATACTTCACAGTACTCTTTCAAAAGTGTTTGCAATGCAACACGAAGATTAAAATCAGATACTCCTAAAGCAATATTTTAAAAGATAATATTTTAAACAACTTATGAATATTGAAAAAACACATTTTTATAAAGATCAGACACATTTAACAATCAAGAAATAAAAAAATCATCAACAAACAATGGTGTTTGTTTCCTAGACAATACCAAATATTGGTACTAAATATTTTAAGGAAAGTATTTTCTTCACTAATAAAGAACAAAAAAGATTATTATTAAAAAATATGCTTCATATGTAAGCAGAATAGCCACTAAAAAAATATGCTTCACAATATCCTATTCAAAAGCACATGTATAAGAATTTCTAGGTCGAGCATGGTAGCTTATGCCTGTAATCTCAGTACTTTGGGAGGCCAAGTGGAGTGGATTGCTTGAGCCCAGGAGTTAGAGACCAGCCTGGCCAACATGACAAAAACCTCGTCTCTACAAAAAATACACAGATTAGCCAGGTGTGGTGGCACATGCCTATAGTTTTAGCTACTCAGGAGGTTCATGTAGGAGTACCATTTGAGCTCAGGAGGCAGAGTTTGCAGTGAGCCAGGACTGTGCCACTGCCCTCCAGCCCGGATGACAGAGCAAGACCCTGTCTCAAAAAAAAAAAAAGAAGAATTTCCAAATAACAATTGCAAACTGAAACAAGATCACAATTATCTAACAAAATTTAAAAATTAAAACAGCCCAAAATTCTACATTTATAATATAATAACAAAAAGATATAAAATTATGATTAATGCTTAAGAATGATAGACAAAGCAAGAAAAATAAATTCTGGTGGAATGAGTACCATATCCTAAAAGGATCATACATATGAGGTAAGTTGTCCTTGCTCAAGGGTGCTTAGCTGAGGAGGTAAACTGGAGATGAGAGTCAACCTGTGTTCATTTGCCAGGCTGCAAGACTTGTTCTCCCTGAAAGAGCACTATTTTCTAATTTGCACAAAGGCATTACACATGCTAGCAAGAGATTGTCTCCTACCCTTTCATCTCTAACCTTGTCTCTAGATCCCAGACAAGAAGCAATATTGAGGAAAATGGTCCACTAACAAAATCTTTAGAATTCTCACTAATAATTAATAATTTGCAGACAGACTGAATAGTGAAAAGCAGAACTGAGAAAGGTTGAACAAAATCAAAAGCAGGCCAGGTACGGTGGCTCATGCCTGTAATCCCAGCACTTTTGGAGGCCGAGGTGGGTGGATCACGAGGTCAAGAGATCAACACCATCCTGGCCAACATGGTGAAACCCCGTCTCTACTAAAAAAGTGCAAAAATTAGCTGGGCATGGTGGCACGTGCCTGTAGTCCCAGCTACTTGGGAGGCTGAGGCAGGAGAATTGCTTGAACCCAGGAGGTGGACGTTGCAGTGAGCCGAGATCACGCCACTATACTCCAGCCTGGTGCCTGGTGACAGAGCGAGACTCTGTTTCCAAAAAAAAAACCATTAAAAGGAAGTCTTTACAGGACCATCAGCTAAGGCAGAAAGGATCACCTGGATTTGCTATCTAACAGAATACAGTGGTAGCCAAAGTCCACACAAGTGGGATACATCTCTGGCTAGGTTAAGTAGGCCCAGATATAAGATAAATAGCAGGGTCTCGTTCTCTGACCCAGGCTAGAGTACAGTGACATGATCACAGCTCACTGCAGCTTCAACCTCCTTGGCTCAATTGATCCTCCTAGCTGGACTACAGGCATGCACCACCACACCTGGCTAATTTTTTAAAAAATTTTTATAGAGACATGGTCTCACTATGTTGCCCAGGCTAGTCTCAAACTCCTGGCCTCAAGTGATCCTCCTGATTTGGCCTCCCAAAGTGTTGGAATTACAGTTGTGACTACCATGCCTGGCCCGTTGTTTTTATATTTCTGTATCGCCTAAACTTTTTATAATGAGCATATTCCATTTAAAGATAAGTAAAATTGGCCAGGTGCAGTGGCTCACGCCTATAATCCCAGCACTTTGGGAGGCTGAGGAGGGGGGATTACAAGGTTAGGAGTTTGAGGCCAGCCTGGCCAACATAGTGAAACTCCATCTCTACTAAAAATACAAAAAATCAGCTGGGCATGATGGCGGGCACCTGTAATCCCAGCTACTCCGGAGGCTGAGGCAGAAGAATCACTTGAACCTGGCAGGCAAAGGTTGCAGTGAGCCAAGAGAATGCCATTGCACTCCAGCCTGGGTGACAAAGTAAAATCATTCTCTAAAATACAAGAAATAGACATATAATCAAATATCTAATAATATTAAATTGCCTAAATTATTTCAGTTGTAAGTACAAAAATATATATACAAGGAAAAAAAACAATACAGTTCATCTAATACAACTTAACCATTTAAGATTTTGCTCCCTCTGAATTTTATAGTCTCATATTTTTGTATACAAGTTGCTCATATTTTCTCCAATATAATCAAAGAGAAAACATTTAAAGTTGGAAAATATTATGGCTGCCTTACAAAAATCAATTTACTGCTGGGTGCGGTGGCTCACACCTGTAATCCCAGCACTTTGGGAGGCCGAGGTGGGTGGATCACGAGGTCAAGAGTTCAGAAGACTGACCAGTATGGTGAATCCCCATCTCTACTAAAAATACAAAAAGTAGTCTGGCATGGTGGTGCATGCCTGTAATAGCAGCTACTCAGGAGGCTAAGGCAGGAGAATCACTTGAACCCGGGAGGCAGAGGTTGCAGTGAGCCGAGATTGCACCACTGCACTTCAGCCTGGGCCACAGAGCAAGACTCTGTCTCAAAAGAAAGAAAGAAAGAAAGAAAGAAAAGAAAGAGAGAGAGAGAAAGAAAGAAAGAAAGAAAGAAAGAAAGAAAGAAAGAAAGAAAGAAAGAAAAAATCAGGCCGAGTGCGGTGGCTCATGCCTGTAATCCCAGCACTTTGGGAGGCCAAGGTGGGCGGATCATGAGGTCAAGAGATTGAGACCATCCTCGCCAACATGGTGAAACCCTGTCTCTACCGAAAATACAAAAATTAGCTGGGTGTGGTGGTACACGCCTATAGTCCCAGCTACTCAGGAGGCTGAGGCAGGAGAATTGCTTGAACCTGGGAGGCAGAGGTTGCAGTGAGCCGAGCCGAGGTCATGCCATTGCACTCCAACCTGGCACCTGGCACCTGGCGATGGAGGGAGACTTTGTGTCAAAAAAAAAAAAAAAAAGAAAAAATCAATTTACTTCTCCCTCCTTGGAATATTTTCCTTCACTGAACTACTACTAGATAACTACTGGGCATGCTTAGAAAACAGTTCAGGACTTGAATTAGATACTCCTACTGCATCTAATTTATAAATTATAATTTTAAAAAGCTGTAAGAAAACATCCCCCATCTCTAGGGGACATTGCCTTTCTCCTAGCAGAAGAAATTTCCATTAGTACTCTATGTCTGCTACACTTGGAAAAATCAACTCAATCATGAAATCTTTTGTCCCACTCCTAAATTCTCATCTGATTCATGTCAATGTGTGTCTGGATAATTTTTTGTTTTAGCATTTAAATAGTGTATTCCTATACACTATTTTTTTTTTTTTTTTTTTTTTTGGAGACGGAGTTTTGCTCTTGTTACCCAGGCTGGAGTGCAATGGCGCGATCTCGGCTCACCGCAACCTCCGCCTCC
This sequence comes from Saimiri boliviensis, assembly GCF_048565385.1. Classification (NCBI taxonomy): domain Eukaryota; kingdom Metazoa; phylum Chordata; class Mammalia; order Primates; family Cebidae; genus Saimiri; species Saimiri boliviensis. The sequence continues at coordinate 44,548,193 of NC_133459.1, forward strand.
TGGGTTCAGGCAATTCTCCTGCCTCAGCCTCCTGAGTAGCTGGGATGACAGGCACGCGCCACCATGCCCAGCTAATTTTTTTGTATTTTAGTAGAGACGGGGTTTCACCATGTTGACCAGGATGGTCTCGATCCCTTGACCTCGTGATCCACCCGCCTCGGCCTCCCAAAGTGCTGGGATTACAGGCTTGAGCCACCGCGCCCGGCCTCCTATACACTATTAAATAAGGAATAAGATATATTCCTTATTTGTGAATATACCTACTTGCTAAAATGTATTTGTAACCCCAAAATTAATATAGTAGTCTTTCTTATCTACGGTTTTACTTTCCATGGTTTCAATTACCCAATAATATTAAGTGGAAATTCCCGAAATAAACAATTCCTTTTTTTTTTTTTTTTTTTTTTTGAGACAGGATCTGGCTCTGACACCCAGGCTTAAGTGCAGTGGCACGATCTTGGCTCACTGCAACCTCAACCTCCTGGGTTGAAGTGACCTTCCCACCTCACCCCCAGAGTAGCTGGGTCTACAGGCACATGCCATCACATCCAGCTAATTTTTTTTTTTTTTTTTTTTTTTTTTTTTTTTTTTTTTGAGACGGAGTTTCGCTCTTGTTACCCAGGCTGGAGTGCAATGGCGCGATCTCGGCTCACCGCAACCTCCGCCTCCTGGGTTCAAGCAATTCTCCTGCCTCAGCCTCCTGAGTAGCTGGGATTACAGGCACGTGCCACCATGCCCAGCTAATTTTTTGTATTTTTAGTCGAGACGGGGTTTCACCATGTTGACCAGGATGGTCTCGATCTCTTGACCTCGTGATCCACCCGCCTCGGCCTCCCAAAGTGCTGGGATTACAGGCATGAGCCACCGCGCCCGGCCACATCCAGCTAATTTTTCTATTTTTTGTAGACACAGGTTTCATTCACCATGTTGCCCAGGCTGGTCTCAAAGTCCTGGGCTCAAGTGATCTGCCCACCTCATCCTCCCAAAGTGCTGCGATTACAGGCGTGAGGCCACCATGCCTTGCCCAGAAATAAACAATTCTTTTTTTTTTTTTTTTTTTTTAATAATAGAGACAGGATTTCACCATGTTGGACAGGCTGGTTTCGAACTCCTGACCTCAAGTGATCCACCCTCCTTGGCCTCCCAAAGTGCTGGGATTACAGGAGTGAGCTGCCTCACCTGGCCTAAACAATTCTTAAGTTTGTTTTTTTGATACAGAGTTTTGCTCTTTTTGCCCAGACTGGAGTGCAATGGTGCGGTCTCGGCACACTGCAACCTCTGCCTCCTGGGTTCAAGCGATTCTCTTGCCTCAGCCTCCCGAGTAGCTGGGATTATAGGTGCCCGTGACCATGCCCAGCTAATTTTTGTGTTTTTAGTAGAGGCAGGGTTTCACCAAGTCAAGTCTTGGTGAAAGGGTTTCACCAAGAGTTCAAGTCTTGAACTCTTGATGTCAAGTGATCCGCCCGTCTCGGCTTCCCAAAGTGCTGGGATTACAGGCATGAGCCACTATGTCTGGCCAACAATTCTTAAGTTTTATTTTTTATTTATTTATTTTTCTTTACAGTGCATTTTTTCAAGGTGCTGTTTAAACATTCTTAAGTTTTATACAAGTTTTCAATAATAGCCTAACACTATATCACAATGCATAACTCATTCACCTCACTTCATTTTATCAGGTAGGCACTTTACCATCTCATATCATCACCAGAAAAAGGGTAAGGACAATATAATATTTTAAGAGAGAGCACATCCACATAACTTTTGTTACAGAATATCAATATAATTGTTCTACTTTATTATTAGCTATTATTAATCTCTTACTTGGTCTAATTTATAAATTAAACTTTATCATAGGTATATATTTATAGGAAAAAACATAATGTACATTAGGTTCAGTATTACCTACAGTTTCGGGCATCCACTGGGGGGATTTCAGAATGCATCCCCCATGAGTAAAGGGGGACTGCTGTACTTGTTCTTTTGCAGTCATTCACAGACATGCATAAAGTGGCAAAAAATGTGAATCACCCTACATGCATTTTCTGGGTGAGATCAAACAAAGTTTCACTCTGCCTTCTCATTTCAACTCTTATTAGAAAGAGTCTTATTAAAAGACTACTTGTCGGCCGGGTGCGGTGGCTCAAGCCTGTAATCCCAGCACTTTGGGAGGCCGAGGCAGGTGGATCACAAGGTCGAGAGATCAAGACCATCCTGGTCAACATGGTGAAACCCCTTCTCTACTAAAAATACAAAAAATTAGCTGGGCATGGTGGTGCGTGCCTGTAATCCCAGCTACTCAGGAGGCTGAGGCAGGAGAATTGCCTGAACCCAGGAGGCAGAGATTGTGGTGAGCCGAGATCGCGCCATTGCACTCCAGCCTGGGTAACAAGAGCGAAACTCCGTCTCAAAAAAAAAAAAAAAAAAAAAAGACTACTTGTCTTTTCCACAGTCTATTTAGTGTCTTTTTTTTTTTTTTTCACTTTTGTGCTTTTTGTTGGTAATTTTGCTGTTTAAAATGGCCCCTAATAGCCGGGCGCGGTGGCTCAAGCCTGTAATCCCAGCACTTTGGGAGGCCGAGACGGGTGGATCACGAGGTCGAGAGATCGAGACCATCCTGGTCAACATGGTGAAACCCCGTCTCTACTAAAAGTGCAAAAAATTAGCTGGGCATGGTGGCACGTGCCTGTAATCCCAGCTACTCAGGAGGCTGAAGCAGGAGAATTGCCTGACCCCAGGAGGCGGAGGTTGCGGTGAGCTGAGATCGCGCCATTGCACTCCAGCCTGGGTAACAAGGGCGAAACTCCGTCTCAAAAAAAAAAAAAAAAAAAAAAAAAAAGGCCCCTAACCATAATGTTCAGGTATTATCTAGTACCTCTAAGTGCAAAAAAGCTATGAAGTGCCCTACAGAGAAAATGCCTATGTTAGATAAAGTTTCATTCAGGGATGAGTTATATCACTGGTGGCCATGAGTTCAATGTTAATAAATCAATAATACATATTCAATAAGGTGTTTTTAGGCATAAACCTATATAAAACAAGGCTATATTGACTATGTGACAAAAATGTTTTAACTATAGGCTTGCAGGAACATAAACCTATATTTCCCCTAGGAGCAATCATTCAGTATTTGCTAATTCTCTGTTCATAGCAGACTTGTAAAACATAATTACTACAAATAACAATCAACTATATATGTAGTAAAACAAGGTATCACTCAGGAAAACCTACAAAATTATGTTAACACTGCTAAGAGTGGAGAAAAACTAATAATCCATTATTTTAAATTACGTATTTAAAGAATTATACCTTCAATGTTTAGTAGTGCATTTAACTTGTAATAGATCATTTGTAATTCAATAGCAATGTAATGTTTCAGTGCATGACAACAGTAAAAACTTCAAATCTCAAAACCAAGTCTAAAGTAGGCTGGAGAACAGTGGCATGATCCTGGCTCACTGGGGCCCCTGCGCTCAGGTGATCCTCCCACCTCAGCCTTCCAGGTAGCTGGGACTATAGGTGCATGCCCCAATACCTCACTAATTTTTTGCTTTTGTTGTTGTAGAGACAGGGTTTCACCATGTTGCCCAGGCTGGTCTTAAATTCCTGGGCTAAAGCGATCTGCCTGCCTTGGCCTCCTAAAGTACTGGAATTACAGGCATGAGCCACTGCACCTGGCTTAAAGTAATTCTTAGAAATAAATTTAAATATAATTTTTCTAATATAAAGATAAAAACTTTCTTATTATGGTAAAATAAATTTTCAGAATTAAGTTTAGCATCTAAAGATAATTCAAAGGCTACTCAGAGGCTATAATAGTGTATTAATACCAAATTTATTTTATAATGAAAGAACTTATAGGATTCATTGAGTTTTTTTATTTTTAGTGTATGCATTTTCTTCAAGTATTAGGTTTTGCTTAATTTTCAGAGTAGCAAGGGGAAATCTTACACAGAAGAAGTTCTGTCAATAGCAGTTGTTATGGTAGCTCTGTCAGTAATTTTATATATAACACTAATTTGCCTTAGTAATCAATCTCAAGAAAGAGTTTGATAAAAATAATGGGTATTTTAAAATATTACCCATATTAAATATTAAAAGACTATTGCCCACCCACAAAACACAAAAGTTGTATCTTACATAATCATTCAATAAGTGTAAAAGAAGAAAATAAGAGTAGTCATTCAATAAATGTCTGTTACTGAACCAAAAAAAAATGAAAACACTCTCCCACATTTCAGAGAACACATCACTGGATAATTAATCAACTAATTGATATATAGCAAAAAAAAGGTACCTTCTATATACTTTAAAAGCCTCTGAGGAGGTAATAAAGGGAATCGAATTGGGTCTAGCACTTCCACCACATGTTTTCTTCTTTTTCCCAAATCTTTCAGAATCCATTGCATTGCAGCTAAGAAGACCTGGTATTCATCCTCAATGCTAAGCTCTTCACTTCGCAAAATTTTGATCAGCTGATCTTTTGTAAGTGCCAGGAACTCTTCCCCACTATGAACCTCTAAGAAATGGACGTGAATGTAGTTTTCTGAGAATTCCAATAGATCATGGCAGGCAATCTGCTCAGAGAACTGAAAGATCCCAATGCAGTTCAGCGGATCAATTTGTCCTTTCAGAAATTCACAGCAAAGATGAACAACTTCAGTCAACTGTAGCATGTCTGCTGCAACAATCAACTCCTGGACATTATTCACACCTATGTTCACTATCCCTAGAGAAGTAGGAAGACAAAATGGCCAATAAAATAAAAACAAACATTGGCTTACCATATTCAAAAAGTGTTCTATTTGATTTCACTGATAGTTTGATGCTTGCAGAGTAGACAAATGCTAAAAAAGACAACCAAGGATTTGTGTAAAGAGCACAAAATTTAAATGATAACAATACCTAACACATTTATGAAAAACTTAAAATAAACCAGATGCAGCATTAATTGCTTTATATCCTCATTTAATCCTCACTACAATCCGATGTGGTAGATATTATTATTTTTCTTATTTTCATATTAAGGAAACAGAATCAAAGTTTAAGTAACTTGTCCATAAGTTGTATGGTCAAGCAAGTTGCAAGGTAGGGGTTGACATCAAAGTCCATGCTTTTGCCATAAAAAAGAAGAAAATCCCAGCACTTTGGGAGGCCGAGTCGGGCAGATCACAAGGTCAAGAGATCGAGACCATCCTGGCCAACATAGTGAAACCCTGTCTCTACTAAAAATACAAAAACTGCAGGCCGGGCGCGGTGGCTCAAGCCTGTAATCCCAGAACTTTGGGAGGCCGAGGCGGGTGGATCACGAGGTCAAGAGATCGAGACCATCCTGGTCAACACAGTGAAACTCCGTCTGTACTAAAAATACAAAAAATTAGCTGGGCATGATGGCTCGTGCCTGTAATCCCAGCTACTCAGGAGGCTGCGGCAGGAGAATTGCCTGAACCCAGGAGGCGGAGGTTGCGGTGAGCTGAGATCGCGCCATTGCACTCCAGCCTGGGTAACAAGAGCGAAACTCTGTCTCAAAAAAAAAAAAAAAAAAAAAGAGAGAAACTCCGTCTAAAAAAAAACCACACACACAAAAATTAGTTGGGCGTGGTGGCACATGCCTGTAGTCCCAGCTACTCGGGAGGCTGAGGCAGGAGAATTGCTTGAACCCAGGAGGTGGAGGTTGCAGTGAGCCGAGATCGTGCCACTGTACTCCAGCCTGGCGCCTGGCAACAAAGCAAGACTCTGTCTCAAAAAAAAAAAAAACAAGAAGAAAATCATGTGCTTTAGAACAACATAAATGGGGCTGGAGGCCATGATTCTAAGCAAATTAACACAAGAACAGAAAACCAAATATCACGTTTTCACTTATAAGTGGCAGCTAAACACTGCATACATATGGACACAAAGAAAGCATGGATACACTTAGAATGGAGGGTAGGAGGAAAGTAAGAACTGCAAAATTACGGCCAGGCATGGTGGCTCACGGGTGTAATCCCTGCACTTTGGGAGGCCGAGGCAGGTGGACCACTTGAGGTCAGGAGTTCGAGACCAGCCTGGCCAACACACGAAAACCCTGTCTGTACTAAAAGTACAAAAAAAATTATCTGGGCGTCGTGGTGGACGCCTGTAATCCCAGCTACTTGGGAGGCTGAGGCAGGAGAATCACTTGAACCCAGGAGGCAGAGGTTGCAGTGAGCCGAAATTGCACCAATGCACTCCAGCCTAGGTGACAGTAAGACTCTGTCTCAAAAAAAAAAAAAAAAGGAAAAAAGAAAGAAAGAAAGAAAGAAAAATTACCTATCGGGCATTATACCGATTATCTGGGGGACAAAATTATCTACATACCAAGCCCCCAAGACATGTAATTTATCCATGGAACAAACTTACACATGAACCTAAAATAAAAATTGGAAAGAAAAAAAACAAGCAACAACAACAAATAAAGTCTATGCTTTTAACATAAGGTTATATGCATGTAACAAACATTTACTGAGGCACTGGGGAGAGTAAGACAGGGTCTCTACCTTCAATTACGATAAAATGCCATACAATGCTCATTTTTTGTTTGTCTGTCTGTTTTGAGACAGTGTCTCGTTCTGTTGCCCAGGCTGGAGTGCAGTGGTGCAATCTTGGCTCACTGCAACCTCCTCCTCCTGGGCTCAGGTAAGCCTCCCACCTCAGCCTCCCAAGTAGCTGGTACTACAGACACCACAACAACCAGCTAGTTTTTTGTATTTTTTTATAGAGACAGGGTTTCGCCGCATTGCCCAGGCTGATCTCAAACTCCTGGACTCAAGCAATCCGTCCACCTCAGCCTCCCAAAGTGCTGGGATTACAGGTATGAGCCGCCATACTCAGCACAATGTTAGTTTTTAGTATTAGGAATAACCAAGAATCAACATATGAGAAACTATTAAATACTTAAACTATGTATACCACTCTCTTTTCCAAGGGCTTCATTTTCTTTTTTATAACATTTATTCCACTTAACTATGTGTCTAAAGTTTGTATTCCAGATAGATTTACAAAGACTCTTAGGGCACGGTTTGTCTGCTCTGTATTCCTAACACCTACCACAGGCGTCCCCAAACTACAGCCCACGGGCCACATGCGGCCCCCTGAGGCGATTTATCCGGCCCCCCTCCGAACTTCAGGAAGGGGCACCTCTTTCATTGGTGGTCAGTGAGAGAAGCACAGTATGTGGCGGCCCTCTAACGGTCTGAGGGACAGTGAACTGGCCCCCTGTGTAAAAAGTTTGGGGACACCTAACCTAGCATATACCAGATGCTTAAAAAAATTTTTTTTAAGTGAATGAAAGGCTAAAGAGATCATACTGAGAAACAGAATATGGTTCACTGAATGCAAACAAGGGGTTTTCCAAAAGTGTAAGAAATTGACTCCAGCAAGGGAATAAATAGTAGTTGCTGCAGAGAAAACGAATTAAGATTTACTTGAATGAAATGGGAATTAATGACAAACTTAGAGAAGATAGGTTGTGATGTAAGGAGGCTGAATGACTGTTACTAGAATAATGCCAAGTGTTACTTGAGAGTTAAGGCTATACAATTTAATATGGTTTTATAGTTAACAAAGCACTTTCACATTTACTAAAATTTATCTTGTTTAACCTTTACATAAATTATAAAATGCTACTGTATCTAATCTGCATTACCTAGAAAGCTCTGTAAAGGCAGAGAGTATGTTTGTCTGCTTTACTGTCTTATCTCCAGTGACTAGCTCAAAAGGAGTATTCAATAGACATTTGTTGAAAAATAAACAAACGATTGACTAAAGTTAAATGAAATGCCTAGTATCACAGAGCTAATTAGTGGCACACAGCTAGATCTCAATCCCAGGTCATTTGATTGATTCCAAGTAAAATGCATAAAAGTCTTAAGGTGATGTGTGGTGGCATATGCCTGTAGTCCTAGTTACTCAAGAGGAGAGGTGGAAGGATTTTTTGAGCCAAAGAGTTGGAGGCTGCAGTGAACTACGATTGTGTCACTGCACTTTAGCCTGGCTGACAGAGTGAGACCTTGTCTCTTTTAAAAAAAAAAAAAAAGGCCAGGTGTGGTGGCACGTGCCTATAATCCAAGCACTTTGGAGGCCAAGGCGGGCGGATCACCTGGTGAAACCCCGTCTTAAAAAAAAAAAAAAAAAAAAAATATATATATATATATATATATATATACATATATATATATACAAAAAGGTACAGTGGCTCACACCTGTAATCACCCCCCTGCACATTAAGAGGCTGAGGCAGGAGGATCACTTAGTCCCAGGAGTTTGAGATCTGCCTAGGCAACATAGCAAGACCTTGTCTCTACAAATAATAATAACAAATTGGCCAGGTGCAGTGGCTTATGCCTGTAATCCCAGCACTTTGGGAGGCCAAGGAGAGCAGCTCACTTGAGGCCAGGAGTTCGAGACTAGCCTGGCCAACATGGTAAAACTCGGTCTCTACTAAAAATACAAAAATTAACCTGCCTGGTAGCACATGCCTGTAATACCAGCCACTTGGGAGACTGACGCATGAAAATCGCTTGAACCTGGGAGGTGAAGGGTGCAATGAGGCAAGATTGCACCACCACTGTACTCTAGTCTGGGCAACACAGCAAAACTGTCTCAAAAAAAAAAAAAAAAATTAGTTGGGCATAGTGGCGTGAGGCTGTGGTCCCAGCTACTTTGGGAGGCTAAGGTGGTAGGTCATTTGAGCCTGAGAGGTTGAGTCCACACTGAGCCATAATCACGCGACTGCATTCCAGCCTGGGTGACAGGGTGAGACCCTATCTCAAAAATAAATAAATAAATAAATAAATAGGCTGGGCACAGTGGCTCACGCCTGTAATCCCAGCACTCTGGGAAGCCGAGGAGGGTGGATTGTCTGAGGTAAGGAGTTCATGACCAGTGTGGCCAACATGGCGAAACCCTGTCTCTACTAAAAATACAAAAAAATTAGCCAGGCATAATGGCATGCACCAAGGCCAGAGTGCAGTGGTATGATCTTGGCTCACTGCAACCTCTGCCTCCTGGGTTCAAGCGATTCTTCTGCTTCAGCTTCTGAGTAGCTGGAATTACTGGCACTCACCACCACACCTGGCTAATTTTTGTATTTTTAGTAAAGACAGGGTTTCATCATGTTGGTCAGGCTGATCTCAACCTCCTGACCTTGTGATCTGCCTGCTTCGGCCTCCCAAAGTGCTGGGATTACAGGGTGAGCCACCGCACCTGACATTTTATTTCTTTAATGGAAGTGCCAGTATTCAGAAATGTGGTAAGGATGCTATGAATGGTCTCGTTTACTAAATATCTCATTTGCTACTATCAGATAACAGAGGCAGAATAAATAACTTGTGACATTCCTCCTGTTTCTATGGTAGCTCAACACAAATTCCATAGAATAATCTGTGTTAATGTATATTTTTTCAAGTAAAAGAAACAGGGAACATTTAACAAGTAGTTTAATCAGCTCACACAAGTCATTTTGAATAGTGAGGTCAAGAATCCCTCAATGTTAGTTTGTACATAAGCCAATAGACAGAGCTTCATTTCTTTTAATAGATAAAAGATAATCATTTACAGTCCCCAAATTAAGGTTATCATTGTTTTCTGAAATGTTCCAAAAAGAAATAGGAAATAACAGAGAAATCGCCTTTTGTCATTTTCCAAGTTTAAATACCATGTATTTAAAAAAAGCAACAGGCCAGGTGTGCTGACTCATACCTGTGCTCCCAGCACTTTGGGAGGCCCAGGTGGGCAGATCACTTGAGGTCAGGAGTTTGAGACCAGCCTGGCCATGGGTGAAACCCAGTCTCTACTAAAAATACAAAAATCAGCCAGGGATGGTGGCAGGCACCTATAATCCAAGCTATTTGAGAGACTGAGGTAGGAGAATCGCTTGAACCTGGGAGGTGGAGGTAGTAGTGAGCTGAGATCATGCCAATACACTCCAGTCTAAGCAACAGAGTGAGACTCTTGTCTGAAAAACAAATAATAAAAATAAAAATAAAAATAACAAAATAAAATAAAGCAACAGGTGGCCATGGTGGCTCATGCCTGTAATCCTAGTACTTTGAGAGGCCAAGGCAGGTAGATCACTTGAGTCCAGGAGTTTGAGAGCAGACTGGGCAACACAGCAAAACCCCGTCTCTACAAAAAATTTAAAAATTAGCCAGGTCTGGCCGGGTATGGAGGCTCACACCTATAATCCCATCACCTTAGGAGGCCAAGGCAGGTGGATCACCTGAGGTCAGGAGTTCAAGACCAGCCTGGCCAACATGGCAAAATCCCATTTCTAATAAAAATACGGAAATTAACCAGTTGTGGTACCAGGTGCCTGTAATCCCAGCTACTCAAGAGGCTGAGGCAGGAGAATTGCTGTAACCCAGGAGGCGGAGGCTGCAGTGAGCCACAATCACACCACTGCACTCCAGCCTTGGCTACAGAGCAAGGCTCCATCTAAACAACACCACCACAAAATTAGGTGGTATGTGCAGCTGTAGTCCTAGCTACTTAGGAGTCTGAGGTGGGAGGATTGCTTGAGCCCAGGAGTTTGAGATCATTCTGGACAAGACAGCCAGACCTCATCTCTACCAAAAAATTTTAAAAATTTGCCAGGCATGGTGTTGTGTGTTGTGGTCCCACAAGTACTCACGAGGCTGAGGTGGGAGGAGAGCTTGAGCCCTGAAGATTGAGGCTGCAACGATCTTGCCACTGCATTTCAGCATGGGCAACAAAGCAACACTCTGTCTCAAAAAATAAAAATAAAAACAAAAGAGTCTAGGCACGGTGGCTCGCACCTGTAATACCAGCACTTAAGAGGCTGAGGTGAGTGGATTACTTGAGGTCAGGAGTTTGAGACCAGCCTGGCCAACATGGTGAAACCCCATCTCTACTAAAAAAAATACAAAAATTAGCTGGGTGTGTTAGCGCACGCCTGTATTCCCAGCTACTCACAGGAGAATCGCTTGAACCTGGGAGGCAGAGGTGGCAGTGAGCCAAGATTGCCCCACTATATTACAGCCTGGGCAACAGAGGGAAACTCCATCAGCCTCCCATTATCAGGGACTATAGACACAAGCCACCACACCCAGCTAATTTAAAAAAAATTTTTTATAGCCTAGGCAATATAGTGAGACACTGTCTCTACAAAAAAAATTTTTTTACATTAGCCAGGCATGGTGACATGTAACTGTAGTCACAGCTATGCAGGAGGGTGAGATGTTAACACTGCTTGAACCTAGATCAAGGCTGCACTGAGCTGTGTGTGTACCACTGCACTCCAACCTGGACAACAGAGAGAGACTCTGTCTCAAAAAAACCTCTTTTTTATAGAAACAGGGTCTTGCTATGTTGTCCTGCCTAGTCTCAAACTTCTGGCCTCAAGTAATCCTCTCCCACTGGCCCCTCGAACTGTTGGGATTACAGGCATGAACCACTATGCCCTTGTGTACATTCTCTAATGTTATTAAAACTCTTCAAAAACATTTAAGAAATAGTTTGAGGCTGGGCGCGGTGGCTCAAGCTTGTAATCCCAGCACTTTGGGAGGCCGAGGCGGGCGGATCACGAGGTCGAGAGATCTAGACCATCCTGGTCAACATGGTGAAACCCCATCTCTACTAAAAATACAAAAAATTAGCTGGGCATGGTGGTGCGTGCCTGTAATCCCAGCTACTCAGGAGGCTGAGGCAGGAGAATTGCCTGAACCCAGGAGGCGGAGGTTGCGGTGAGCCGAGAACGCGCCATTGCACTCCAGCCTGGGTAACAAGAGCAAAACTCCGTCTCAAAAAAAAAAAAAAAAAAAAAAAAAAAAAGAAATAGTTTGAGTAAAATAACATATGCTGATTATAAGCACTTTGTGGAAAAAAACTACCTACAGATAAACACTATCAAATATTCTGGTCATGGTCTCTTTCTCATGTGCAAATACACGTTTTTTGGGTTTTGTTTAAAACAAAATAGGGGTCTATTTATATGCTGATTCTTAAAATTTTAAATATTGTGCTGGGTGTGGTGGCTCACGTCTGTAATCCCAGCACTTTTGGAGGCCGAGGTGGGTGGATCGCCTGAGGCTGGGAGTTCGAGACCAGTCTGACCAACATGAAGAAACCCCGTCTCTACTAAAAATACAAAACTAGCCAGGTGTGGTGGTAGGTGCCTGTAATACCAGCTACTTGGGTGGCTGAGGTAGGAGAATTGCTTGAACCTGGGAGGTGGATGTTGCAGTGAGCCAAGATTGTGCTATTGCACTTGAGCCAGGGCAACAAGAGTGAAACTCCATCTCGAAAAAAATAAAGAAAAAAAGAAACAAAGCCAAATATTTCTACTAGTGCGTGACAAGGAAAAAAATACTGCAAGGAGTTGTTATTGTTAAAGGATTGTGTTAGGAATTGGAGCTTCCTAGAAATGCTCTTTGAAAAAAAAAATTTTTTTTTATATTGTAAACATTCTTCCATAATACTGTACATATATTTTAATATTTGTTAGATCTCATTTGTGAGATCTATACATTATCATAATTTATTTACCCATGTAACCTGCTGAGAGAGACAAGATTTTATTCAATTATATACTACTATAAATAATGTTACAGGCCAGGCATAGTGGCTCACATCTGTAATCTCAGCACTTTGCGGGCTGAGGCAGGCAGATCACGAGGTCAGGAGATCAAGACCATCATGGTCAAAGTGGTGAAACGCTGTCTCTACAAAATAAAATACAAAAATTAGCTAGGCGTGTTAGTGCATACCTGTAATCCCAGCTATTCAAGCGGCTGAGGCAGGAGAATTGCTTGAACCCAGGAGGCGAGGTTGCAGTGAGCCAAGATCATGCCACTGCACTCCAGCCTGGATTACAGAACAAGACTCTGTCTCAAATAATAATAATAATAATGTTACAACAAAATCCTGATATGTAAATATTTCCTTGCATCACTAATTCCTTCAGATTCCTAGAAAAAGAGCACCAGGTCAAAAGATATGAAATTTTCAGCTTCATAATAACATGTTGCTATAAGTTACCTTCTTGTTAAGTTACATCAATTTATATTCCCCCATTAGAGCATGAGTGATTGAATCATTCTTCACTAAAAGCAACAGGCTCATGTAACATACCTGTGTAAATGAAATCTAGAAGTATCTGAAAAATTGCAGCTTCGATTCCTAGAATCGGTACAACATCTTTTGAAGACTCTTTCATTCCTCCAGTGAACAAAGCTGCAAAGTAAGGACTGCTGGCAGCCAAAACGAGCCGATGAGCTTTAAAAGTTTCCTTTCCAACTTGCAGCTGCACATCACAGAAATGCTGTCCACTTCTCATCTTATTGATTTGGGCCAAGATGAGTTGGGCATGTTTATCTGATGAAAAAGGACTATCGGTAGCCTTAGGATAGCCTTCATTAGCCATGATGATGATAGATTAATTAAAAGGACTATTGCCCATAATCTGTTACTACACTGAAAAACAAAATACAGAGATCAAGCAACACATTTTTTTAACATGCTTCCTATTCATACATAAGAAACATTCTCTATACTTAAAATCTACTTAAGGACAAAAAAACAAAACAAGGACTAAAGTGTGGTACTATTAATATTTTTTTTTTTTTTTTTTTTTTTTTAGATGGAGTTTCGCTCTTGTTACCCAGGCTGGAGTGCAATGGCGCAATCTTGGCTCACCGCAACTTCCGCCTCCTGGGTTCAGGCAATTCTCCTGCCTCAGCCTCCTGAGTAGCTGGGATTACAGGCACGCGCCACCATGCCCAGCTAATTTTTTGTATTTTTAGTAGAGATGGGGTTTTACCATGTTGACCAGGATGGTCTCAATCTCTTGACCTCGTGATCCACCCACCTCGGCCTCCCGAAGTGCTGGGATTACAGGCTTGAGCCACCGCGCCTGGCCAATATTTCTAATACGGTTTTAGAGAACAAATAAGTAGGGGGCTAAAATAATTGGATAATGTTTGACACAAGAAATGGACCTACACTAGAAACTGAAAGATAAACAGTTAATATTAAGGTATGAGGAGAGAATATAAACCCTTCTTGATGGAGTAAAAAAATAATAATAAAGCACAAAGACAGAAAGTTAACAAAGCACACATCACAGCCAATATGAACTTTCAAAAAGCAGTTGTGATCAGTCTAACTGCTTAAAATTCTTCAATGTGTACACTTCCTGTAGCACACAAAGCCCTTGGAGATCCTTGTTATAATTCAAGACTTTGTTCAAATATAACTTCCTCCAGGAACCTTTCCGTTCCTCTTCTGGAATAGCGGAAATAGGGTCCCAAATTCATCTGGGTTTGTTGCTTACCCTAAGCTTATTAGTTTTACATTCTATAGTATAATCTACCTTATCAAATACCCTACCACCCTACTCCTGGCATACACACACACAGTCTGAAAGCTCCTTGAAAGACAGCCCTTTAAGGGCTCTATCTTTCGTAGCTATAGCACCAGTATATAACATATGTTAGGTTTCCAGTGTTTGTGAAATGAATGAGAACAAAGAGAAATAACAATAGCTTAGGGTTTTTTTTTTGTTTGTTTGTTTGTTTTTGAGACGGAGCCTCACTCTGTTGCCAGGCTAGAGTGCAGTGGCACTATCTCAGCTCACTGTAACCTCTGCCTCCTGGGTTCAAGCAATTCTCCTGCCGCAGCCCCCTGAGTTGCTGGGATTACAGGTGCTCCCCACCATGCCCAGCTAATTTTTGTACTTTATTAGTAGAGACAGGGTTTCACCATGTTCGCCAGGATGGTCTTGATCTCTTGATAGTGCTGGGATTACAGGCGTGAGTCACTGATCCTGGCCTGGGTTTTGTTTTGTTTTTTTTTTTTTAACTTTTAGCTTCTCCACATATTATGTCAGTAGTAGTTATTACAATAATTTAGAGGTGAGAAGAAACAAAAATCTTACCTAAAATGAGAGGAAGGAAACTGAAGCTCAGAGTTTCCCCAAGGATACAATGTTAGTACCACAATCTCAGTATCTGACTCCAGGCTTTCTTAATCTAAATCCATGACGGTTCCACCACATCACACTGCACAGGAATTATTAGGCCACCAAGCCTGTTCTAAATTGCTTTTTTGTTTCGTTTTGTTTTGTTTTTTGTTTCTAAATTGCGTTTTAAATAAAGAAACTGCTTGACACGGTGGCTCATGCATATAATCCCAGCACTTTGGGATGCCGAGGCATGCAAACCACTTGAATCCAGGAGTTCAAGACCAGCCTGGGCAACAGACAAAACCCATCTCTACTAAAAATACAACAATTATCCAGGCTTGGTGGCACCGGCTTATAATCCCAGCTACTTGAGAGGCTAAGGCACAAGAATCGCCTGAACCCAGGAGACAGAGGTTGCAGTGAGCTGAGATCGTACCACTGCCCTCTACCCTCTAGCCTGGGTGACAGAGCAAGACTCTGTCTCAAAACAAACAAACAAACAAAGAACCCAAGAGAACCTGTAATATAAGAGATATAGAATAGCATAGGGAAATTTAAGATGACTAAGATTTTGTAATTTAGATATAATTGACAACTGATAATAAGACATAGTGTAGGCCGGGCATGGTGGCTCATGCCTGTAATCCCAGTACTTTGGGAGGCCGAGGCAGGTGGATTATCTGAGGTCAGGAGTTCGAGACCAGTCTGACCAGCATGGTGAAACCCCATCTCAAAAAAAAAAAAAGACATAGTGTGGGCTGATGGTAGAAAAAAATGGTTACATTTACAATATTTAAACTTATCAAAGTTTAAATACAATTGATAATAAGACATAGTGTGGGCTGATGATAGAAAAAATGGTTACCTTTACAGTATTTAAACTTATCAAAGTCGAAATAACAAGGCTGATTATTATGACTTTCTAGGAATTAATTTACTGAGATATTTGAGAGGTTTGAAAGTAGCTGCTGACTGGGCACGGTGGCTCAAGCCTGTAATCCCAGCACTTTGGGAGGCTGAGGCAGGTGGATCACGAGGTCAAGAGATCGAGACCATCCTGGTCAACATGGTGAAACCCCGTCTCTACTAAAGATACAAAAAATTAGCTGGGCATGGTGGCACATGCCTGTAATCCCAGCTACTCAGGAGGCTGAGGCAGGAGAATTGCTTGAACCCAGGAGGCGGAGGTTGCAGTGAGCCGAGATCGCGCCATTGCACTCCAGCCTGGGTAACAAGAGCGAAACTCCGTCTCAAAAAAAAAAAAAGTAGCTGCTAAAACTTCCTATCACCATCTACAGAATATCAACATATTACATATAACTAGCATATAAAAGCAAGCAGTGTTTGAGGTGACAAATATGCTAATTACCCTGATTTGATCATTACGCATTCTATACATGTATCAAAATATCACACTGTTCCCCATACATGTAAATATAAAATAATCATTATGTATCAATTTAAAAAATATGTATTTGGGGGGACAGGGTCTCACTCTGTCACCCAAATTAGAGTAAACAATAAATTTTTAAAAGTGGGTGAAAGGGGCTGGGCACAGTGGCTCATACCTGTCAGTACAGATCTTTGGGAGGCTGAGGTGGGCAGATCACTTGAGTCCAGGAGTTTGAGATTAGCCTGGGCAACATGGCTACACCCAGTCTCTACTAAAAATACAAAAAAAATTATCCAGGCACGATAGCACAGACCTGTAGTCCCAGCTACTCAGGGGAGGCTGAGGAGGAAGGACCACCTGAGCCAGGAAAGTCGAGGCTGCAGTTAGCTGAGATGGCACCACTGCACTCCAGCCTAGATGATAGAGCAAGACCCTGTCTCAAAAAAAAAAAAAAAAAAAAAAAAAAAAAAAAAAAAGCCTGGGGCAGTGGCTCAAGCCTGTAATCCCAGCACTCTGGGAAGCTGAGGGGGGTGGCTCACCTGAGGTCAGGAGTTCAAGACCAGCCTGGCCAACATGGCGAAATCCTCTCTACTAAAAAATACAAAAATTGGCTGGGTGCGGTGGCTCACACCTGTATACCAGCACTTTCGGAGGCTGAGGTGGGTAAATCATGAGGTCAAGGGATCGAGACCATCCTGGCCAACATGGTGAAACCCTGTCTCTATTAAAAATACAAAAATCGGCTGGGCATGGTGGTGCGCGCCTGTAGTCGCAGCTACTTGGGAGGCTGAGGCAGGAGAATCGCTTCAACCCAGAAAGTGGAGGTTGCAGTGAGCTGAGATGGTGCCACTGCCCTCCAGCCTGGCGACAGAGACAGACTCTGTCTCAAAAAAAGAAAAAAGAAAAAAAATTAGCCAGGTGACGGCCGGGCGCGGTGGCTCAAGCCTGTAATCCCAGCACTTTGGGAGGCTGAGGCGGGTGGATCACGAGGTCAAGAGATCGAGACCATCCTGGTCAACATGGTGAAACCCCGTCTCTACTAAAAATACTAAAAATTAGCTGGGCATGGCGGCGCGTGCCTGTAATCCCAGCTACTCAGGAGGCTGAGGCAGGAGAATTGCTTGAATCCAGGAGGCGGAGGCTGCGGTGAGCCGAGATCGCGCCATTGCACTCCAGCCTGGGTAACAAGAGCGAAACTCCGCCTCAAAAAAAAAAAAAAAAAAATTAGCCAGGTGTGGTGGTGGTCACCTGTAATCCCAGCATTCGGGAGGCTGAGGCAGGATAATCACTTGAACCAAGGAGGCAGAGATTGCAGTGGGCCGAGATTGTACCACTGCACTCCAGCCTGGGCAACAGAAAACTGCGTCTTAAAAAAAAAAAAAAAAAAGCCGGGGTGGGGGGCAGGTGGCGCACCTCCCTCCAGTCACTTTTCGGCGGCGCAAGCAGAGTCTATTCCGACCAGCCCCACTTTTAAAAATAAAGTTAAATAAAAAAAGAAAAAAGGGATGGGGAAGAAAGCATGTATTTTTTCTGTTTCCCATTTCTCTCTGTCAGAACATTTAAAACTCTAGTGGTGTAACTACAAAGTACTTCCTCTGTCCCTTATTTCAAGGCATCAAGCATAGCCACTGAGCTAAAATGCTGCCTCCTGCTACCAAGAAGAGTTGACTGAATATCCTTCGGGTAGCAGACAACAGAAATACTAGCCTGTTACCATGCTTCTCAGTAACTGCTGACACCACCCCACTATCAGTGGGGTAGGAACATCATCCCCAAAGGTAGCATGTGGAGTGACCGTATTTGCAAAGGAAAAGAGCGCAGTTCTGTGACATTGCATAGGGATATAAGGGACGTGCCTTATGTGCCCCAAGTTTGAAAAGCACATTATTGGCTGGGCAAGGTGGCTCACCTCTGTAATCCCGGCATTTTGGTAGGCCCTAATGGGAGGATCGCTTGAATCCAGGATTTCAAGACCGGCCTGGGCAACATAGAGAGACCCTCCCCCACCCCCTCCGCAAAAAAATTTTTAAACATTAACTGGGTCTGATGGGGCACGCCTGTACTTCCAGCTACTTAACAGACTGAGATGGGAGGATGGCTGCAGCCTGAGAAGTCGAGCGGCTGCAGTGAGTTGTGATCGCGCCACTGAACTACACCCTGAGCGACAGGGCGAGACTGTCTCAAAAAAAAAAAAAAAAAAAAAGTGCGGATAAAGAAAAGCAGATTATTAGGAAACGGTAGAAATGCCCAGAGGAACTAAAGCGGACCTATGCTTGCTGGCTTTGAATTCACTGCTGAGAACATGTGGAAGCTGCTTCAGCAAAGGGGTGTCGGAAAGAACATCCCAGACAAGCGTCAAAACATCGAGGTTCTTTGTGCTGGCGTTGGGGGCCCGACCTACAGAGCTAGCCCTAAGCTGCTGCTACACTAAAAGCTGATACTCGTTCCCGCGATACCTAAAGGTCAGGGAAGGCATCTCAGACAAACGAGGCGACAACCGAGGGACTGCGGGCACGGCCTCAGGATCCCCCAGTGGGGGTGCGGGAGGCCGGGGCGGTCGGGACGAGAAGGTCTGGGAAGGGCAACACTTAAAGACTGTCGGAGGAAGGCATGCGGCGGCCGGAGGAAAGGCGAGGAAATACACAGTTCTAGAGGGTCCTCTCACTCCAGTTCTCAGGGGTCTGGAATGCCGGAGACAGCAGAGGAGGAAGTTCCCCACCCTGTCAGAGACGTGCCCGGAAGCAGGCCCTCCTTACCCGCCGCTTCCCCTTCCCTCCAGCGCCCACTCAGGCTCGGCGCGCGCAGTCGTGACCGGCCCCGGCCGGGGAGGGCGGGGGAAAGCCTGCGTGGGTGACGAGGCGGGAGTGACGAGGCCGTGCGGTCCCCGGAGGACCGGATGAGAAGCCCGGCGGGGTGAAGAGGCTTCCGACGCTTCACCGGCGCTGGACTGTCACTGCGCGTGCGCGGGGTTCTTCCGCTCGCGGGTGGCTGGGCCGCCGGCGCCTGTCGTTGCCCACTGCTTGGGCCCCGGGCTTGGACTTGCTTCCCCGCGGACCAGCTGCCCGGCTGCAAGCCTCTGCTCCTGCCTGCTGGCCGACTGGCTCACCCTTTCCATGCCGCTTGCACTCTTGATTCTTGGGGTGTCCTAGGAAGGCCGCGGATCTCAGTGTTAAGGAGAGACGACCGGTACTCCTGGCACGGTGCTTCTCTACCATTCTCTTAAATCGTTTTCTGAGTCTGCATGACTGAGCCCAGCACTGAAGGGATGCTTACTTTGGGGGAAGGAGGAACTCAAAAGTCCAGTTTTTTTTCACTGTTGAGCCTCATGTGTCACATTAGTGGCCTTTAAACGGTTTTGATCCGAGCCAACAGTGAAACAAAAATATTTTACATCAAACCCAAGACCACGTATTTCCTTCTCTTTTTTATGGGACAGGGTCTGGCTGAAGTGCAGTGATGCCATCTCGGCTCACTGCAGCCTCAACTTCCTCGGCTCTCGTGATCCTCCCACCTCAGCCTCCTGAGTAGCTGGGACTACAGGACCATTCCAACACCTCCAGGCTAATTTTTTGTATTTTTAGTAGAGACGGAGTTTCGCCATGTTGACCAGTCTGGTCTCCAGCTCCTGAACTCAAGTGATCCGCCCCTCCCGGCCTCCCAAAGTGCTGGGATTACAAGTGTGAACCGACAACAGGCCCGGCGTGAAACAAAATCTTCACAAAACTATGTTTACATTTATGAACCGCAATGCACAAAATTTTTATCCCTTCTTTTCTGTTTCATTACCAAAAACTGCTAACAGACACCAATTTTCAGCAAACATTGTTGAAGACTTGGAAATGAGGGAAAGGGATTACTGGGTGCCCTTTCAGTGTAAGGCTGAAAGGATTTGAATCCATAGGGAGCTCTGACTTTCTATTGACTAAACTATTTTACCAGAAAACTGATTAGTTCTTAAAATAATTCTTGCTGGGCTCAGTGGCTCACGCCTGTAATACCAGCACTTTGGGAGGCCAAGGCGGGTGGATCACAAGGTCAGGAGTTGGAGACCAGCCTGGCCAAGATGGTGAAACACTGTGTCTACTAAAAAAAACACAAGAATTAGCCGATGCGGTAGCAAGTACCTGTAATCCCAGCTCCTTGGGAGGCTGAGGCAGGAGAATCGCTTGAACCTAGGAAGCAGAGGTTGTGGTGAGCCGAGGTCAATCACTGCACTGTAGCCTGGATGGCAGAGCAAGACTTCATCTCAATAATAATAATAATAATAATAATAATTGTTCATCTGTAGAAAAGATACACCAAAACATTATGTTTTCTTAACCTACAGCATATTAAACCATTTTTACCCTTCTTAGCAAATTTGTTTAAACATTCCTGATTCTTAGCAAATTCATGCTGCATTTCTAAACACCTTACTGGCTCCCTTATTAATTTTTTTTTTTTTTTTTTTTTTTTTTGAGACGGAGTTTCACTCTTATTACCCAGGCTGGAGTGCAATGGCGCGATCTCGGCTCACCGCAACCTCCGCCTCCTGGGTTGAAGCAATTCTCCTGCCTCAGCCTCCCGAGTAGCTGGGACTACAGGCGTGCGCCACTATGCCCAGCTAATTTTTTGTATTTTTAGTAGAGACGGGGTTTCACTATGTTGACCAGGATGGTCTCGATTTCTTGACCTCGTGATCCACCCACCTTGGCCTCCCAAAGTGCTGGGATTACAGGCGTGAGCCCGGCCTTCCCTTATTAATTAATGAGATAAATAAAATATTCGATGCATATTTCTTTTATATTTGTAAGAGGGTCATGATTTTACTTTTCAGAAAATTATACTTCAACACCACTAAAATCAATTTCTTGATTCACTACTCTATTACACCTGTGAAAGTTAAGCATACAAATTGGGTCATTCTTGTCGTACCCAATGAAGACATTGGGAGGGGAAGCACTGAGGGCACATTACATTGCTCAAAGAATGTAATTCTCTGCAAGCCTGACTGCTGAAACTGCCTGTTATAACCGGAAACCAGTTTTACCAAATAGCTACTGAAACAACCTGCTATGACTCAAAGACTAGTTTGGTTTTTTGGTGGTGGTTTGTTGTTGTTGTTGTGTTTTTGTTTGGTTTGGTTTTAGACAGCGTCTCTCTGTCACCCAGGCTGGAGTGCAGTGGTGTGATCAGGGCTCACTGCAGCCTGGACTTAGCTCAATCAATCTTCCCACTTCAGCTTCCCAAATAGTTGGAACTACAGGTGTGTAGCAGCAAGCTCAGCTAAATTTGGTCTTTTTTTTTTTTTTTTTTTTTTTTGAGACGGAGTTTCGCTCTTGTTAACCCAGGCTGGAGTGCAATGGCACGATCTCGGCTCACCGCAACCTCCGCCTCCTGGGTTCAGGCAATTCTCCTGCCTCAGCCTCCTGAGTAGCTGGGATTACAGGCACACGCCACCATGCCCAGCTAATTTTTTGTATTTTTAGTAGAGACGGGGTTTCACCATGTTGACCAGGCTGGTCTCGATCTCTTGACCTCGTGATCCACCCGCCTTGGCCTCCCAAAGTGCTGGGATTACAGGCTTGAGCCACCGCGCCCGGCCCTAAATTTTGTCTTTTTTATAGAGACAGGGTTTCACCATGTTGCCAGGCTGATCTTGAACTCCTGGGCTTACGTGATACACTCACCTAAACCTCCTCCTGAGATTACAAGTGTGAGCCACTGAGCCCAGCCGCAAAGGACTAGTTTTACCCACTGCAGTCACTCACCAATCAGAGCTTGCCAGCAACTTAAAACTTGCGTAGTGCCAATGAACTTTCTTTCAAAGCCGTATGTAACATTTTTCCTTCTTATAAAACCTCAAAGTGAACCAAAGAACACCCAGTCTGTGTATATGCTTTGAATTGCAATTCTTGCTTCCCAAATATGTTAAATTTAGAGATTAGGCTCTACATTTTTATTTTATGTACTTTAACATATACACCTAAGAGCAAAATTGCTGGAATGTAGGGTATGTTCATCACCAATTTCATTAGCAAGTACTTAACTCTTATTCAACTTAACGTTTCCACCAGCAGTGAATGAGAAGTCTCTTGCTCTGCATCCTTGTCAACACTTAATACTATCAGATGTTTTGATTTCGTATAATCTGGTGGGTATACAATGGTATTTCACTTTTATTTTAATTTATATTCCCTGATCATTAATGAGATTGGGCAGTAAAAAGATGTTTATAAGCTGATAGCCAGGCACAGTGGCTAACATCTGTAATCTCAGCACTTTGGGAGGCTGAAGCAGGTGAATCACCTGAGGTCAGGAGTTTGTGACCAGCCTGGCCAACATGGTGAAACTTTGTCTCTACAAAAAGTACAAAAAAAAAAAAAAAAAATTACCTGGGCATGGTGATGCATGTCTGTAATCCCAGCTACTCTGGAAACTAAGGCAGTACAATCCCATGCACCCAGGAAGTGGAGGTTGCAGTGAACTGAGATGGTGCTACTGCACTCTAGCCTGGACAATAGAGCAAGACTTTCTGTCTCAAAAAAAAAAAAAAAAAAAAAAAAAAAAGTGTATAAGCTGCTGTGGACTAAATTGTGTCCTCTCCACAATTTACATATCGAAGCCCTCGCCTCCAATGTAATGGTATTTGGAGATAGGGTCATTAGGGTTAGATGAGGTCATTAGGGTGGGATCATCATGATGGGATTAGTGTCCTTTTAAGAAGACACACCAGAGTACACTTGCTCTCTCTCGATCTCTCTCTCTCTCTCTCTCACACACACACACACACACACACACACACACACAGAGAGAGAGATAGAAAGCGAGAGAGAGAAGCAAAGATTATGTGAGCACATAGTGAGATGATGGTTGTCTGCAAGCCCAGAGAAGAGGCCTTAGAATGAAACCTACTTTGCTGGCACCTCCATCTTGAACTTCCCAGTTTCCAGAACTGTGAGAAATAAATTCCTATTGTTTAAGCCACCCAGTCTGTGGTATCTTGTTATGGCAGCCAGAACAGATTGCCATATAAGACGCAGGCTAATTAAATTTCTTTTTTTGTTGTTATTTTTTGAGATGGGATCTTGCTCTGTCACCTAGGCTGGAGGGCAATAGTGTGATCACAGCTCACTGCAGCCAGGAACTCTTCAGCTCAAGCAATCTTCCTGCCCAGCTCCCCTCAATCACCTCCCTTTCCCAGCAGTAGCTGGGACTACATGCACAGGCCACCATGCTCAGCTAATTTTTTTTTAGATTTTTTTTTTTTTTATTGCAGGCTCAGTGGCTCACATCTGTAATCCCAGCATTTTAGGAGGTCAACATGGGAGGATCACTTGAGCCCAGAAGTTCAAGATCAGCCTGGAACACATAGGGAGACCCTGTCTCTACAAAACAAACAAACCAAAAAAACCTCTCAGTGCTGTCCAGGCTTGTCTTGACCTCAAGCGATCCTTCCACCTCAGTCTATCGAAGTGTTGGGATTACAAGCATGAGCCATTACACCTAGCAAAAGTTTCTTTTTCAATAAAATGGCTATTCATGTCTTTTGCCCATTTCTATTTATTATTTATTTATTTTTAAGATGGAGTCTCAGGCCAGGCGCGGTGGCTCAAGCCTGTAATCCCAGCACTTTGGGAGGCCGAGGCGGGTGGATCACGAGGTCAAGAGATCGAGACCATCCTGGTCAACTTGGTGAAACCCCCGTCTCTACTAAAAATACAAAAAATTAGCTGGGCATGGTGGCGCATGCCTGTATTACTAGCTACTCAGGAGGCTGAGGCAGGAGAATTGCCTGAACCCAGCAGGTGGAGGTTGCAGTGAGCCGAGATCGCGCCATTGCACTCCAGCCTGGGTAACAAGAGCGAAACTCCGTCTCAAAAAAAAAAAGAAAGAAAAAAAAAAAGATGGAGTCTCATTCTGTTGTCCAGGCTGTAATGCAGTGGCAGGATCTCAGTTCACTGCAACCTCCGTCTCTCGGGTTCAAGCGCTTCTCCCACCTCAGTTCCCAAGTAGCTGGGACTACAGGTGCACACTGCCACACCTGGCTAATTTTTTGTATTTTTAGTAGAGATGGGGTTTTGCCAAAAATAAATCAATTTTTAAAATGGGCCGGGCGTTGTGGCCCATGCCTGTAATCCCAGCACTTTGGGAGGCCTGGGCAGGCTGATATCTTGAGGTCGGAAGTTCGAGACCAGCCTGGCCAACATGGCAAAACCCTGTCTCTACTAAAAATGCAAAAAAATTAGCAGGGCCTGGTGGTGGAAGCCTATGATCCCAGCTACTCGGGAGGCTGAGGTGGTCGAATCGCTTGAACGTGGGAAGCAGAGGTTACAGTGAACCAAGATGGCATTACTGCACTCTAGCCGGAGCACCAGGTTGAGACTCCATCTGAAGAAGAAAGAAGAAGGGCCGGGCATGGTGGCTCATGCCTGTAATCCCAGCACTTTGGGAGGCTGAGGCAGGAAGATCACCTGAAGTCAGGAGTTCGAGACCAGCCTGGCCAGCATGGTGAAACCTCGTCTCTACTAAAAATACAAAAATTAGCTGGGCATTGTGGCAGACACCTGTAATCCAAACTACTCAGGAATCTGAAGCAGAATTGCTTGAACCTGGGAGGCAGAAGTTGCAGTGAGCTGAGATCACACCATTGCATTCCAGCCTGGGGGACAAGAGCGAGACTTAGTCAAAAAAAATTAAAATAAAATTAAATTAAAAATATATATATACATATATATATATATATATATATATATATATATATGGAAAAAAAAAGCCGGGCGCGGTGGCTCAAGCCTGTAATCCCAGCACTTTGGGAGGCCGAGGCGGGTGGATCACGAGGTCAAGAGATCGAGACCATCCTGGTCAACATGGTGAAACCCCGTCTCTACTAAAAATACAAAAAATTAGCTGGGCATGGTGGCACGTGCCTGTAATCCCAGCTACTCAGGAGGCTGAGGCAGGAGAATTGCCTGAACCCGGGAGGCGGAGGTTGCGGTGAGCTGGGATCGTGCCATTGCACTCCAGCCTGGGTAACAAGAGTGAAACTCCGTCTCCAAAAAAAAAGAAAGAAAGAAAGAAAGAAAGAAAGAAAAAAGAAGAAGAGGAGTGGGGGAGGGGGAAGAAAAAAAAAAACCTGGGCGCAGTGGCTCACATCTGAAATCCTAGCTCTCTGGGAGGCTGAGGCGAGTGGATCACCTGAGGTCAGGAGTTCAAGACCAGACTGGCCAAAATAGTGAAGCCCGGTCTCTACTAAAAATACAAAAAATTGTCCGGGCACAGTGGCTCACACCTGTAATACCAGCAATTTGAGAGGCCGAGGCGGGCAGATCACGAGGTCAAGAGATCGAGGCCATCCTCACCGACATGGTGTGAAACCCCATCTCTACTAAAAAATACAAAAATTAGCAGGGTGTGGTGGTGCGTGCCTGTTGTCCCAGCTACTCGAGAGGCTGAGGCAGAAGAATCACTTGAACTGGGAGATGGAGGTTGCAGTGAGCTAAGATTGCACCACTGCACTCCAGCCTGGTATCAGAGCGATACTCCATCTCAAAAAAAAAAAAAAAAAAAAAAAAAATTAGCTGGGCATGATAGCAGGCACCTGTAATCCCAGCTACTAGGGAGGCTGAGGCAGGAGAATTGCTTTAACCCAGCAGACAGAGGTTGTAGTTAGTGAGATAGTGTCACTGCACTACAGCCTCTGTCAAAAAAAAAAAAAAAGAAGAAGAAAAAAAAAATTTTTTTTTAATTGATTTGTAGGGGGAGTTTTTATTGTATGTGTTGCCAATGTATTCTTCCAATTTGTGGTTTATCTATACCTTTTATTTATTGTCTCTTCTTGAACAAAAGTTCATAATTTTAGCAATTCATCAGACTATTTGTGTTTTGCACTTTTTGTGTGTGGTTAAGAACTTCTTGGCCGGGCACGATGGCTCAAGCCTGTAATCCCAGCACTTTGGGAGGCCGAGGTGGGTGGATCACGAGGTCAAGAGATCGAGACCATCCTGGTCAACATGGTGAAACCCCGTCTCTACTAAAAACATAAAAAAATTAGCTGGGCATGGTGGCTTGTGCCTGTAATCCCAGCTACTCAGGAGGCTGAGGCAGGAGAATTGCCTGAACCCAGGAGGCGGAGGTTGCGGTGAGCCGAGATCGTGCCATTGCACTCCAGCCTGGGTAACAAGAGCGAAACTCCATCTCAAAAAAAAAAAAAAAGAACTTCTTCCCTCCCAATATCATAGAAATGTTATCTTATGGTTTTTTTCTAAAAGTATTATATTCCTTCACATTTAATTCTTTCAGTCACTAGGAATTAATTTTTGTGTACAGATTGGGATAAGGATCCAATTTCTTTTTTTGTTTTTCCATATGTGTAATTAGTTGTCATAACACTCACCATGTATTCAATAGTTCATATTTCCCCACTGAGCTACAATATCAGCTCTCCCATATTATGTTTCCCTTTGGGCTAGGATTAATTCTCTATTTAATTCTATTGCTCTATTCACTCATGCCCTACTATTCTGATTACTGTAGTTTTGTGATAAGTTTGATATCTGGTAGGACAAGTTTCTCTGTCTTGTTCTTTGTCTACAGCAGTGTCTTAGCTATTCTTGGTACTCTTGGTTCTTACAAATATAGATTTTAGAACCAGCCTGTAGGCTGGGTGTGGTGATGCATGTGTGTAATCCTAGCATTTTGGGAGGCTGAGGCAGGTGGATCACGAGGTCAAGAGATTGAGACCACCCTGTCCAAAATGGTGAAACCCATCTCTACTAAAAATACAAAAATTAACTCCGTGTGGTGGCACACACCTGTAGTCCCAGCTACTGGGGAGGGGAGGCTGAGGCAGGAGAATCGCTTGAACCCGGGAGGCAGAGGTTGCAGTGAGCCAAGGTCCAGCCTTTCACACACACGTGGGGTTTTATTAGAGTTCCTATAAATCTATATGAGAATTTGGAGAGGACAACTTTATAATATTAAGTGTTCTTATCTAGTCACAAAATTAAATTTGAGAAATTTTTAAAGTTTCAGAAGTTTATCCATAAGAATCTTACATAGCTTTTATTCAGTTTATTCCTGAATACTTTTTTCTTTGTGCCATTGTAAATTATATCCTTTTTTTTTTTTTTTTTTTTTTTTTTGAGACGGAGTCTTGCTCTGTTGCCAGGCTGTAGTGCAGTGGTACTATTTTGATTGACTGCAACTTCTACCTCCTGGGTTCAAGCAATTCTCCCACCTCAGCCCTGAAAGTAGCTGAGACTACAAGTGCATGCCACCATGCCTGGGTAATTTTTGTATTTTTAGTAGAGATGGGGTTTCACCATGTTGGCCAGCATGGTCTTGATCTTTTAACCTCATGACCCAACTGCTTCAGCCTCCCAAAGTGCTGAGATTACAGGTGTGAACCACCACACTCGGCTTTAGGTTATATCTTTTTTTTTTTTTTTTTTGAGAGGAAGTTTCACTCTTGTTACCCAGGCTGGAGTGCAATGGCGCGATCTCAGCTCACCGCAACCTCCGCCTCCTGGGTTCAGGCAATTCTCCTGCCTCAGCCTCCTGAGTAGCTGGGATTACAGGCACGCGCCACCATGTCCAGCTAATTTTTTGTATTTTTAGTAGAGACGGGGTTTCACCATGTTGACCAGGATGGTCTCGATCTCTTGACCTTGTGATCCACCCGCCTCAGCCTCCCAAAGTGCTGGGATTACAGGCTTGAGCCACCACGCCCGGCCCGTAAATTATATCTTTTTTTTTTTTTTTTTTTTTGAGACGGAGTTTCGCTCTTGTTACCCAGGCTGGAGTGCAATGGCGCGATCTCGGCTCACCGCAACCTCCGCCTCCTGGGTTCAGGCAATTCTCCTGCCTCAGCCTCCTGAGTAGCTGGGATTATAGGCACGCACCACCATGCCCAGCTAATTTTTTGTATTTTTAGTAGAGACGGGGTTTCACCATGTTGACCAGGTTGGTCTCGATATCTCGACCTCGTGATCCACCCGCCTCGGCCTCCCGAAGTGCTGGGATTACAGGCTTGAGCCACCGCGCCCGGCATCTTTTTAAGGATTACATTTTATGACATTAAGGCACAGAACTAAAATTCACTCCTGTATATTGATTTTGTAGACAACAACCTTGCTTAACTTCCTTATTAATGTGGTAAAATTCGGCCAGGCATGATGGCTCAAGCCTGTAATCCCAGCACTTTGGGAGGCTAGGGTTGGGGGATCATCTGAGGTCAGGAGTTTGAGAACAGCCTGGCCAATGTGGCAAAACCCTGTCTCTACTAAAAATACAAAAATTAACTGAGCGTGGTGGCGTGAGCCTGTAATCCCAGCTACCCAGGAGGCTGAGGCAGGAGAATCACTGGAATCTGGGAGGCAGAGGCTGCAGTGAGCCGAGATCACACCACTGTACTCCAGCCTGGGTGACAATGCAAGACTCTGTCTCAAAAAAAAAAAAAAAGTGGTAAAGTTCTCTACAGAGTTTTACAAAAATTTTCTGCATAACCCATCATCTTATCTTCCTTCACACAAGAGAGTTTTATTTCTTTGTTTCCAAACTCATATCTCATACATCTTTTTCTTGTCTTACTCTGTTAACTAAGATTTCTAGTGTGAGACTGACTGCAAAAGCAGCAGACTGTAGAAATTAATGCATAGATTCTGGAGCCCAATTCTTTTTTTTTTTTTTTTTTTTTTCTGAGACGGAGTTTCGCTCTTGTTACCCAGGCTGGAGTGCAATGGCGCGATCTCGGCTCACCGCAACCTCCGTCTCCTGGGTTCAGGCAATTCTCCTGCCTCAGCCTCCCGAGTAGCTGGGACTACAGGCACGCGCCACCATGGCCAGCTAATTTTTTGTATTTTTAGTAGAGACGGGGTTTCACCATGTTGACCAGGATGGTCTCGATCTCTTGACCTCGTGATCCACCCGTCTCGGCCTCCCAAAGTGCTGGGATTATAGGCGTGAGCCACCGCGCCCGGCGTCTGGAGCCCAATTCTTAAGTAAAAAACCTGATCCTAGGAGGCTGAGGCAGGAGAATTGCCTGAACCCAGGAGGCGGAGGTTACGGGGAGCCGAGATCGCGCCATTGCACTCCAGCCTGGATAACAAGAGCAAAACTCTGTCTCAAAAACAAACAAACAAACAACAACAACAAAAAAAAAAACCCTGATCCTGACACTCTGAGACCTTTGGAAAGCTGTTTAATTTTTCCTGTAACTGAGATTTCTTTTTTTTTTTTTGAGACGGAGTCTAGCTCTGTTGCTAGGCTGGAGTGCCATGGCACAATTTCTGCTCAATGCGATCTCTGTCTCCCAGGTTCAAGTGATTCTTCTGCCTCAGCCTCCTGAGTAGTTGAGATTACAGACTCACACCACCATGCTTGGCTAATTTTTGCATTATTAGTAGAGACAAGGTTTCACTTTGTTGGCCAGGCTGGTCTCAAACTCCTGACCTCAGGTGATCCCCTGACCTCAGCCTCCCAAAGTGCTGGGATTACCGGCATAAGCCACCATGCCTGGCCCATAACTGAGATTTCTAAAGTTAAACTAGGTCTTATTATTGTACTTCATGTAGTTACTGTAAAAACTAAATTTGTTAACATATGTAAAGCACTTAGAATAGTACCTGATTACTACTACCTCTTTTAAATTGTTAATAAAACAAAAACAGCAATAATAGCAAGTATTCTTCTACAATTCCTGATTTAAGATAATGTTTTGGCTGGGTGCAGTGGCTCATGCCTGTAATTCCACCACTTTGGGAGGCTGAGGCAAGTGGATCACCTGAGGTCAGGAGTTTAAGACCAACATGGTCAACCTGGCAAAACCCCATCTCTATTAAAAATACAAAAAATTAGCTGGAAGTGGTGGAGTGCACCTGTAATCCTAGCTACTCAGGAAGTTGAGGCAGGAAAATCACTTGAACCTGGGAGGCAGAGGTTGCAGTGAGCTGAGATTGAGCCATTGGGCTTAATCTGGGCAACAAGAAAGAAACTCTGTCTCAAAAAAAAAAAAAAAAAAACAGGCCGGGCGCAGTGGCTCAAGCCTGTAATCCCAGCACTTTGGGAGGCCGAGGCGGATGGATTACGAGGTCAAGAGATCGAGACCATCCTGGTCAACATGGTGAAACCCCGTCTCTACTAAAAATACAAAAAATTAGCTGGGCATGGTGGCACGTGCCTGTAATCCCAGCTACTCAGGAGGCTGAGGCAGGAGAATTGCTTGAACCCAGGAGGCGGAGGTTGCGGTGAGCCGAGATCGCGCCATTGCACTCCAGCCTGGGTAACAAGACTGAAACTCCGTCTCAAAAAAAAAAAAAAAAAACCTAAAACGCAATAAAATACATACATACATATATATTATATATATATATATATATTTTTTTTTTTTTTTAAAAGAAAGAAAAAAGTGAAAAGACAAAGAACAGGAGAAAATTTTTGCTAATCACATATCTGATGAAGGGCTTGTATTAGAATGTGCAAAGAACTCTTACAATTCAAAAATAAAAAGACAACCCAATTCAAAAATGGACAAACATAATAAAAATGGCATTTTGCTTCTGTGATCTTCCTCTCCAAAACATACAACTCCAATCTTATCATGAAAAAAAATTCATCCCAGCACTTTGGGAGGCCGAGGCAGGTGGATGGCTTGAGCCCACGAGTTCAACACCAGCCTGGGCAATATAGTGAGACAAAAACTAGCTGGATATGGTGGTGCACACCTGTAGTTTCAGCTACCAGGGAGGCTGAGGTGGATCACTTGAGCCCTTTAAATGGAGGCTGCAGTAAACTGCAATCGTGCCACTGCACTCAAACCGAGGAGACACAGAGAGCTCCTGTCACAAAAATAAAAGAAATAGTAATAATTAGGCAAATTCCAGTAGTGAGGCATCTGTACAAGTACAGACAGTCCCCGACTTACGATGGTTTGACCATAATTTTTCTACTTTATGAGGGTGCAAAATTGGTACTTACTTTTCTACTTTATATGGTGCAAAATTGATATGATCCTCAATTTAGGTTGGAATTACATCCCAATAAACCCATTGTAAATTAAAAATAATAGGCTGGGTACAGTGGCTTACATCTGTAATCCCAGCAGTTTTGGAGGCTGAGGCGGGTGGATCACTTCAGGTCAGAAATTCGAGACCAGTCTGGCCAAAATGGTGAAACCCCATCTCTTCTAAAAATACAAAAATTAGCTGGGTGTGGTGGCAGGTGCCAGTAATCCCAGTTCAGGCATGGTGGCAGGTGCCTGAGGCAGGGGAATCGCTTGAACCCAGGAGGCGTAAGTTGCAGTGAGCCAAGATTGTACCATTGCACTTTAGCCTGGGGAAAAAGAGCAAAACTCTGCCTCAAAAAATAATAATAATAAAAGAAATAGCCGGGCAAGGTGGCTCACCCCTGTAATCCTTGCACTTTGGAAGTCCAAGGCGGGCAAATCACGAAGTCAAGAGATCGAGACCATCCTGGCCAACATGGTGAAACTCTGTCTCTACTAAAAATATAAATAGCCGGGCGCGGTGGCTCACGCCCGTAATCCTAGCACTTTGGGAGGCCGAGGTGGGTGGATCACCTGAGGTCAGGAGTTCAAGACCAGCCTGGCCATCTTGTTGAAACCCCATCTTAAAAAAGAAAAAAATATATATAAATAGTTGGTTGTGGTGGCGCACCTGTAGTCCCAGATATTTGGGAGGTTGAGGCAGGAGGATCCCTTGAACCCAGGAGGCAGAGGCTGCAGTGAGCTGAGATAATGCCATTGCACTCCAGCCTGGCAACAGAGAGACTCTGTCACAAAACAACAATAACAACAATAAAATCAATCGATAAATAAAAATTTAAAATTCTATTATTGACCAGGCATGGTGGCACCTTGGGAAGTTGAGGCAGAAGAATCACTTGAATCCAGGATTTTGAGACCAGTAATACACCATCTCTACAAAACAACAACAACAACAACAATTACCTGGATGTGGTGGCACATGCCATGTGGCATGATCTTGGCTCACTGCAGCCCCAACTTCCTGGGCTCAAGTGATCTGCTTACCTCAGCCTCTTGAGTAGCTGGGACCGCAGATGCATGCCACCGTGTCCAATTAATTTTTTGTATTTTTCTGTAGAGACAGAGTTTTGTCATGTTGACCAGGCTGGTCTCAAGTTCTTGAGCTCAAGCAATCTACCTACTTTGGCCTCCAAAAGTGCTAGGATTATAGGTGTGAGTCAGAGCCCCCAGTCTCATTTAGCTATTAGCAATAATTCTTCTGTAAAGAACTTTTCCACATCTTTTCTTTGATCACCCTAAAGTATAGTAAAATCACAATATAGTAAAGACAGGGTAGAAGTTTGATGCTTGACTGGGTGTGCTGGGTCACACTTGTAATCCCAGCACTTGGGAGACCGTGAGGCAGGAGGATCATGAGTTTAGGAGTTCAAGACAAGCCTAAGCAACATAGTGAAACCCTGTCTCTATTTAAATTTTAAAAATATATAAAAAAGAAAGAAGTTTGATGCTTGCCATCATTTATTATTATTATTTTTTATACATGGAGTCTTGTTCTTTTGCCCAGGCTGGAGTGCAGTGGAACAGTCATGGCTCACTGCAACCTCTGCCTCACAGGCTCAAGCCATTCTCCTGCCTCAGCCTCCAGAGTAGCTGGGATTACAGGCACCTGTCACCACGCCTGGCTAATTTTTGTATTTTTAGCAGAGACAGGGTTTCACCACATTGGCCAGTTGGCCAGGCTGGTCTCAAACTCCTGACCTCAGGTGATCCACCTGCTTTGGCCTCTCAAAGTGCTGGGATTACAGGCGTGAGCCACTATGCCCAGCCTAATTTTTTTTTCTTTTTTTTTTGAGACAGTCTCACTCTGTTGCCCAGGCTAGAGTGCAGTGGCATGATCTTAGCTAACTGCAACCTCCACCTCCCAGATTCAAGCAATTATCCTGCCTCAGCCTCCAGCATAGCTAAGACTACAGATGTGTGTCACCATGCCTGGCTAATTTTTGTATTCTTATTTTTTGTTTTTTTTTGGGTTTTTTTCTATTTTTAGTAGAGATGGGGTTTCATCATGTTGGCCAGGCTGGTCCTGAACTCCTGATCTCATGTGATCCGCCTGCCTCAGCCTTCCAAAGTGCTGGGATTGCAAGTGTGAACCACCATGTCCAGCCCATTTATTTTATTTTATTTTATTTTATTTGAGTCAGAGTCTTGCTTTGTTGCCCAGGCTGGAGTGCAGTGGCGCGATCTTGGCTCACAGCAACCTCTACCTCCTGGGTTCAAACAATTCTCGTGCTTCATCCTCCCAAGTAGCTGGGATTATAGGAGCGTGACATCATGTTTGGCTCATTTCTTTGTATTTTTAGTAGAGACAGGGTTTCACCGTGTTGGCTAGGCTGACCTTGAACTCCTGACCTCAAATGATCCACCCTTCTTGGCCTTCCAAAGTGCTGGAATTTTTTTTTTTTTTAAAGATAGAGTTTCACCATGATGGCCAGGCTGGTCTCGAACTCCTGACCTCAGGTGATCCACCCACCTTGGCCTCCCAAAGTGCTCGGATTACAGGCATGAGCTACCGCTCCCGGCCAGTGCTGGGATTACACGAGTGAGTTACTGAGCATGGCCATGTATATTTATTTTTGTATAAATTATATATAAAATAAACTTTCCAAGTAAAGAACCAAGAAAGAAAAAAGAGAGAGAAAAAAAATAAAAATAATAAAAAAATAAAATAAACTATAAAATTAAAATATGGGGGCTGGGCACAGTGGCTCAGGCTGGGTGCGAAGGCTCATGCCTATAATCCAAGCACTTTGGGAGGCAGGTGGATCACTTGAGCCCAGGGGTTGAGACCAGCCTAGCCAACAGGGCAAAACCCTGTCTCTATTAAGAATACAAAAATTGGCCGGGCGTGGTGGCTCATGCCTGTAATCCAAGCACTTTGGAGGCCAAGGCGGGTGGATCACCTGAGATCTGGAGTTCAAGATCAGCCTTACCAACATGGTGAAACCCTGTCTTAAAAAAAAAAAAAAAAAAAAAAAAAAAAATTACCGGGGTGTGGTGGCACACACCTGTAATCCCAGCTACTCATGAGGCTGAAGCAGAAGAATTGATTGAACCTGGAAGGCATAGGTTGCAGTGAGCCGAGATTGTGCCACTGCACTCCAGCCTGAGAGACAGAGGGAGACTTCGTCTCAAAACAATATTAATGGCCGGGCGCAGTGGCTCAAGCCTGTAATCCCAGCACTTTGGGAGGCTGAGGCGGGTGGATCACAAGGTCGAGAGATAGAGACCATCCTGGTCAACATGGTGAAACCCCATCTCTACTAAAAATACAAATATTAAGGCCGGGCGCGGTGGCTCAAGCCTGTAATCCCAGCACTTTGGGAGGCCGAGACGGGTGGATCACGAGGTCGAGAGATCGAGACCATCCTGGTCAACAAGGTGAAACCCCATCTCTACTAAAAATACAAAAAATTAGCTGGGCATGGTGGCATGTGCCTGTAATCCCAGCTACTCAGGAGGCTGAGGCAGGAGAATTGCCTGAGCCCAGGAGGCGGAGGTTGCGGTGAGCCGAGATCGCGCCATTGCACTCCAGCCTGGGTAACAAGAGCGAAACTCCGTCTCAAAAAAAAAAAAAAAAAAAAACTTAAAAAAAAATTAATATTAAAATAAAATAAAATATGGGGCTGGGCACGGTGGGATATGCCTCTCTTCCCAGCACTTTGGCAAGCCGAGGTGGTAGATTGCTTGAGTTCAGGAGTTAAAGACCAGCCTGGTCAACATAGTGAAACCCCGTCTCTACAAATATACAAAAATTAGCCTGGCATGGTGGCACATGTGCCTGTGGTCCCAGCTACTCGGGAGGCCGAGGTGGGAGGATCACTTGGGCTGAGGAGGTAGAGGCTGCAGTGAGCCACATTTGAGCTCTTGCACTCCAGCCTTGGTGACAGAGTCAGACCCTGTCTCAAAAAAAAAAAAAAAATCTTGCTCTTATGAAACAATACTATGAAGATATCATTCTAAATCCAGTTTCTTTCTACACTTGACTTGAATGGATATTATAGTTTAAAAGATAACTCGGAAAAAGATCCATGAATCCTTTCTGTCCTGACACTAAAAGATGTGAATAATTAACTGCTATTAGCTAACTACTGCTACATTGCAATAATACTACAAACTTAATGGTCTAAAACAACACATCTTTACTATCTCAGTGATTCAGGAGTCTCAGTATGCTTTAACCTGGTCCTCTGCTTCAGGGTCTCACAAAGCTATAATCAGCTTGTCTGCCAGGGCTACTGTCTCATCTGAGGCACAACTGGATATGAATTCACTTTCAGGCAGTTGTGGTTGTGGCAGCACTGAGTTCCTTGCAAGCTGTGGGACTGAGGGCTCCTGTTTCTTGCTGGCTGTCAGCAGGAGGCTACCCTCAGCTCTGCCAGGTGGCCCTAGGGCAGCACATAACAAGGTATCTTGCTTCTTCCAGGACAGCAAAGGAAAGATAAAATATCCTAGCAAGATAGTTAGAATTTTATGTAATATAATCACATACAGAGGACCACATACATTCTATTGGTTGGAAGAAATTCAGAGGTCCCACCCAGACTCAAAGGGAGGGAACCACATAAGGCAGTGAACACTGAGAGGCAGGAATCATGGAGATGACCCGACACTAAGTATAAAAACTTAAACATGTAAATAACAGAGGAAAAAGGAAAAGCTATTTTTTCATGGTAGCAGGGCAACTAATTGATGAAGAAGAAATAATAAACAGAAAATCACTATTTTTCAACCATCATACCAATAAATGATATATATAAGAGTGATCGATGGATGCTTAAAATCATTGAATAAAAATAGGCCAGGTACAGTGGCTCATGCCTGTAATCCCAGCAATTTCACGGGCTGAGGCAGGCAGATCACCTGAAATCAGGGGTTCGAGACCACCCTGGCCAACATGGTTAAACTATCTCTCCTAAAAATACAAAAAAATGGCTGGGCGCGGTGGCTCAAGCCTGTAATCCCAGCACTTTGGGAGGCCGAGGCGGGTGGATCACGAGGTCAAGAGATCGAGACCATCCTGGTCAACATGGTGAAACCCCGTCTCCACTAAAAATACAAAAAATTAGCTGGGCATGGTGGCGCGTGCCTGTAATCCCAGCTACTCAGGAGGCTGAGGCAGGAGAATTGCCTGAACCCAGGAGGCGGAGGTTGCGGTGAGCTGAGATCGCGCCATTGCACTCCAGCCTGGGTAACAAGAGCGAAACTCAGTCTCAAAAAAAAAAAAAAAAAAAAAAAAATAGCCTGGCATAGCAGCACATGCCTATAATCCCAGCTACTTGGGAGGCTTAGGCAGGAGAATCTCTTGAACCCAGGGGAGATTGCAGTGAGCCAAAATCACACTACTGCACTCCAGCCTAGGTAACAGAAAAAGACTCCATCTTAAACAAAAAAAAAAAGGGAGGGCCAGGCGCGGTGGCTTACACCTGTAATCCCAGCACTTTGGGGGGCCGAGGTGGGTGGATCACGAGGTCAAGAGATCGAGACCATCCTGGTTAACATGGTGAAACCCCGTCTTTACTAAAAATACAAAAAATTAGCCGGGCATGGTGGTGCATGCCTGTAATCCCAGCTACTCAGGAGGCTGAGGCAGGAGAATTGCCTGAACCCAGGAGGCCGAGGTTGCGGTGAGCTGAGATCGCGCCATTGCACTCCAGCCTGGGTAACAAGAGCGAAACTCCGTCTCAAAAAAAAAAAAAAAAATACATTGAATGAGATTTATAGAAGATTAGATACTGCAGATCAGTTAACCTGAAGACATAGCAATAGGAACTGTCCAAAATGAAACGCAGAGTAAAAAGACTGGAAAAATAATGGCCATTAGCATAGTTGGAACTCACAAAGATGGACTGAAATTTGTGTCAGTTCTCATTGCCTCCAACCTTGATGGCATGTGTATCCTGCAGATGCCTTGAACATTATCAACCACTTGACCTAACTGACATTTATAGAACTCTATAACCAACATCAGGAATAGATACTATTTTCTATACATAGAATATTCACTAAGATAGAGTATATTATTCTGGGGTTTAAAACAAGTCACAATAAATGTAAAAGGATTCATATAAAAAATGTGTTCTCAGCCGGGCGTGGTGGCTCACACCTGTAATCCAAACACTTTGGAGGCCAAGGCGGGTGGATCACCTGAGGTCAGGAGTTCAAGACCAGCCTGACCAACATGGCAAAACCCTGTCTTTATAAAAAAAATTTTTAGTTTTTTTTTTAATAAAAGAAGAAAAGAGTTTTATTTTTTAATATTTTTAAATAAAAAATTTAAAAAAATATGTTCTCT
Source organism: Saimiri boliviensis (assembly GCF_048565385.1). Lineage (NCBI taxonomy): Eukaryota > Metazoa > Chordata > Mammalia > Primates > Cebidae > Saimiri > Saimiri boliviensis. The sequence continues at coordinate 44,585,859 of NC_133459.1, forward strand.
GAGCACAAATAAGATTTTTTTTTTTTTTAGACAGCGTTTTGCTCTGTCAACGGGCACCAGACTGGAGTGCAGTGGCACAATCTTGGCTCACTCCAACCTCTGTCTCCCGGGTTGAAGCAATTCTCCTGCCTCAGCCTCCTAAGTAGCTGGGACTACAGGCGCGCACCACCACGACCAGCTAATTTTTGTATTTTTTTAGTAGAGGTGGGGTTTCACCATATTGGCTAGGATGGTCTCAATCTCTTGACCTTGTGATCCACCCGCCTTGGCCTCCCAAAGTGCTGAGATTACAGGTGTGAGCCACCACACTCAGCAGATTTTTTTTTTTTTTTAAAGACAGAGTCTTTCTCTGTCCCCCATGCTGTATTAATGCAGTGGTGTGATCTCGGCTCGCTACAACCTCCACCTGCCAGGTTCAAGCGATTTTCGTGCTTCACGTTCTGGAGTAGCTGAGATTATAGACGCATGCCACCACACCTGGGTAAAAAAAAATTTTTTTTTTTTTTTTTTTTGAGAGGGAGTTTCACTCTTGTTACCCAGGCTGGAGTGCAATGGCGTGATCTCGGCTCACCGCAACCTCCGCCTCCTGGGTTCAGGCAATTCTCCTGCCTCAATCTCCTGACTAGCTGCGATTACAGGCACGTGCCACCATGCCCAGCTAATTTTTTGTATTTTTAGTAGAGATGGGGTTTCTAGAGTTGGGGTTTCACCATGTTGACCAGGATGGTCTCGATCTCTTGACCTTGTGATCCACCCGCCTCGGCCTCCCAAAGTGCTGGGATTACAGGCTTGAGCCACTGTGCCTGGCCAAAATTTTTTTTTTTTTTTTTTCTTTTGAGACAGAGTTTCACTCTTGTTACCCAGGCTGGAGTGCAATGGCGCGATCTCGGCTCATCGCAACCTCCGCCTCCCGGGTTCAGGCAATTCTCCTGCCTCAGCCTCCTGAGTAGCTGGGATTACAGGCACGCGCCACCATGCCCAGCTAATTTTTTGTATTTTTAGTAGAGACGGGGTTTCACCAAGTTGACCAGGATGGTCTCGATCTCTTGACCTCGTGATCCACCCGCCTCGGCCTCCCAAAGTGCTGGGATTACAGGCTTGAGCCACCGCGCCCGGCCCAAAATTTTTTTTTTAAGACGGGGTTTCACCATGTTGGTCAGGCTGGTCTTGAACTCCCGACCTCAGGTGATCCGCCCGCCTTGGCCTCCAAAGTGCTTGGATTACAGGTGTGAGCCACCATGCCCGGCCGACCTGGGTAAATTTTTTACTAAAGTAGAGACGGAGCTTCGCCATATTGGCCAGGTTGGTCTCGAACTGACCTCAAGTGATTCACCCGCGTTGGTCTCCCAAAGTGCTGGAATTACAGGTGTGAGCCACCGTGCCGGGCCCATCATATGGGCTTTGTTCTTTGTTCTGTTGACCTTTGAGTTTGGAAGTGTCTGAAGGAACTCAGTAGAAGACTTCATCCAGTCAGACTGACATCTGCAGATTCAACCACCTGCAGACTTCCTATTCTCAAGGTTCTTAAAAATACCCAGTATAGTTTCTTGTACATAGCAGGTGTTTAACAAATTATTTTTGAAGAGATGGATGAATTTCAGTGGCAATTCTTTTTTAAAAACGAAGTGGATAAAATGGCTACAGCAGAGGTGAGTTTGAAGGGTCTGTTGTCATTTAGTGAGGGCAAGCTGAGAATGAAGTAGGTAAGATAAATGGGGTGTGACTGTATTTTGGTCTCAAAACAACCTCAGTTGCTTGGGGACTGATAAAGATTCTATCTGGGCCTGAAATTTCCTGTCTGTCCCAATATCAGCTCTGAAAACTAGTCATGGGAGTAGATCCACCCAGATGTGCTGGATGTTCAGTTATCTGGACTATTTCAGATCAGGCCCAGTGATCAAGGTTTGGTGCAAAGAACATATTCTCTCTCAAACGGAGAGCTGAAAAGGCCCTTTATTTATTTATTTATGTATTTATTTATTGAGACGGAGTTTCGCTTTTGTTACCCAGGCTGGAGTGCAATGGCGCGATCTCGGCTCACCACAACCTCCGCCTCCTGGGTTCAGGCAATTCTCCTGCCTCAGCCTCCTGAGTAGCTGGGATTACAGGCACGCACCACCATGCCCAGCTAATTTTTTGTATTTTTAGTAGAGACGGGGTTTCACCATGTTGACCAGGATGGTCTCGATCTCTTGACCTCGTGATCCACCCGCCTCGGCCTCCCAAAGTGCTGGGATTACAGGCTTGAGCCACCGCGCCCGGCAAAGGCCCTTTAATATCTTTGAATTAACATGTAACCAAAGAAGAGCTAATCAGAATCCTTTAATTGACCTAATCTATCTACTGTGAGAGAGAACCCTTCTCCTTTTTCATTGCAGGATTTTGTCTGAGATAATGTAAGCCTGGGGCTGCTGGCTAGAATCTTTCCTACAGTGAAGAGAAACTAAGTGAACGAGAGAGTACTGAGTAAGACAGATGCCTAGTACGTAGTAGGCACTTTGAAAATGTTAGATTCCTTTCACCATAAGCCTTGTAAATTCAGGGCTCAGTCAAAAATCTTACTGTTCTTGTTCAGGCACGGTGGCTCACACCTGTAATCCCAGTATTTTGGGAGGCTGAGGTGGGCGAGTCGCCTGAGGCCAGGAGTTCAAAACCAGCCTGGCAAACATGTTGAAACCCTGTCTCTACTAAAAATACAAAAATTAGCCAGGCGTGGTGGCACATGCCTGTAGTCCCAGCCACTCAGGAGGCTGAAGCACTAGAATTACTTGAACCTGGGAAGCAAAGATTGCAGTGAGCTCAGATTGTGCCACTGCACTCCAGCCCGGGCAACAGCCTGGGGAGCAAGACTCTGTCTCAAAAACAAAGCAAAACAAACTTATTTTCCTTGTTCTTTAGCTTTGTGGATGACAAATGGTTCTTTCTGAACCTCTGCTCTACCTATAGCCTGTTTTTAATTTTCCCCAGTGAGGGAGCTAATCTCAGAGGATCCAAGGAAGCGTTAGAGCAAATCTAGCAGAGAAATTATATAGTACTGAAGACACAGAGATAAACAAGGTAGACATAGTTCCTGTCCTCAAGGAGTTACTACTTTTTTTTTTTTGAGACTGAGCCTCACTCTGTCTCCCAGGCTGGAGTGCATGGCGAAATCTCAGCTCACTGCAACCTCCACTTCCCGAGTTCAAGTGATTCTCCTGCCTCAGCCTCCTGAGTAGCTGGGATTACAGGCACCTGCCACTTCGCCCAGCTATTTTTTTTGTATTTTTAGTAAAGACGGGTTTTCGACATGTTGGCCAGGTTGGTCTTGAACTCCTGACCTCAGGTCAACCACCCGCCTCGGCCTCCCAAAGTGCTGGGATTATAGGTGTGAGACACCACACCCAGCCAGAGTTGGTACTTTTTTTTTTTTTTTTTTTTTTTTTTGAGACGGAGTTTCGCTCTTGTTACCCAGGCTGGAGTGCAATGGCGCGATCTCGGCTCACCGCAACCTCCGCCTCCTGGGCTCAGGCAATTCTCCTGCCTCAGCCTCCTAAGTAGCTGGGATTACAGGCATGCACCACCACGCCCAGCTAGTTTTTTTTTTTTGTATTTTTAATAGAGACGGGGTTTCACCATGTTGACCAGGATGGTCTCGATCTCTCGATCTCGTGATCCACCCGCCTCGGCCTCCCAAAGTGCTGGGATTACAGGCTTCAGCCACCGCGCCCGGCCCCAGAGTTGGTACTTTTAAGGGGGAGATAGACAATAACAACACAATATACAAAATGCAATGATTGAATTGTGTACTGTAGTCTATGGGTGAGGCGGGTGAAATCACGGAGAGATGCAGGGCAGGGGAATGAAACCATAGTCTGCCTAATTGCATGCTCCATCCACAGCACTAGCAAAGGTAAGTTCTCCAGGCAGCTGATGCTTTGGTGCCACATATTAAGTGCCCAGCTTCTGTTCTGCAATATAGACTGCTGCACTGTTGACTCCTGCTAATGAGGACCTCTGAACTTTTTCTACGAATATTGTCTTTTCTGAAACCAGAGCTGGGCCGGGTGCAGTGGCTCACGCCTGTAATCCCAGCACTTTTGGAGTCCGAGGCGGGTGGATCACGAGGTCAAGAGATCGACACCATCCTGGTCAACATGGTGAAACCCTGTCTCTACTAAAAATACAAAACATTAGCTGGGCATGGTGGCACGTGCCTGTAATCCCAGCTACTCAGGAGGCTGAGGCAGGAGAATTGCCTGAACCCAGGAGGCGGAGGTTGCGGTGAGCCGAGATTGTGCCATTGCACTCCAGCCTGGGTAACAAGAGCAAAACCTGTCTCAAAAAAAAAAAAAGAAAGAAAGAAAGAAAGAAAGAAAACAGAGCTGGGAGACCTGTATAGGCCAAAGGCAGCTATGGCTCCCAGGGAGAAGAGGACAAAAAGAACTGATGGCAGGGCAGGGAGGGGAACCAGGCAGGAGACAGCAGTGGCTGGAGAACAGGTATGGACAAACTAGAAGAAATGCAGACACTTGTACAACAGCTCCAGTGGCCCTATCCATTCATTTGTCCTCTCAGAAAGCCTGATTCCTCAGCCTCGTAGGGGAGAATCTTCACTGTCTTCACAAAGGAGATAAGAAGAAGCCATGTGTGGCTTTGCCCTATCCATGAGAAGCACTATCCATAAACATCTGAGAAAATGCTCAATATCACTAATGATTTTAAACAAATGTATATCAGAAAAACCATGAGATACCACTTTCTCCCCTTCAAATTAGCAAAATATCAGATCCTCCATATCCTCAGGGTTAGAAGGATGCAGGCAAGCAGGACCTTCCAGATACTGCAGGTAAAAATGTAGATTGGGGCTGGGCACAATGGCTGTCATCTGTAATCACTAGCACTTTTGGAGGCTGAGGTGGGAGGATCACTTGAGGCCAGGAGTTCCAGACCAGCCTGGCCAACACGGCAAAACACCGTCTCTCCTAAAAATGTAAAAAATTAGCTGGGTGTGGGGGTGCACACCTGTAATCCCAGCTACTTGGGGGAGGCTGAGGCACAAGAATCACTTGAAACTAGGAGGCAGAGATATAAGAATCACTTGCTCCTGGGAGGCAGAGGTTATAGTGAGCCGAGATCATGTGGCTGTACTCCAGCCTGGGCATCAGAGTGAGACTGTTTCAAAAAAAAAAAAAGTAGATTGGAAAGCAATTGGCCTTAAAATGCTCATATCATTTGACTTAATGATTTCACTTAATCTGTCAATTGTAAGAAGGGAAATTGACACATGGAAGCTATAGTAGACATCTTTTTGTGTATCTTCCCAGTTCACAAATGATTCACACTTCTTTGGGAATAGTGAGACTGATTCATGTCACCACCTTTCTTATTCTAGCCTCAGAAGCAGAACCTTGATTCACTGACCACTGTTGTTTGGACTGGGGTAGACACCTGACCAAACTAGGTCAATTTTATTGTCTTTTCACCTAGGAATTTTGGTTTAGTTTGGACTGACATCTTGAATGGAAGGAGTGTAAAAATTCAGGCACTGTATCAGGGTTATTGTCCTCCAGATAGAGTGAAAAACAGAAAGCCAGTCTGCAAAGAGAGGAGAATGGGGGCAGAGATGTGGAGAGAAGCAGAGATAAGAGATAGAGACAAAATATTCTCTGGAGCATTTCACCTACATTCTAGCCACTTTCTGTATTCCTACTTCTGTACTCTGTAAAACACTTCAGTATTCTTATAGAAGCTTTTATTTTTTTCTTAAGCTAACTTGGGTGTTTCGATTCTTTGCATCCAAAAGTTTATCATACTTTACTGTGAATAATAGGAATATTGAGTAAATACTTATACATTATTTGCACAGTACATTGTCAAACTGCCATTTAAAATGTTTTAGGGAACTTATTAATGACATTTAAAATGTTTGACACATGAAGAGTAAAAGTATTGAGATATACAATTTTGTGTGCATAGAAAAAAGTTTGCAGACACACAAAACTTCTAGTAATAATTACCCTGGGGTGAATTGTCATTTATTACTTCATATGCTTTGGGTTTATTTGAATTTATACATGGAACACTGTGAAAATTTAATTAAGATTACATTCAAAAAATTTTCTTTCTTTTTCTTTTTTTGAGATGGAGTCTCCCTCTGTCACCCAGGCTGGTGTATAGTGCCGCGATCTCAGCTCACTGCAACCTCTGCCTCCTGGATTCAAGCAATTCTTCTGCCTCAGCCTCCTGAGTAGCTGGGACTACAGGCGTGCACCACCATGCCTGGCTAATTTTTGTATTTTTAGTAGAGATGGGGGCTTCACCGGGCATGTTGGCTCACACCTGTAATCCAAGCACTTTGGAGGCCAAGGCGGGCGGATCACCTGAGGTTGGGAGTTCAAGACCAGCCTGACCAACATGGTAAAACCTGCTCTTAAAAAAAAAGTTTAAAGAGATGGGGGCGCCGGGCGCGGTGGCTCAAGCCTGTAATCCCAGCACTTTGGGAGGCCGAGGCGGGTGGATCACGAGGTCAAGAGATCGAGACCATCCCGGTCAACACAGTGAAACCCCGTCTCTACTAAAAAAAAAAAATACAAAAAATTAGCTGGGCATGGTGGCACGTGCCTGTAATCCCAGCTACTCAGGAGGCTGAGGCAGGAGAATTGCCTGAACCCAGGAGGCGGAGGTTGCGATGAGCCGAGATCGCGCCATTGCACTCCAGCCTGGGTAACAAGAGCAAAACTCTGTCTCAAAAAAAAAAAAAAAAAAAAAAAAAAGAGATGGGGGCTTCACCATGTTGGCCAGGTTGGTCTTGAACTCCTAACCTCATGATCTGCCTGCCTCAGCCTCTCAAAGTGCTGGGATTACAGGCATGATCCACCATGCCTGGCCAAAAGCATTTTCTTTTTCTTTTTCTTTTTGAGACGGAGTTTCGCTCTTGTTGCCCAGGCTGGAGTGCAATGGCACGATCTCGGCTCACCGCAACCTCCGCCTCCTGGGTTCAGGCAATTCTCCTGCCTCAGCCTCCTGAGTAGCTGGGATTACAGGCACACGCCACCATGCCCAACTAGTTTTTTTTAGTATTTTTAGTAGAGACGGGGTTTCACCATGTTGACCAGGATGGTCTCGATCTCTTGACCTCGTGATCCACCCGCCTCGGCCTCCCAAAGTGCTGGGATTACAGGCTTGAGCCACCGTGCCCGGCCTTCTTTTCTTTTCTTTTTTTTTTTTTTTTGAGACGGAGTTTCGCTCTTGTTACCCAGGCTGGAGTGCAATGGCGCGATCTCAGCTCACTGCAACCTCTGCCTCCTGGGTTCAGGCAATTCTCCTGCCTCAGCCTCCTGAGTGACTGGGATTACAGGCACGCGCCACCATGCCCAGCTAATTTTTTGTATTTTTAGTAGAGACGGGGTTTCACCATGTTGACCAGGATGGTCTCGATCTCTTGACCTTGTGATCCACCCGCCTCGGCCTCCCAAAGTGCTGGGATTTACAGGCTTGAGCCACTGCGCCCGGCTCCAAAAGCATTTTCTATGTTGCTATATCCTTTTTATTTGGTATCATTTTAATGATTGCATAACTTTGCATTGTAACAGGATATCATAATTTATTAAGCCAGTACTTAACTATTAGTTTTAAAATAATTTTTACCATTTTAAGCAATGCTGTGAAAAACACTTTTAATGCATAAGGCTTTTTTTCCACAGTTTGGATTATTTGCTTAAGATCTTTTTTCAGTGGTACAATCATGGGGGTGGAACATTTCTATGGTTCATGAGTAACTCTGGCCACAATGTTTACTCTAAAGGCTGTGCCTATTTCCTTTGCCATCTGAAACACAGCGGAGCACCCAGGACTAGCACATTACCTCAGTAGCCAGCCTATTTGCTAATCTATTAAGTTTTTAAAAATGATACACTTCCTTGTTTTGATTTACATATTTTTTTTTTTTGGTCACTAGTAAGTTAGAACATTTTTCATGTTTGTTAACGCCTTTATTTATTTATTTATTTATTTATTTATTTATTGAGACAGAGTCTCGCTCTGTCGCTCAGGCTAGGTTGCAGTGGCATGATCTCATCTCACTGCAACCTCTGCCTCCCAGGTTCAAGCAATTCTGGTGCCTAAGCCTCCCAAGCAGCTGGGACTACAGGTGTGCGCTGCCACGCTTGGCTAATTTTTTGTATTTTTAGTAGAGACAAGGTTTTGCCATGCTGGCCAGGCTGGTCTTGAACTCCTGGCCTCAAGTGATCCACCAGCCTCGGCCTCCCAAAGTGCTGGTATTACAGGCGTGAGCCACTGTGCCTGGCCCCTCTAAGCGTCTTTTGATGGGAAGAAAATTAACTCCTATATGTGTAAGCCATGTTAATTACTTGGAGCTGAACACATCCCTAATCCATAGAGAGAATTTGTTGGAAAAATTCTAAAGTAACTCAGATTATACAAACCAAATCCCCTTACTGTCCTTTGCATATTGGATTCATTTTCTTTTCTTGCACTCATCTGTCTTTTTTACTAAAATACAAATATTAGGCATGGTGGTGAGCACCTATAATCTCAGCTACTAGGGAGGCTGAGGCAGGAGAATTGCTTGAACCCAGGAGACAGAGGTTGCAATGAGCCAAGATTGCGCCACTGCATTCCATCCTGGGTGATAGAGTGAGACTCAAAAAAAAAAAAAAAAAAAAAAAAAAGATGCTTAGAGGTATGTATTCCAGGGTTAGAGCAGTTGCTCCAGATTACAGGATGTCATAAAAAACCCAGGTTTCTCTGTTTGCCTGCTCCACTATCCTTAGTGTGAGGCAAGATAGTGACTGTACATCCCAAGCAGTCTGCTTTCTTAGCAAGAAGACAGGGAAAAGATGAGGGACAAAGGGCTGAAAGAACAAGCATACCAGGCATGTACCTCTGGAAGCCTAACTCTGAAACTTCCTTTTATTCTCTCATTGGCTAGAACTGGGTCGTACGGTCACCCCTAAGTGCAGATTATTCCAACCTGGACTCTAGAAAGGTAAATTTTTTTTTTTTTTTTTGAGACGGAGTTTCGCTCTGGTTACCCAGTCTGGAGTGCAATGGCGCGATCTCAGCTCACCGTAACCTCAGCCTCCTGGGTTCAGGCAATTCTCTTGCCTCAGCCTCCTGAGTAGCTGGGATTACAGGCACGCGCCACTATGCCCGGCTAATTTTTTGTATTTTTAGTAGAGACGGGGTTTCACCATGTTGACCAGGTTGGTCTCCATCTCTTGACCTCGTGATCTACCCGCCTCAGCCTCCCAAAGTGCTGGGATTACAGGCTTGAGCCACCGCGCCCAGCCTGAAAGGTAAATATTTTAGCTACGGGCCGGGCGCGGTGGCTCAAGCCTGCAATCCCAGCACTTTGGGAGGCGAAGGCGGGTGGATCACAAGGTCGAGAAATCGAGACCATCCTGGTCAACATGGTGAAACCCTGTCTCTACTAAAAATACAAAAAAAAAAAAAAAAAAATTAGCTGGGCATGGTGGCACGTGCCTGTAATCCCAGCTACTCGGGAGGCTGAGGCAGGAGAATTGCCTGAACCCAGGAGGCGGAGGTTGTGGTGAGCCGAGATCGCGCCATTGCAATCCAGCCTGGGTAACAAGAGTGAAATCTCCGTCTCAAAAAAAAAAAAATTTTTTTAGCTACTACATACACTGCTGCCCAATACTAAATTGGGCTTCTCTTAGTATGGAAGATAAAGAGATAAAGAGTAGATATTGGAGAAACAACTTGCAGGATGTTCCATGTTCACTTTTGCTTGTCTGGTTAGGTTAGGTTTTGATCACTTGCCATCAAAAAGTTTTGACTAATACAGTCCTCCTCATCTCCTTCCTGGATTACTTCATTGGGTTCCCGACTAGCCTGTCTACCACCAATTTCCACCTTGCTTAGAATGATTACACAAGTGCAACCAGCCTTATCAGAGGATGTCTCTGAGCCTGGCTACTCCATTACCTGATATGGAGGTTGTCAAACGTTTTCTGTAAACAGCCAGACAGTAAATATTTTGGGTTTCTATTTTTCTTTATTTCTTTTTTCTTTTTACTTTTTTTGAGTCAGGGTCTCACTCTGTCACCCAGGCTGAAGTGTGCAGTGGCACAATCACGGCTTACAGTTAGCCTTGAACTCCTGGGCTCAAGTAATTCTCCCACCTCAGCTTCCTGAGCAGCTAGGATGACTGATATAAAATTAACCAGGCATGATGGCTTACATCCTGTATCCTGTAAGCCATCATGCCTGGTTGGTTGCTTTTGTAGAGACAGGCTGCCCAGGCTGCCCAGGCTGGTCTCGGACTCCTGACCACAAGTGATCTGCCTGCCTCAGCCTCCCAAAGTGTTGGGATTGCAGGAATGAGCCATGGCGCCCAGCTTCACCTTGTCTTTTGATGGTTGATTGAATGGCATTAATTCTCATGGTCAATACACATTACTTAGATTAATTACATCTGCCAGGGTTTAGTTAGCAAAACAGAGTCTATGCCGTGTGGTTAAATAAAAGGAATTTTATGCAGAGGGTAGTTACAAATGGGTTGGAAGTGAAACAGGAAATGGGGAAGCAACTCAGAAATTAGCAATAGCAGGAAGCCTCTATCACCTCGAGGGCTGGAGAATCAGCGGAGGAGACAGTGGTAACAGAGCCCATTAGCTGGGACCACTCAGTGGGAACTGGGACCACTCAATGAGAACTGAAACCACTAAGGGAAGGACCACTTGTGGAAGCAAGATAAGGAAGAAGATCCTCTGGTGAAATCTAAAAGACATAGCCAATGTTGAATATGTTGCCTGAAGCAGAAATCCTCCAATACCCCTCCGTTAACCAAAAGTAACCAGGTGAGAGAGCTTTAGAAATAAAACTTGCATAAGCCAGTCCTCCGCAGTGTAAAGCAGTATAAAAGAAGGACAAGAAATGGATCTGAGACGAGCATAATTAATAATAACTTTAATTAATAAAGTTTTCAAAGATATCCCCAAGTCTATCAGGGTTTTAAAAAAATCTAACCTCAAAATTATAAAACTTTAAAAACAGAAATGGAAGTGTCAGGGCCATGTGGGTTTTCTTATCTTATTACCCATTAATTGCTAATATGGAAGCAGCATTTTAATTTGTTTCATTTTTAAACCATGGTTTTGGGCTGGGTGTGGTGGCTCACACCTGTAATCCCAGCACTTTGGGAGGCCAAGATGGGTGGATCACGAGGTCAAGAGATCGAGACCATCCTGGTCAACATGGTGAAACCCCATCTCTACTAAAAATACAAAAATTAGCTGGGCATGGTGTCGCATGCCTGTAATCCCAGCTGCTCGGGAGGCTGAGGCAGGAGAATTGCTTGAACCCAGGAGGCAGAGGTTGTGGGGAGCCGAGATCAAGCCATTGCACTCCAGCCTGGGTAACAAGAGCGAAGCTCCGTAAAACAAAACAAAACAAAAAACCATGGTTTTATGTTTTTCTGGAAATTTTTTAAAATTTATTTTATTGTTTTTTAAATACAGGGTCTAACTCTGCTGCCCAGGCTCAAGTGCAGTGATGTGATTATAAATCACTGCAGCCTCAAACTCCTAGGGTTAAGGGATTCTCTGCTTCAACCTCCCAAGTAGCTAAGACTATAAGTATGTGCCACCACACCGGGCTAATTTTTAAATTGTTTGTAGAGACAGAATTTTGCTATGTTGCCCAGGCTGGTCTATGAACTCCTGGCCTCAATTTCTCCTTCTGCCTAGGCCTCCCAAAATGCTGGGATTATAGGCATGAGCCACTGTGTCAGCTAGGAAATTCTAAAAGCCATTCTTTTTATCTTGTTAGAAGCTGCTGTCTTTGTTGCCATGTCAATAAAATCTTTCATCGTCATAAACATACTATCATTTGATTGGTATTTATTCCATCTTAACTCTTTAAAACATTTAAAAAGGGTTTTTTGCCTTTATTATTTTTAACTGACACATAATAATTATATATATTTATCCGGTACAGTGTGATATTTCAACACATGTACACAATGTGTAATGATCAAATCAGTGTAATTAGCATATCCATCACCTCAAACATTTATCATTTCTTTGTGTTGAAAACACAAAATTCTCTCTTCTAGCTATTTGAAAATACACAATAAATTGTTGATAATTATAGTCACCCTATAGTACTATTAGATATTTTTTCCTCCTATCTAGCTGGAAGTTCATATTGGTTAACTACCCTCTGACTATGCCCCCATGCCCATCCTTCCCAGCCTCTAGTAACCACTATTCTACTCTCTACTTCTATGAATTCAACTTTTTAAGGTTACACATTGAATGAGAACATGCAGTATTTGTCTTTCTGTGTCTGTCAGTTTCACTTAACACACTGTCCCCTCAAACTTACTCATATTTTCATAAATGATAGGATTTTGTTTTTTTATGGATAAATAGTATTCCATCATGTGTGTGAGGGAAATTAAGTGTATGCGTATATATATATGTGTGTGTGTGTCTGTATATGTATATTCCATTGTGTGTGTGTGTGTATATATATATATGGTATTCTACTGTGTGTGCATATATATTCCATTGTGTCTGTGTGTATATATATAGTATTCTATCATGTGTGTTTATCTATATATATTCCATTGTGTGTATGTGTGTGTGTATATACATATGATTTTATTGTGCGTATGTTTATAGATATTTCATTGTGTGTGTATACATATATTCCATTGTGTGTACTATATATATGTGTAAGTATGTATATTTACATACATGTGTATGTATGTGTGTATGTATGTATATGGATATACATATATATGTGTATGTATGTAAATATACATACATATATATACACATACACACTATGGAATATATATATACACACACACAATGGGGTATATATACACATAAAGAAAATGTGATATCTATATATGTATCTGTATATAATTTATAGATATACATAGGCTGTTGTGAATAGTGCTGCAATAAACATAGGAGTGCAGATAATACCATTTCCTATGGATATATACCCAGTGAAGTGCAAATTTCTGGCTCATCAGACAGCTCTGTTTTTCATATTTTGAGGAACCTCCATACTGGTTTCCATAATGGCTGTAATAATTTACATTCCTTCCAACAGTATGTAGAGTTTCCCTTTCTCCACATCTTCTCCAGGATTTTTTTTTTTTTTTTAATCTTTCTGGTAATAGCCATTCTAACTGCAGTGAGATGTTATCTCATTGTGGTTTTGATTTGAATTTCCTTGATGATTAGTGATGTTGAGCATTCTGTTTTTTTTTTTTTTTTTTTTTTTTTTTTTTTTTTTTTTTTAGGCAGAGTTTCGCTCTTGTTACCCAGGCTGGAGTGCAATGGCGCGATCTCGGCTCACCGCAACCTCCACCTCCTGGGTTCAGACAATTCTCCTGCCTCAGCCTCCTGAGTAGCTGGGATTACAGGCATGTGCCACCATGCCCAGCTCATTTTTTGGATTTTTAGTAGAAACGGGGTTTCACCATGTTGACCAGGTTGGTCTCGATCTCTTGACCTCGTGATCCACCTGCCTCGGCCTCCCAAAGTGCTGGGATTACAGGCTTGAGCCACCGCACCCGGCCGAGCATTCTTTTTTTAAAAAAATTTATTATTATTATTTTTCTTTTTTAAAACAGGGTTTCACCATGTTGGTCAGGCTGGTCTTGAACTCCCGACCTCAGGTGATCCACCCACCTTGGCCTCCAAAGTGGATTACAAGCATGAGCCACCACGCCTGGCTGCATTGAGTATTCTTTTAGATAACTGATGGCTATTGTATGTCTTCTTTGAGAGATGTCTATGCAACTCACTTGCTCATTTAAAAAAGTTGGATTCTTTTTTTTTTTCCTCTTTTTTTGCTGTTGAATTGTTTGAGTTTCTTCTTTATTCTTGGTATTAATCCTTTGCCAGATTAATAGTTTGAAAATATTTTCTCCCATTCTACTGGTTGTCTCTTCACTCTGTTTGTAATTTCCTTTGCTGTGGAGAAGATTTTAGTTTGATATAATAATCCCTTTTGTCTATTTTTGCTTTTGTTACTTGTGCTTTTGAGGTATTATCCATAAAATCTTTGCCAAGACCAATGTTCTGGAGTGTTTCTTCTATATTTTCTTTTAGTGGTTTCATAGTTTCAGGTCTTACATTTAAGTCTTTAATCCATTTTGAATTGATTTTTGTATTTTATGAGAGATAAAGGTCTGGTTTCATTCTTCAGCATATGGATATCCAGTTTTCCTAGTACATTTATTGAGGAGACTTTACTTCCTTCAATGAATGTTCTTGGTGCCTTTGTCAAAAATCAGTTGGCTGTAAATATGTGGATTTATTTCTGAGTTCTCTATTCCATTCCATTGGTGTACATATCCATTTTTATGTCAGTACCATTCTGTTTTGCTTACTATAGCTTTGCAATATATTTTTAAGTCAGGTAGTGTGATGCCTCCAACTTTGTTCTTTTTGCTTAGGTTTATGTTGGCTATTAGGAGTCTTCTGTAGTTCCAATGAATTTTAGGATTATTTTTTCTATGAAACATTTTGAGTAGAATGTCACTGGTATTTTTTTTTTTTTTTTTTTTTTAGACAGAGTTTCCCTCTTGTTACCCAGGCTGGAGTGCAATGGCGCGATCTCGGCTCACCGCAACCTCCGCCGCCCGGGTTCAGGCAATTCTCCTGCCTCAGCCTCCTGAGTAGCTGGGATTACAGGCACGCGCCACCATGCCCAGCTAATTTTTTGTATTTTTAGTAGAGACGGGGTTTCACCATGTTGACCAGGATGGTCTCGATCTCTTGACCTCGTGATCCGCCCGCCTCCGCCTCCCAAAGTGCTGGGATTACAGGCTTGAGCCACCGCGCCCGGCCCATCACTGGTATTTTGATAGGGATTGCATTGAATCTGTAGATTGCTTTTGGTAGTATGGGCATTTTCACATTACTGGTTCTTCCAATCCATGACCATGAGATGTGAGATGTCTTTACATCTTTCCATTTCTTTGTGTGTCTTCTCCAACTTCCCTCCCTCCCTCCCTCCTTCCTTTCCTCCCTTCCTTCTTTCCTTCCTTCCCTCCCTCCTTCCTTTCTTTTCTTTTTCTTTTTCTTTTTCTTACAGTCTTGCTCTGTCACCCAGGATGGAGTGTAGTGGTGCAATAACAACTAACTGCAGCCTCTGCCACTCAGGTTCGATTAATTCTTGCGCCTCAGTCTCCCAAGTAACTGAGACTACAGGCACATGCCACCATGCTTGGCCAACTTTTGTGTTTTTAGTAGAAACGGGATTTTGCCATTTTGGCCAGGCTGGTCTTGAATTCTTGACCTCAAGTGATCTGCCTTGGCTTCCCAAAGTGCTGGAATTACAGGCGTGAGCCACTGCACCCAGCCTCCTCTTCAATTTCTTTCATAAGTGTCCTATGGTTTTCCTTATAGAGAGCTTTCACTTCTCTGGTTAAACTTATTCCTAGGTATTTACTTTTTGTAGCTATTATAAATGAGATTGCTTTTTAAATTTCTTCTTTTTAAAAAAAAGTTGTTTTTTTTTTTTTTTTTTTTTTTTTCTGAAGACCGGGTATGACCATGTTGGTCAGGTCGGTCTTGAACTCCCAACCTCAGGTGATCCACCCACCTTGGCCTCCAAAGTGCTTGGATTATAGGTGTGAGCCAGCATACCCGGCCATTTTAAATTTCTTCTCTGTTTGTTTGTTATGTATAGAAATGCTATTTTTTGACCGGGCGTGGTGGCTCAAACCTGTAATCCCAGCACTTTGGGAGGCCGAGACGGGTGGATCACAAGGTCAAGAGATGGAGACCATACTGGTCAACACGGTGAAACCCTGTCTCTACTAAAAACACAAAACATGCCAGGCGCGGTGGCTCAAGCCTGTAATCCCAGCACTTTGGGAGGCCGAGGCGGGTGGATCAAAAGGTTGAGAGATCGAGACCAACCTGGTCAACATGGTGAAACCCCGTCTCTACTAAAAATACAAAAAATTAGCTGGGCATGGTGGCGCGTGCCTATGATCCTAGCTACTCAGGAGGCTGAGGCAGGAGAATTGCCTGAACCCAGGAGGCGGAGGTTATGGTGAGCCGAGATCGCTCCATTGCACTCCAGCCTGGGTAACAAGAGCGAAACTCCGTCTCAAAAAAAAAAAAAAAAAAAACACACAAAACATTAGCTGGGCATGGTGGCGGGTGCCTGTAATCCCAGCTACTCAGGAGGTTGAGGCAGGAGAATTGCCTGAACCCAGGAGGCGGAGGTTGCAGTGAGCCCAGATCGTGCCATTGCACTCCAGCCTGGGTAACAAGAGCGAAACTCCGTCTCAAAAAAAAAAAAAAAAAGGAAATGCTATTTTTTTGTATTTTGTTTTTGTATTCTGCAATGTTACTAAATTTGTTTATGAGTTCTAGGAGTGTTTTGGTGGAGCTTTTAGGATTTTCCATGCATAAGATCATGCCATTTGCAAACAGGAACAACTTGACTTCTTTCTTTACAGTTTAGATATCCTTTATTTCTTTTCTTGACTAATTTTCCTAGCTAGGACTCACTTTAACTTTTGACTTTTTAATCTAATTTGGAACAATTACATTTTAGGCCTGTTGTATCGCTAAATCTTGGTATTTCTTTTCATTGTATTTTTATATTAGGTCCACTGTTTCTACCCATATTAACCTCTTTTTTTTTTTTAAGATTTCTTTATATATATATATATATATATATATACACATACATATATATACGTATATACATACATATATATACACACACACACACACACACACACATATATATATATATATATATATATATATATATATATAATTTATTTTATTTTTTTTTAAAGATGAGTTTTCACCATGATGGCCAGGCTGGTCTTGAACTCCTGGCCTCAGGTGATCCACCCACCTCAGCCTCCCAAAGTGCTAGGATTATAGGCATGAGCCACCACGCCCGTCGATTTCTTTATTATTTTTTGCTGGAATACACACTTGTAAGGAATTTTTTTTTCAAGAAGGGTACATGGAAGATGAAGTTTCTGAGCAATTAAATATCCAAAAGTGTAACGGATAAGAAGTTTGATGTTTTGGCTTGTTTTCAGAAGAAAATTAATGGTTCTAATGGGGAAGGAATTGATTAACAAAATTTCCCCCACCCAAATACCAAAATAAGAAATCTTCGGGGACCAAATCTCCTAGGAAGATTCTTCCATTTATTCTCAGGATATATTTAGAAGTAACAGGGGAGTTCGTGGCCATCTATGGATAGAGAGAAGGATATCAAGTAGTGTAGCTGTTCCATAGACAGTGCTCCGATTTATTGTTTTGATCTTTGTTTCGCTTCTCAGATGTTCTCTGCTCCTGCTAACTTCAATTTAGAAATTCTCTCTCCCAGGAAGTTTATTTTCACTTCCGTTTAAGCCTTCCTGTGCACAATCTGGACCAGGGGCCCCTTACCCCTGGGCTACCTGGTACTGGTTTGCGGCCCATTAGGAACCAGGTTGCACAGCAGAAGGTAACTGGCGGGCAAGTGAGTATTACTGCCTGAGCTCCACCTTCTGTTAGATCAGCAGCATTAGATTCTCATAGTAGCACGAACCCTATTGTGAACTGGGCATGAAACAAATCTAGGTTATGCCTGCCTTATGACAATCTACCTAATGCCTGATGATATGAGATGAAATAGTTTCATCCTAAAACTACTCCCATCCTTGGAAAATTTTTCTTCTAGGAAACCAGTCCCAAAAATAAAAATAAAAAACCAAAAAACAACAAACAAACAAACAAAAAAGAAAGAAAAAATAAAAAAAGGAAACCAGTCCCTGGTACCAAATAGGTTGGGGACTGCTGTTCTGGACTGTGATTTTTTCAGCTCTAGTTTATCCATTGTTATGATCCTATCTGTTTTTTTTTTAAAAAAGTGTCTGTCTATGGTTTCTTAAATAATTATACGTTATTAGATACTGCATTTGTCTGCTTTCAGTATTCTAGGAATTTATCACAGACTGCATTTATTTTATTTATATTTGGTATAAATTCCATGGGACGTGTGAAGGAGAAGTTGTAAAAACACATGTATTAGTACATTAAACAAAGCCCATGGACTTACATTTCTTAGAAACCAGTGCTGGATGAAGCATAGATTAGAGAAGACAAAAGTAAGAATGGGGAATCCAATTATTTTAGTTGGATTGAGTTCCAGGCTGTCTAAACAAAAATATTACAATAATATAAAAAAATTTTAAAAATTAGCTGAGTGTGGTGGTTCAGGTCTGTGGTTCCAGCTCCTCAGAAGGCTGAGGTAGAGGATCTCTAGAGCCCAGATACAGTGAGTTATGTCCATGCCACTGTCCTCCAGCATGGGTGACAGAGTGAGACTCCATCTTTTTTTTTTTTTTTTTTTTGAGACGGAGTTTTGCTCTTGTTACCCAGGCTGGAGTGCAATGGCGCGATCTCGGCTCACCGCAACCTCTGCCTCCTGGGTTCAGACAATTCTCCTGCCTCAGCCTCCTGAGTAGCTGGGATTACAGGCACGTGCCACCATGCCCAGCTAATTTTTTGTAGTTTTAGTAGAGACGGGGTTTCACCCTGTTGACCAGGATGGTCTCGATCTCTTGACCTCGTGATCCATCCGCCTCGGCCTCCCAAAGTGCTGGGATTACAGGCTTGAGCCACCGCGCCCGGCCAATAATAATTATTTTTAAAGACGGGGTTTCACCATGTTGGTCAGGCTGGTCTTGAACTCCCAACCTCAGGTGATCTGCCCACCTTGGCCTCCAAAGTGCTTGGATTACAGGCGTGAGCCACCATGCCCGGCCATAGCTGGTATAATTATAAGTAGTTGTTACAGCATGGATTAGTAAGAGAAAGAGAGGGAGGTAGAGGCCAGGTTTGGATGGTCTTGCCCGCCATAGTAAGTTTACACTTCATCTTGAAATTCATTTAACTGTTTTAAGCAATTGAATAACATACAGGAAGATTCTTGTGAGGGCTTTTTGAAGGATGAGTTTGAAGCTAAGGAAACTGGGTATAAGTAAACCAGCTGCAAGGCTTTCCCAGTCAAGTAGGTGAGGGAAGATGAGACTTGAGGTGGTGCCAATGGGATGGAAAGAGGAGGCAGATTGAAGAGACAGTGAGGTTATAGAGGCAATAAGACTTGTTCATTTATTGGATGTTGAGGGAAGGAGGACAAGGAAGGAGTCCAGGATGATTTCCAGGTTTCTGGTTGAGGCAACTGGATGGGTAGTGAGGAACTGGGATAGGGAATCGAGGAGCAGGCTGGTGACAGGCTGTAAAGTACATTGGTTATGTGTGTCCTCTTCTACTCCCAGAAGGAATCCATCACTTTTTCCACTTTTATAGGCATTTCCACACTGTCTTACTGTCCGGATCTGACAGACCTGGGTTTGAGTCTTGGCTCTGTACTTATAAGCTGTGTGATATTGAACATATTGTATAACTTGAGCCTATTTCCTCAACTGTAAAATGGAAATACAGCTTACCTCTTGTGTGTATGTGAATTGAATGCATAGTGTGTGGTATCTAGTGGGTACTCCACAGTGTTGGCTAGATTTTTTTTGAGATGGAATCTTGAACTGTCACCCTGGGCTGGAGTACAATGGTGCAATCTCGGCTCCTTGCAACTGCTGTCTCCAGCGTTCATGCGATTCTTCTGCTTCAGTAGATGGCATTACAGGCTTACACTAGCACACCTGGCTAACTTTTTTAATATATTTTTATTTTTATTTTTATTTTTAGTTGAGATAGGGTTTCACTATGTTGGCCAGACTGGTCTGAAACTCCTGACCCTGTGATCCGCCCGCCTTGGCCTCCCAAAGTGCTGGGATTACAGGCATGAGCCACCACGCCTGTCTAGTGGCTATTATTACTACTCAGAAAAGGGTCAGGGAGGAGGCCCAGGACAAATGGGTGAAGGCTTTAGGCAAGGCTTCTAGGCTAAAAGAGGAAAAATACAACATGTGGCAGACCAGCTGAAAGCCAGAGGGAGGCCAGGGCTGAGCTACCACCACATGTTGCTGAGCAGATGAGTCACTGCAGGCAGCAGGTCAGGCTACCCAGGCCATAGCAGACTGGGCTGGGCTCTACACGATGACTTCATCGCATGCCTTTTTTGTCCTCCCCTTCCTCCAGAAGGAATCCATCACTTTTTCCACTTTTATAGGCGTTTCCACACTGTCTTACTGTTGGGAAAGAACAGACACGATGGAAAGGAACAGAAGAGCCAGAATTCCATCTAGTTTGATCTCTGATTTGCTGGGGGACCTGGTTCATTTCATTTCGTCTCAGTGTCCTTATCTGTAATATGAGAATGCACAGATTTGCCTCCTAAGTATGATGTGAGAATTAGGTGAGGGTTGGCAGGTACTAAACAAAAAGGCATGCAATAGCGTTCTATTCTTTTTTGTTGTTGTTCTACTCTTAGCAAAGATCTCATTTATAATAGCGTTCTATTCATTAGTTGTGCTATTTTGTCTCCTTCCTGCTCCTGGCCCCTCTCCCCCTAGTTCCTTGAGGACACTGATCTACTCGAATTCATTTTTGGGTCCTCAGCATTGAGCTTGGTCCCGCACAGTTTCATGAATGGATGAATGAAAGAATCAGTGGGAGTCCGCAGCCGCAACCGGCGGGCCGAAAGCCCCGCCCCCTTCTGGTACTCGCACCGCGCGCCAGAGCCACGGGCGGGTACTTCGCGACCGTTCGCTGGCGCGTGCGCGGGAAGCGGCGCGCGGCCGGAGGTGGCGGGCGGGCTCCCGGTGCGCGCGCGCGAGGGGCGGGGCCGCCCGGAGGCGGGCTAGAGGCAAGCGGCTCAGCCGGCGGCTGGTGACCGGCCCAGCGTGTGCCGGGTGGGAGAAGGCGAGGCGGTGGCGATGCTGTAGCTTCCGTGAGGAGCGCCGAGGAGGTCGCGGCGCCCGAGGCCCCAGGAGGCTCGAAGGCGCCGCGGGCTGGGGTCGGTGACTTCGGGCGCCCGCCCGGCCATGGTGGCCGCGGGCGGTGGTTGGCGCGGCTGCCCTGCGGCCCGGGGCAGTGCGGAGCCGGGACAGTCACGGCCCTGACGCCCGCGGGGCCCAGCTGCAGATATGAAGCGGAGCCGCTGCCGCGACCGACCCCAGCCGCCGCCGCCCGACCGCCGGGAGGATGGAGTTCAGCGGGCGGCAGAGCTGCCCCAGCCCTTGCCCCAGCCCTTGCCCCCGCGCCGGCGAGCGCCGCCCGGGAGGCCGCGGCTGGAGGAGCGGACGGGGCCCACGGGGCCAGAGGGCAAGGAGCAGGTAGGGCGGGTTGGGATCCGGGAGGGGGAACTTGAATGGAAGCCGTGGGGGAGGGGATCTCCAGCTGGAGGACCCGGGCTGGAGCGCTGGAGGGGTGGGGTCTGAATAGTTCGCGGGGAGGAGTGGGAGGTCTGGGGAGGCCGAGAAATGGGGAGTGGAGAAATGGAAGTGGTGGCCTGGGGTTGAATTGGAAACGGGAGAGTAGAAGAATGAAAAATTGGTGCAAGGGTTAGTCAGGGGTTCTGTTTGGGGCGAAAGGACGCTGGAATGTGGGCTGAGTGTGTGAGCTGCAACGAGTAGGCTTACTAAAGAGGCATTGAGGAGTTATCCATAGGAGTAAATAGTGTAAGATGGGGAAAGTCAATTTGATATAGTGTTATTCTGTTTCCTAGAGGTTGTCTTTAAAATTATAAAAACGGATGACACTCCCAAGCATTCTCTGATTTGGCCATCATTATGCTTTTGTACCAGTGTGTTCAGAATTATTGTTAAGGCTCCCTTTACTAACCATCTATTTCACAAGAAAGCACTTTTGAAACACCTGCATGTGAGAGCAATCTTAAGCCCAATTTTGTGAACAGAATTCCCAGATCTAGGGTTTGCCTTTTAGTTTACAACTGAAAACCCATTATTGGGAAAACACAGCAGCATAAAAATATTCATGGAGTTTCCGAATGAACAGGATGTGTTTATATAATTTATTAGTCAAGAGTCGGTGTACTTATGAGTAGGGGATAAAGGTCAGTTTTATCAGGTAGGAGAAGCTGCCGCTAGTAGCGATAGTAAGTTTAGTGAAAGGAGAATAAGTGATCCTTGGTCTTGTTGGATTTACAGGAAAGTGTTATGTGGTAGTGAACTCTAGTTCCTCCTCCGCTTTCTTTTTGTTCACCTCTATTCAGGATCCTAGTGACTTCATCCTTGAATGTTTTAAGACTTCTTATAGGTCTCTTATCTCTTTACTCTCAGGTAAATTAGCATTTTTCTTAGACTTTTTTTTTAAAATTTTTTTTTTTGAGACGGAGTCTGTCTCTCTCACCGAGTCTTCAGTGCAGTGGCATGATTTCGTCTCACTTCAATCTCCACCTCCCAGGTTCAGGTGATTCTCTTGCCTCTGCCTCTCCAGTAGCTGGGATTACAGGCATGCATCACCATGCTTGGCTAATTTTTTTGTGTGTAATTTTAGTAGAGATGGGGTTTCACCATGTCGGCTAGGCTGGTCTCCAACTCCTGACCTCAGGTAATCCACTCACCTCGGCCTCCCAAAATGCTGGATTATAGGCATGAGCTACCATACCCGGCCCTTTAGACACTTTTGAAATTAAATACCATGCTAGGTACCTAGCCCTTGGACTTTTCCCTTTTTTTTTTTTTTTTTTTTTTTTAGACAGAGTTTCGCTCTTGTTGCCCAGGCTGGAGTGCAATGGCGCGATCTCGGCTCACCGCAACCTCCGCCTCCTGGGCTCAGGCAATTCTCCTGCCTCAGCCTCCTGAGTAGCTGGGATTACAGGCACCCGCCACCATGCCCAGCTAATTTTTAGTATTTTTAGTAGAGACGGGGTTTCACCATGTTGACCAGGATGGTCTCGATCTCTTGACCTCGTGATCCACCCGCCTCGGCCTCCCAAAGTGCTGGGATTTCAGGCTTGAGCCACCGCGCCCGGCCGGACTTTTCCCTTTTGTACTTCCACCTCTTATTCCTCACTGAGCCTTGAGGAGACTGCAGACTGCACCATTGACCGTCTCTGCTCCTGCTTCCGGCTCCTGAGCATTGTCCTCTTGCTGTAATTTACTCCCCCATGTGCCTAATATTTGTCTTTTACATTCTCTACAGTATCATCTAGTCAAAACTTGTAAAATGAACTTCGAGTCCAGATCCTTTCCTGTCTCACTTTACCTGGTTCAGTTGACCTTACCGCATATTTCACGGAAGAGTTCAAGATTACTCGATTTTTTTCTTCCTCTTTATTTTAGGATTTTTGTGTTTCCTCATCCTTAGCTTCAGTCTCAGAGAAAGAAGTACTCATCCTCCTCTTCTAGGCTAATTTCTCTATTTATGTCTTTGATTTCATGGTCTTTTGTTTGCCTTAGACCCTTGTTATTCTCTTTATTTTATATCACAAATAAAAACAAAGCAGTATTTGCCTGAATTGTGTAACCTCCCAAAACTACTTTGTTATCTCTTCTTTGCTTACCCAGCAGCCTTCTTGAAAAATGAGTTTGTATTCTTTTCTATTTTAATGATACAGTAAACCACTGACCTTCTGGAGATCTAAGTCCTACATCCTGATAAGAACTTATTCCTAAATACCAATATAATATAAAGTATAACAAGCACTGCTCCATGTCATGAGAAAGGGAAAACAAAGTCACGTATGAGATGTAGATGCTTGCTGATCAGTTGGGCTCTTACTACCCAAATAAATAGAGGCCAGATGTGGTGGCTCATGCTTGTAATCCCAGGACTTTAGGAGTTGAGCAGGTGATTGCTTGAGCTCAGGAGTTCAGACCAGCCTGAGCAACATGGTGAAACCTCCTCTCTACAAAAAATAAAAAAATTAGTTGGGCTTGGTGGTGTACACCTGTGGTCCTTGCTACTTGGGCAATTGAGGTGGGAGCCCAGGAAGTCAAGGCTGCAGCACGCCAAGGTCACACCACTGCACTCCAGTCTGGGTGACAGGGTGAGACCATGTCTCAAAAAGAAAGCAAAACAAAACAAAAACAAAAACAAAAAAAGAAACTTTTCTGTGAAGTTGTTTTTCCACATGGGATCCTTGGAGGATCCTTGATTGGGCTTCAGGAAATCGGTGAATGTCCTGAAATTCCAATTCTTAAAATTCTGTGGTTTAAAAAGTGAAAGCTTAGGTTCCAAGAGATTAAGTGCAAAAATGATTGGAAAACACATAGTAAGTATGTGCTTAGTAAGTAGTCCTATCTCACTTTGTTTCTGCAACACGTTGTTTGATCCATTCCTGGGCATAAAGTAGATGCTGAATAAATATTTGCTGAATGAAAGGATGAGCCACCAGGCCTGGCATGGTGGCTCACACCTGTAATCCCAGCACTTTGGGAGGCCAAGGCAGGCAGATCATAAGGTCAAGAGACCAAGACCATCCTGGCTGACATGTTGAAACCCCGTCTCTACTAATAATACAAAAAACAATTACCTAGGTGTGGTGGCAGGCGCTTGTAGTCCTAGCCACTTGGGAGGCTGAGGTAGGCCGAGGTTGCAGTGAGTCAAGATCGTGCCACTGCACTTCAGCCTGACAACAGAGGGAGACTCCATCTAAAAAAAAAAAAAAAAAAAAAAGGATGAATCACTGTTTTAGCACTTTCATCCTTCTATGTTCATTTATATTATTTCATTTCTGCTTTTAAGTTGCATGTTACTGAAGGTTAGAACTAAGAACTATGTCATCTACTTGGATAACTGTGGTATTTCTAGGAAAAAAAAAGAAAGAACTATGTTATAATTTTATCTAGCAGTGCAGAGCCAAAGGCTTTGCTCACAATAGGTGCTCAGTAATTATTGAATGAATGGAGAATGATTCAAATATTTTGAATTTTGATAATTTGAGTAATAATGGTTGTATAATAGAAGTAGACAAGTAAAGGAAATGGAATATTGGGGATGGGAGAAGATGAGTTCAATTTTAGTTCCAAAATACCCTCAGTATGACAGAGGAATTAAAAGTAAAAAAAGGAAATCAGCACCTCTTTCCTCTGCATTATAAGGTTAGTACATTGGGAAAAGCATAGGGCAGAAAGCACATAGAAGGGAAGCTGCATAATGTGTATAAGGAACTATAATCAGCTTGATATTGCCAGACTCAGAGCTTTATGTTGAAAGCATAAATGCTAGGTTAGAGACTAAAGAAGACTTGATTGTAGAGGGTCTTTAGTATGATATAAAAGGATAATAGGCCAAGTGTGGTGGCTCACACCTGTAATCCCAGCACTTTAGGAAGCTCAGGTGAGCAGATCACGAGGTCAGAAGTTTGAGACCAGCCTGACCAACATGGCGAAACCACGTCTCTACTAAAAATACAAAAATTAGCCAGGTATGGTGGCACATGCCTTTTTTTTTTTTTTTTTTTTTTTTTTTGAGACGGAGTTTCGCTCTTGTTACCCAGGCTGGAGTGCAATGGCGCAGTCTCGGCTCACCGCAACCTCCGCCTCCTGGGCTCAGGCAATTCTCCTGCCTCAGCCTCCTAAGTAGCTGGGATTACAGGCATGTGCCACCACGCCTAGCTAGTTTTTGTATTTTTACTAGAGACGGGGTTTCACCATGTTGACCAGGATGGTCTCGATCTCTCGTTGACCAGGATGGTCTCGATCTCTCGACCTCGTGATCCACCCGCCTCAGCCTCCCAAAGTGCTGGGATTACAGGCTTGAGCCACCGCGCTCGGCCGGCACATGCCTTTAATTCCATCTACTTAGGTGGCTGAGGCAGGAGAATTGCTTGAACCTAGGAGGCAGAGGTTGTAGTGAGCCAAGATCGTGCCACTGCACTCCAGCTTGGGCAACAGAGTGAGACTCTGTCTCAAACAAAAAAAAAAAAAAAAAAAAAAAGAAAAGGGATAATAAGTACGGGAGCAGTATATTTGTGTTTTAGTTGGATTATTCTGGCATCTGTGTGTGGGATAGGATCCAGGACATGCTGTTTGAGACATGGGCATTGAAAATATTTCGAGTTTTCAATGCAAAGGTTTATCAGACCTCCTTTCCCTCTTATCCAGGGTATGGGTAAGAGGGAAAGCTTACCTGGAAAGGTAAGCTTTCAGGAAAGCTCCTGAAAAGCTGTTAACTTTGAAATACTTAGTTTCATTAAAAGTACTGGTAGCAGAGAGTGTACTACAGTGGCTATAGCAGGTTGGCAAATGTTCCCTGATGAGGGTAGAACACATGTGCTTATAGAGTTTTCCCATCTTTGTTCAACTGGATGTCTCTTGGCCTAAAGATCAGTCTATAAGCGTTTTTTTTTTTTTTTTTTTCAGGCCCATACTGGCTGATTTTTTTTTTTTTTTTGAGATGGAGTCTTGCACTGTTGCAGTGGTGTGATCTCTGAGTAGGTGAGATTACAGGCGCCCACCACCATACCTGCCTAATTTTTGTGTTTTTAGTAGAGACAGAGTTTCACTATGTTGGCCAGGCTGGTCTTGAACGCCTGACCTCGTGATCTACCTCAGCCTCCCAAAATGCTGGGGTTATGGATGTGAGCCACCATGCCCAGCCTTTTTTTTTTTTTTATTTTTTTTTTTTTAGATTAGTCAAGTGCAGTAGGGAGAAGGAGGGAAAGAGTAGAACAAGGAGTTCGATCTGTAACTGACTGTGAACAATCAATTTGAGATAACTCACTACCTTTGGACCAGCCCCAGCCTTTTTTTTTTTTTTTTTTTTTTTTTAACCCCTAGTCACTCACAGTTGGTACTATGAGAGAAAGCCAAATATTTCAGTCAGTATGTCTCCTGTATTGCTGGTCTTAGCTGCTGTTTCGTTCTTTGGTAAAATTGCCACCTAGCTTTGTAATTTCTAGGTGAAGCTCCTATGGTATCTTTGTAATTATTTCTTTTCATCAGTAGGTGTTGTTTTTCATCCTTAATACATATACTTGGGGTTCCAAAGGAGTTTGAAAACTGGAGTTGTTGGATCAAGGGCTATCATTGATGGAAGAAGAAAAAGTCCTCAAGGGACGTGGTGAGGCTAGGAGTGAAGAGCAGAGGCTAGAGGCTATTGAAAATAAAGACTTGGCTGGGCGCGGTGGCTTACGCCTGTAATCCCAGCACTTTGGGAGGCCGAGGCGGGCGGATCACAAGGTCAAGAGATCAAGACCATCAGCATGGTCAACATGGTGAAACCCCGTCTGTACTTAAAATACAAAATTAGCCGGGCATGGTGGTACATGCCTGTAATCCCAGCTACTCCGGAGGCTGAGGCAGGAGAATCGCGGGAACCTGGGAGGTGGAAGTTGTAGTAAGCCAAGATCATGCCATTGTACTCCAGCCTAGGCAGCAAGAGCGAAACTCCATCTCAAAAAAAAAGAAAATAAGGACTTACACAAAGTACACTGTTAATGAGATGTAGTTTAACACCTTTTAATTTTAGTATTGTACCTCATTGCTAACTCTCAAATAATACTCTTTCCTTTTTTCTGTACTAGAGCCATGTATACAATGGATGTGCAGTAAATAATTGGTGGGAAAATTGTTATCAACCTGAGCCTCCTATTTCCATGTTCATTAGGTACATTTTATCTTTACCAACAATTGTTCCACTGATAAAATCTTAGGATTTTTTGAGAAAGAGTCTTGTTGACA
Source organism: Saimiri boliviensis (assembly GCF_048565385.1). Lineage (NCBI taxonomy): Eukaryota > Metazoa > Chordata > Mammalia > Primates > Cebidae > Saimiri > Saimiri boliviensis. Next base: position 44,613,424 of record NC_133459.1, read on the forward strand.
TCAAGACTGGAATACACTGGCACGATCTCAGCTCAGTACAACCTCTGCCTCCTAGTTCAGGTGACTCTCCTGCCTCAGCCTCCTAAATAGCTGGGACTACAAGTGTGTGCCACCATCCCTGGCTAATTTCTGTATTTTTAATAGAGATGGGGTTTCACTGTGTTAGCCAGTCCCATCTCTAACTCCTGACTTCAGGTGATCTGCCCACCTAGGCCTCCCAAAGAGCTGGGATTATAGGCATGAGCCACCATACCCAGCCTGTTTGTTTTGTTGAGACAGGGTCTGGCTCTTTTGCCTATGCTGGAGTGCAAGCTGGAGTATAGTCATGCTATCATAGCTTATTGCAGCCTCAAACTCCTGGGCTCAAGTGATCTTCCTACTTTAGCCTCCTGAGTAGCTAGGACTACAGGCGCATGCCACCATGCCTGGCTATTTTTTTTTTTTTAAGTTAGAGATAGTATCTCACTATGTTGCCCAGTCTAGTCTCAAATTCCTGGGCTCAAGCAATCCTTCCACCTCAACCTCCCAAAATGTTGAGATTACAGGCATGAGCCAACATGCCTGGCACTAAAAATCTTAGTTTTGAGCTTGCCACACTCTGACTGTCATATTATCTCCTATCTCTCCAGCTTTTACTCCTTTTAGAATTTTTTTTTTTTTTTTTTTTGAGACGGAGTTTTGCTCTTGTTACCCAGGCTGGAGTGCAATGGCACGATCTCGGCTCACCGCAACCTCCGCCTCCTGGGCTCAGGCAATTCTCCTGCCTCAGCCTCCTGAGTAGCTGGGATTACAGGCACGTGCCACCATGCCCAGCTAATTTTTTTTTTGTATCTTTAGTAGAGATGGGGTTTCACCATGTTGACCAGGATGGTCTCGATCTCTCGACCTCGTGATCCACCCGCCTCAGCCTCCCAAAGTGCTGGGATTACAGGCTTGAGCCACCGCGCCCGGCTCTTTTTAGAATTTTTTTTCAAAAATCGTGCAAGCTCTTTTGGACCTCTAGTTTATGTATAGACTAGAATACGTATATATGTATATGTGTGTGTACATATATATAACATGTATGTATATATATGTATATTCTAGTTTATATTTATATCTGATCTCAAGTTATCTGCCCTCCTTGGCCTCCCAAAGTGCTGGGATTACAGGCATGAGCCACCGTGCCCACACTATACCCATATTCTTTGCCCTCTTAATGCTCTGGATAATCTATTTCTAATTCTATACAAGGCCAACCCCTACGTCTAATTAAGAATTTTATTTTTTGGCTGGGCATGGTGGCTCACACCTGTAATCCCAGCACTTTGGGAGGCCAAGGTTTGCTTGAGCCCAGGAGTTTGAGACAAGCCTGGGCAACATGGTGAAACCCCATCTCTACAAAAAAATACAAAAATTAGTTGGGAGTGGGGACGTGCACCTGTAATCTTGGCTACTTGTGAGGCTGAGGCAGGAGGATTGCCTGAGCCCAGGAGGCAGAGGTTGCAATGAGCCAAAATCACACCACTCCATTCCAGCTTGGGTGACAGAGTGAGTCCCTGTTTAAAAAAAAAAAAAAAAAGAACTAAAAAAAAGTTGTGTTTTTGCAATTATCCTTCCATAACTCTTACATCATGAGTTTTTTCTGTTAGATTATTCCTGTCAATTTACAAACATACTATTCTATTTCCCATCTTAAGAAACTGTCATTAATCTTATAACCCTCTCATTCATTCATTTGATTCAACAAGTTTTTTTTTTTTTTTTTTTCTGGGGGCAGGTATTGGGATTATGGCAGTGAAAAAGACAGATCCCTGCCTTCATGAAGTTTCCATTTTAGTGGAGGTAATTAGTTGATAAAATAAATGAGTAAAATATGTAGTATATGTTGATAAATACTATGAAGAAAATAAAGCAGGAGGGGAGATACAGAGCGATGGGAGATTTTGGTTTTAAATAGCTGGGTCAGGAAAGACATCTCTGAGAAGGGGATATTTGAATAAAGGCCTAAATTCAGGGTATGACAAAGAGGCATTTAGATTATTTATGGGAATAGTGTACTGGGAAAAGGGAATAGCAAGTAGCCTAGGCCAGAAGAGTACCTCTACCTCTGAAGTTCGTGTTTGAGGAACAGCAGAAGGCCAGTGTGGCTGGAGTGGGGTAAGAATAGTAAATGAGCTCAGAAGGAAAGTTGGGTAGAGGAGAGCTGAATTGTTAAGAGTAGTTGTGAAGGGTCTTATAGGCTGTTCTAAGTATTTTGGTGATTACAGTTGAATGAGATAGGAGGCTATTAGAGAGTTTTTTTTTTTTTTTTGAGACGGAGTTTCGCTCTTGTTACCCAGGCTGGAGTGCAATGGCACGATCTCGGCTCACTGCAACCTCCGCCTCCTGGGTTCAGGCAATTCTCCTGCCTCAGCCTCCTGAGTAGCTGGGATTACAGGCACGCACCACCATGCCCAGCTAATTTTTTGTATTTTTAGTAGAGACGGGGTTTCACCATCTTGACCAGGATGGTCTCGATCTCTTGACCTTGTGATCCACCCGCCTCGGCCTCCCAAAGTGCTGGGATTACAGGCTTGAGCCACCGCGCCCGGCTATTAGAGAGTTTTGAGCAGAGGATTCACATACTCCAACATTTTAATCTGATCTCTTTGGCTGCTGTATAGAATTGACTGAATGGGAACGTGGAAGCAGAAAAAACAGTTGGGAGGCTATTGCAGTAATTCAGGCGAAAGAGCAGTGGTATGAAATAATTGTGTAAAAATAGGAGAGGGCTCCTCTTTATAACAGAACGCCTTAAAAGAGTTGTCTATATCTTCTGCTTTTATTTCATTTACCTCTTTTTTTTTTTTTTTTTGCGATGGAGTCTCGCTCTGCTTCCCAGACTGTAGTGCAGTGGTGCGATCTTGGCTCACTGCAACCTCTGCCTCCCAAGTTCAAACGATTCTTGTGACTCAGTCTCCCTAGTAGCTGGGATGACAGGCATGTGTGACCACGCCCAGCTGATTTTTGTATTTTTAGTAGAGATGGGGTTTCACCATGTTGGCGAGGCTTGTCTCAAACTCCTGACCTCAAATGATCCACCTGTCTCGGCCTCCCAAAGTGGTAGGATTACAGGCATGGGCCACATGCCTGGCCTTTCCCCCTATTCTTGAACCCACTCCAGTCAGCCTTTTCTTCTCCTTCTACTGGTTGCCAAGGTCAGTGCCACATTACCAAACCCTGTGGTCAGTTTTCAGTCTTCATCTCACTTGATCTATTGGTGTTTGACATGTTTGATTATTTAATCATTTGGCTTCTGGGATCATGCTCTCTTGATTTTCTTACTATCTTGCTGGAAGAATTTCAAAGGTTCAGTATTTATTCTGCTTCTACAGCTGTTCTCCTGCCTTATGTGATTTCATCAGATTCTATTGCTTTACCTTCTGTGTGCTGACGACGCCTACATTTATTTTTCTGAGCTTGACTTTTCTCCTGAGATCTATACTGTCTTTTTTGTTTTTTTGAGCAGGAGTTTTGCTCTTGTTTCCCAGGCTGGAGTGCAATGGCGGGATCTCAACTCACTGCAACCTTCGCCTCATGAGTTCAAGTGATTCTCCTGCCTCAGTTTCATGAGTAGCTCAGATTACAGGCATGTGTCACCACGCCCGGCTAATCTTGTATTTTTAGTAGAGATGGGGTTTCTCCATGTTGGTCAGGCTGGTCTTGAACTCCTGACCTTAGGTGATCTGCCCACTTCGGCCTCCCAAAATGCTGGGATTACATGAGTGAGCCACTGTTCCCAGCCAGTCTATACTCTTACTATTTTTGAGACAGGGTCTCACTCTGTTGTCCAGGCTGAAGCACAGTAGCATGAACATGGCTTCCTGCATCCTCCTGGGTTTAAGTGGTCCTTCCACCTTAGCTCACAGGTAGGTGGGACAACAGGTGCTGACCACTGTGCCCAGGTAGTTTTAATATATTTTGTGGAGACAGGGTTTTGCCATGTTGCCCAGGCTGGTCTCGAACTCCTGGGCTCAAGCGATCTGCTTGCCTTAGTCTCCCTCCCAAAGTGCTGGGATTACAGGCGTGAGTCACTGTGCCTGGCCCTACTCCTTTTTGAATAGTCTATGTAACATTTTCGTTTGGATAGCTCAGCGACCTCTCAAACTTAACATGTCTAAAAATGAACTCTTAGTTTTTACTTTCTAGTCTGCTCCTTTCCCAGTCTTCCTCATGTCAATAGATGGCACTTCCATTCACTCATTTACCTGAACAAAACTTGAGATTGTATTTGTTTTTTTTCTTGACCTCTCCTGTATTCCACATTTAGTCCCTCAGGTCTGTTTGCTGCTACAGTCGTCCCTCAGTATCTCTGGGGTATTGGGTCCAAGACCCCCTGCAGATACCAAAATCTGTGGATGCTCAAGTTCTTTATATAAAATGGCATAGTATTTCCATATAACCTATGTATATCGTCCCATATACTTTAAATCATCTCTAGATTATTTATAATACATAATACAATGTAAATGCTTTGTAAGTAGCTGTTTTACTGTATTGTTTAGGTAATAGTGACAAGAAAAAAGTCTATACGTATTCAGTATAGATGCAACCATTCATTTTCTTTTTATCTGAATACAGTCATGTTCCACATAATTACGTTTTAGTCAGTGATGGATCACATGTATGGTGGAGGTCCCATAAGATGATGATGGTGATGATTTTTTGTTTTTTGAGACTGTCTCGCTCTGTCGCACAGGCTGGAGTGCAGTGGTGGGATCTTGGCTCAGTGCAACCTCCGCATCCTGGGTTCAAACGATTCTCCTGCCTCAGCCTCCCAAGTAGCTGGGATTACAGGCACCTGGCACCACACCCAGCTAATTTTTGTGTTTTTAGTAGAGATGGGGTTTTACCATGTTGGCCAGGCTGGTCTCAAACTTCTGACTTCAGGTGATCTACCCACCTCAGCCTTCCAGAGTGCTGGGATTACAGGCATGAGCCACTGCACCTGGCCAGATTATTATTTTTTCATTAAAAAAGATTGTTTTTTTGTAGAGATGATGTCTGGCTGTGTTGCCCAGGCTGGTCTTGAACTCTTGGCCTCGAGGGATCCTTCTGCCTTGACCTTCCAAAGTACTGGGATTACAGGCATGAACTATTATGCCTGGCTTCCTATAAGATAATAACAGAGTTGAAAAATTCCTATTGCCTAGTGATGTCTAGCTTTTATAATGTAGTGCAACAGGTTACATGATCATGGTAATGCTGGTGTAAACAAATCTACTGCATTGCCAGTGGTATGAAGGTATAGAACATATAGTTAGTGCATGCACAGCACATAATACTTGATGATAATAATCAACTATGTTACTTGCTTATGTATTTACTGTACTTTCTGTTATTTTAGAGTGTACTCCTACTTATTAAAAAATTTTAACTGTAAAACAGTCTCAGACAAGTCCTCCAGGAGTTATTCCAGGGAAGGCATTGTTACCATAGGCAATGACATCTCATTTCGTCTCCATTACTGCTCCGTTATCGCTCCTGAATACCTTCCAGTGGGACAAGATGTGGAGGTGGAAGACAGTGATATTGATGATCCCAACCCTGTGTAGGCCTAGGCTGGTGTGTATGTTTGTATCTTATTTTCTAACAAAACAGTTTAAAAAGTAAAAAAAGGCCTGGCGCAGTGGCTCAAGCTTGTAATCCCAGCACTTTGGGAGGCTGAGGCGGGTGGATCACGAGGTCGAGAGATTGAGACCATCCTGGTCAACATGGTGAAACCCCGTCTCTACTAAAAATACAAAAAAAAATTAGCTGGGCATGGTGGCGTGTGCCTGTAATCCCAGCTACTCAGGAGGCTGAGGCAGGAGAATTGCCTGAACCCAGGAGGCAGAGGTTGCGGTGAGCCGAGATTGTGCCATTGTACTCCAGCCTGGGTAACAAGAGCGAAACTCCGTCTCAAAAAAAAAAAAAAAAAAAAAAAAAAATTAAAAAAAAGAAAAAAAATTTTAATAGAAAAAAGGTTACAGAATAAGGAGAATGAAAGAAAATATTTTATATAATGTGTAATTTAAGCTAAGTGTTATTACAGAAGAACCATAAAGTTAAAAAAGGCTGGGCATCGTGGCTCGTGCCTATAATCTCAGCACTTTGGGAGACTAAGGTGGGAGGATTACTTGAGCCCAGGAGTTGGAGAACAGCCTAGGCAACATAGGAAGACTGTCTCTACAAAAAATAAAAAAATTAGCTGGGCGTGGTGGCTTATGCCTGTAGTCCCTTCTATGTGTGGGGCTAAGGCAGGAGGATGGCTTTAGCCGAGGAGTTAGAGGCTGCAGTGAGCTATGATTGTGCCACTGTACTCCAGCCTGGGCAACAGAATGGCACCCTTTTTTTTTTTCTTTTTTTTTTTTTTTTTGAGACGGAGTTTCGCTCTTGTTACCCAGGCTGGAGTGCAATGGTGCGATCTCGGCTCACCGCAACCTCCACCTCCTGGGTTCAGGAAATTCTCCTGCCTCAGCCTCCGGAGTAGCTGGGATTACAGGCACGCGCCACCATGCCCAGCTAATTTTTTGCACCTTTAGTAGAGACGGAGTTTCACCATGTTGACCAGGCTGGTCTCGATCTCTTGACCTCGTGATCCACCCGCCTCGGCCTCCCAAAGTGCTGGGATTACAGGCTTGAGCCACCGCGCCCGGCGCGTATGGCACCCTTTTTAAAAAAAAACTTAAAAAGTTTATAAAGTAAAAAATTTAGTAAGCTCAGGTTAATTTATTATTAAAGAAAAAAATATTTTATTTTATATTTTATTTCTTTTTTTTTTTTTTTTTTGAGATGGAGTTTCGCTCTTGTTACCCAGGCTGGAGTGCAGTGGCGCGATCTCGGCTCACTGCAACCTCCGCCTCCTGGGTTCAGGCAATTCTCCTGCCTCAGCCTCCTGAGTAGCTGGGATTACAGGCACGCGCCACCATGCCCAGCTAATTTTTTGTATTTTTAGTAGAGACGGGGTTTCACCGTGTTGACCAGGATGGTCTCGATCTCTTGACCTCGTGATCTACCCGCCTCGGCCTCCCAAAGTGCTGGGATTACAGGCTTGAGCCACCGCGCCCGGCCTCATTCAATGTATTTTAATTGCTTTCTTTTTTTGCCTCTAGAAGTTTTATTTGGGACTTACAAAATATCTTCCATGTTTCTCTTTAGCATGCACATGCTTCCTTCTACTTTCTTTCTCTTCCTTTCTTTTTCTTTTTCTTTCTTTCTTTTTTTTTCAAGAGACAGAGTCTTGCCCCATTGCCCAGACTGGAGTGCAGTAGGGCAATCTCCACTTGCCAAAATTTCTGCCTTCTGAGTTCAAGTGATTCTCCTGCCTCAGCCTCCTTAGTAACTGGGATTACAGGTGTGCATCACCACATCCCCGGCTAATCTTGTATTTTTAGTAGAGATAGGGTTTTGCCATGTTGGTCAGAGTGGTCTTGAACTCCTGACTTCAGGTGATCCACCTGCCTTGGCCTCCCGTAGTGCTGGGATTACAGACATGAGCCACTGTGCCCAGCCTAAAGAAATAAAAATATTTTAAAATAAACTTACTGAAGCCTAAGTTTACAGGGTTTATACTAGGCCTTCACATTCAGCCACCACTCACTCACTGACTCACCCAGAACAACTTCTAGCCCTGCAAGCTTCATTCATGATAAGTGCCCTATTAGGGTATACCATTTTTTAATCTGGGACTACAGATGTGTATCACCACACCTGGCTAATTTTGTGTTTTTTGTAGAGGTGGAGTTTGCACTGTATTGTGTTTTTTGTAGAGGTGGAGTCTTGCCATCTTTCCCAGGCTGAACTTGAACTCCTCGGCTTAAGTAATCCTGCTGCTTGAGCCTACCAAAATGGTGGGATTACAGGCGTGAGCTACTGCATGTGGGCCCTATGGTGCCTTAATGCTGGATGATATTGAGGATGGTTTCATATGTTTATTTGCTGTATTTGCCTCTTTGTTGAAGTACCCCCATTCAGCCTTTTTTTTTTTTTTTTTTTTCCATATTTTTTCTTGGCTTGTGTGTTTTGTTATTGTTGAACTGTGAGAGATTTTGTTCTCTTTTTTGGTGGGGGTCTCACTATGTTGCCAAGACTGGACTCAAACTCCTGGGCTTGAAAGATCCTCCCATCTCAGCCTCCTGAGTAGCTGGGGCTACAGGTGCACACTAGCGCACTTGGCAAGATCTTTATATTTTATGCTAGTCATTTATGAGGTGTATTTTGCAGATACTTTTCTTCTTTTTTGTTTTTTTTCATTTTTTAGCAGTATCTTTTGGAGATAGAAGTTTTAAAATTTGATGTTCAATTTATAAGTTTATTTCCTTTAAAATTGTGCTTTATGTCTTATCTTAGAGCTCTGCTTGACTCAGTTGCTCAAGTTTTCTCTTGTATTTTACTATAGAATTTTTTTTTAGGGGGGCTGAAGTTTCGCTCTTGTTACCTAGACTGGAGTGCAGTGATGTGGTCTTGGCTCACTGCAATCTCCGCCTTCCAGATTCAAGTGATTCTCCTGCCTTAGCCTCCTGATTAGTTGGGATTAAAGGGATGCACCACCACGCCCGGCTAATTTTGTATTTTTTTTTTTTGAGATGGAGTTTCGCTCTTGTTACCCAGGCTGGAGTGCAATGGTGCTATCTCGGCTCACCACAACCTCCACCTCCTGGGTTCGGGCAATTCTCCTGCCTCAGCCTCCTGAGTAGCTGGGATTACAGGCACGTACCACCATGCCCAGCTAATGTTTTGTATTTTTAGTAGAGACGGGGTTTCACCATGTTGACCAGGATGGTCTCGATCTCTTGACCTCATGATCCACCTGCCTCGGCCTCCCAAAGTGCTGGGATTACAGGCTTGAGCCACCGCTCCCAGCCTAATTTTGTATTTTTAGTCGAGATGGGGTTTCTCCATATTGGTCAGGCTAGTCTCCAACTCCCAACCTCAGGTGATCTGCCTGCCTAAGCTTCCCAAAGTTCTAGGATTATAGGCGTGAACCATCACACCTGGCTTGGAAGTTTTATACTTTTAGGTTTTATTAGTGATCCATTTAGAGTTAATTTTTGTGTATGTTGTGCATGTACGCCTGAGGTATGGGTTGAGGTTCATTTATTTTGTGTATGGAGAGAAAGCAGAGGCTTTCGATATTGAGAAAGAGAATAGACTTTGGCCGGGCTCGGTGGCTCATGCCTGTAATCCCAGCACTTTGGGAGGCCGAAGAGGGTGGATCATGAGGTCAGGGGTTCAAGACCAGCCTGGTCAAGATGGTGAAACCCCGTCTCTACTAAAAAATGCGGGAAAAAGCCGGGCGCGGTGGCTCAAGCCTGTAATCCCAGCCCTTTGGGAGGCCGAGGCGGGCGGATCACGAGGTCGAGAGATCGAGACCATCCTGGTCAACATGGTGAAACCCCGTCTCTACTAAAAATACAAAAAATTAGCTGGGCATGGTGGCGTGTGCCTGTAATCCCAGCTACTCAGGAGGCTGAGGCAGGAGAATTGCCTGAACCCAGGGGGCAGAGATTGCGGTGAGCTGAGATCGCGCCATTGCACTCCAGCCTGGGTAACAAGAGGGAAACTCCGTCTCACACACACGCACACACACAAAAAAAAAAAACGGGAAAAAAAAAAAAAGCCAGGTTTAGTGGTGGGCGCCTGTAATCCCAGCTACTCAAGAGGCTGAGGCAGAGAGAATTGCTTGAACCCGGGAGGTGGAGGTTGCAATGAGCTGAGATTGCTCCACTGCACTCCAGCCTGGGCAACAGAGCAAGCCTCTGTCTCAAAAAAAAAAAAAGAGAAAATAGACTTTGATAAGTGTGGCTGGGTTTGACTCTTGGTAGGGTGGGTCAGGAAGAATCTGCTGCAAGGTATAGAATTTCTGTACCTACTGGGTTGCTGGTATATGGGGGAAGACAACCTCTAATGAGAGTTAACCTGTTTTTAGCCTGACAGACAAGTTTTTAGTGTGTACCCTCTTGTTTTTGGCTGTGAATTTTTTGCCTACTTGGGAATCCTATCCTTAATAGCATAGTGCAGAATAAGCACAAAACTTGCATTTTGGGTAAAGTTAGTCTGAGATTTGTTTTGGTATTGTGGAGGAGGGAGATAGTTCTGAGTCAAGAGAGGGAGGGCTCATGATGACTACCTAGGGCAATAGGAAAAATAGGCACAATTCTGTAAGCTGAATTAAAAGAGAAAGCAGTAAGCTCTTAAGAGTTCATAGGAACATGTAGAGATTGTGTAGTCTAGCAATTTTCAATCTATTCTTAAAGAAAAGATGAAATTTATATGGCATATATTAGATACTTTATTGCTACAATAGATAAATACACGTTATATGTAATTTCTGGTGTGTTAGCTGTAATTATACCTTTAAAAAAACTTCACTTAAGAAAGAATATTATTGGCTGGGCGCGGTGGCTCAAGCCTGTAATCCCAGCGCTTTTGGGAGGCCGAGGCGGGTGGATCACGAGGTCAAGAGATCGAGACCATCCTGGTCAACATGATGAAACCCTGTCTCTACTAAAAATACAGAAAATTAGCTGGGCATGGTGGCTCATGCCTGTAATCTCAGCTACTGAGGAGGCTGAGGCAGGAGAATTGCCTGAACCCAGGAGGCAGAGGTTGCGGTGAGCCGAGATCGCGCCATTACACTCCAGCCTGGGTAACAAGAGCGAAACTCCATCTCAAAAAAAAAAAAAGAAAGAAAGAATATTATTATACCAATGAATTGACTTTATTGTAGTGTTTACCAAGAACTTGCTTTTTTAGTGTATTTAGGTTGCTGTAATAAAATGCCATAAACTGGGTAGCTTATAAACAACAGAAATTTATTTCTCACAGTTCTGGAGGCTGGGAAATCTAAGATCAAGGTGCCAGCACGTTAACTGTCTGGTGAGGGACACTTTCTGGTTTGCAGATGGTGCCTTCCTGCTATATATCTTCACATGGTAGAAGAGGTTAGGGGTTTCTCCTGAAGTTCTTTTATAAGAGCTCCAATCCCATTCTTTAGAGCTTCACTTCCGTGATCCATTTATCTCCCAAAGTCCCTACCTTCTATTGCCATCACCTTGGGGATGAGGATTTCAACATTTCATCCCCATGGCGGGGTGGATATAAACATTTAGTGGATAGCACTTGCTTTCATTTAATTTAGAAAGTAAACCATTTGCAAACTTGAATACTTATCAATTTCTTTCTTTCTTTTTTTTTTTTTTTGAGATGAAGCCTCAGTCTCTTGCCCAGGCTAGAGTGCAGTGGGGGGATCTTGGCTCACTGCAACTTCTGTCTCCCAAGTTCAAACTATTCTTGTGCTTCAGCCTCCCGAGTAGCTGGGATTGCAGGTGTGTGCCACCACACCTGGCAATTTTTGTTTTTTGTATTTTTAGTGGAGATGGAGTTTCACCATGTTGGCCAGGCTTGTCTTAAACTCCTGATCTTAGGTGATCCGCTGGCCTAGGCCTCTCAAAGTTCTAGCATTATAGGCATGAGCCAGTGCACCCGGCTGTTATCACTTTCAAATAATTTGTGACACAGTTCTCAACATTTATAAACAAATCTGTGTTGGTGGCATCATATGGAAAGCTGTTGAACTAGTTTGATGGTTCTCAAACTTTAGCATGTTTCAGAATTCCCTAGAAGGCTTGTTAAAACATTGATTGTTAGTCCCCACCCTTGGAATTTCTGATTTAGTAAATTGGAGGTGGGGCTTTAGAATTTGCATTTCTAATAAATTCACAGCTGCTGCTGGTCTGGACGTCACACTTTGAGAATCACTGCCTAAAGCAGTTTCTCAGAACCTACTTTTCTTTTTGTTATTTTCCTTCAGTACTCTGTGAAGTAAGAAGTTTTACTCTCCTATAATGTAAGAGATATCCCTTGTGTAGTTGAAGGAGCTATTCATGTCTCCTTCAGTTTTCTTTCTTTGAGGCTAAATATAGTTCCTCTAATAGTTGTTAGAAAGTGACTGTAATTTGAAGTTATGCTAATATTTACTATGGCCATAGCAGTGTTTTGTTTGTAAACTTGTGTGTCCTTCTGTATTCCATGACTGTTAAGCGTACCACCCAAACCAGAAACCTGGAAGTCATCCTAGATTCCTTCCTGTCCTCAACTCTCTATTTTGCTTGAGAATTATTTGATTGCAGAAATGGTAGAGACCAGTTTGATCTAATTTAAGCAGAAAGGAAGAGCTTATTATAAGGGTACAGTGATATCCCATTGAAACCAAAAACCTGGAGTTTGGCTGAACCTCATAAGCAAGTAGAAATGGGAAATAGAAAACTGCAAGTAGAGTTAGTGTGGAAGTTGGTAAGGAAGTTCTCATGCCTCTTTTCTTTCTCTGTAGGACTGTATGTGATGCTGTCTTATTTGTGTCGTTCTCCCATCGTTATCCTTTAATGATTTCCTGAGTAAATTCAGTAATGCTCTGCGGTTTTAAAAAGTCCAGTCTAGGCCAGGCATGTGGCTGACAACTGTAATCCCAGGACTTTGTGGGGCTGAGGAGGGCGGATCACTTGAGGCCAGGAGTTTGAGACCAACCTGGCCAACATGGCGAAAACCCATCTCTATTAAAAATACAAAAAATTAGCTGGGCATGGTGGTGCACACCTGTAATCCCAGCTGCTTGGGAGGCTGAGGTACTGGAATCACTTGAACGTAGGAGGCAGAGGTTGCAGTGAGCTGAGATCACGCCACTGCATTCCAGCCTGGGTGACACAATAAGACACTGTTTCAAAACAGACAAACAAACAAGGTCCAGTCTAGTTGAGCAAAAGAAGCAAGACGTAGAAGAGCAGAAGAGTCCACACTGACTGATTTCATTCATCCATGTAAAGTTTTTTGTGCTTTATATGATTATGCTATTATGCTATTAGAGGTCTGGACAGTGGTTACCCTTGGGGGATCAAGGGTAGTGACAGAAACAGTGCAAGGAGGCTTTCTGAGGTACTGTGTATTTTCTTTCTTTCCTTTTTTTTTTTTTTTTTTTTGAGACAGAGTGGCTGGAGTGCAGTGGTGCGATCTCGGCTCACTGCAACCTCTGCCTCCTGGGTTCGAACAATTCTTCTGTCTCAGCCTCCTGAGTAGCTGGGACTACAGGTGTGCGCCACCATGCCTAGGTAAATTTTGGCTTTTTAGTAGAGACAGGGTTTCACCTTGTTGGCCAGGATGGTCTCAATCTCTTTTTTTTTTTTTTTTTTTTTTTTTGAGATGGAGTTTTACTCTTGTTACCCAGGCTGGAGTGCAATGGCTCGATCTCGGCTCACCGCAACCTCCGCCTCCTGGGTTCAGGCAATTCTCCTGCCTCAGCCTCCTGAGTAGCTGGGATTACAGGCACGCACCACCATGCCCAGCTAATTTTTTTGTATTTTTAGTAGAGACGGGGTTTCACCATGTTGACCAGGATGGTCTCGATCTCTTGACCTTGTGATCTACCCGCCTCGGCCTCCCAGAGTGCTGGGATTACAGGCGTGAGCCACCGCGCACGGCCTGGTCTCAGTCTCTTGACCTTGTGATCTGCCTTCCTCGGCCTCCCAAAGTGCTAGGATTACAGGTGTGAGCCCCTGCTCCTGGCTGGGGTACTATGTATTTTCAATGTTTTAATCTTGATGCTGCTTAGTGGGTATGTTCAGTTTGTGAAAATTCATTGAGTCTATGCTTAGGTATGTGTACTTTTCTAAAATGAGTAATATGCTTCAGTAAAAGTTAAAAATCCTAGCTTAAACATTTACATTTCATATTTAATTTATATTTCCTTTCCTCTCACAGGTTTCGACTCAGAGAGACTTGGGATAAGCAGGGGTGTGATCCTCTCCTTCTTTTCTCCTCTCCTGTTTTCTAGTTTCTTTCTTTGGTGTCTTGTGGCAGGGAATAGAGAGATTGAAAAGTATATGTGTTTCTCTTATTTGGTACTGATCTAATTCTTTTTTCATTGTTCTTTCTCTGGCTAAGACTGATTATTCATCCATACAATGTAGCAGGCATCCAAATGCTGGTTCTCTCATGCAGCTCGTTTTAAGTTTGTTTTTTTTGGGATGGGGTATTTCCCTCCCTACATTGCCTTCATAGAGGATATCCACTTTAGCTTGATGTCTTCCAGGTTCTCTTGTTGTCTTCTTAGTTCTCTCCACCTAGAGCTTCTTGCTGTGCTTGTGACATTTGTGAGTGGCCAGCTCTCTTGAATTGGTTACCAGCATTAGTCCAAACTCTGCTTCCTTCCCTGGTTTTCCTTGATTTATAGGTACTGTTTCATCCTTGACATGCCAGATAGTGCAAATATGGGCTGTTCCCTTGCTACCTTCTATTTTTCATTAAGTTCTATTTCCTGTTCCCTCTGTCTAACTGCTCACTCCTGCTACAGTTAGGTACCTGGGCACATCAAATGTTTGATGATTCAGTGCCTCACTGTCTTCCCTTATTCTTTTATTCATTTACCACCATGTTTTGAAATTGTCTTTTTCTTCTTTTGAGATATTTTTCTTCACCAACTTCACTCTTCTTTATATGTTTGGGCATTTGTAAATCATGTTTTGGGTAGTCACAACCAACCAATATTAGTAATTTCCCAGTTTTTTTGAACTCACTAATCACAATATATAACTGTAGAGAATTTGTTTTTTTCTTTCTTTTTTTAATCTTAGAGAACTGGATATTTCCTCCTTTTTTTCCCCTTGTGGCTTTTAGTATTGCCATAGTGCCAGTTACTTGAATCTTGTTTTTCCAAAGGCAGGTGATATGGGGTCATTTATTTTCTTATGCTTCTTGTCTCTGTACTGTCTAGATCAGTTTGATGTGTTACTTACCTGTATTTTTTGTAGCTTCTCTCATTGACATGTAATAGATATACCTCATTGCCTTGTTTTTTTTCAAAAGTTTCTTATTTATTATAATACTCCTGATTAGGTGGGTGTTGGCTTAAAGATGTCTACATGTTGATGATATTGTTGGACACTGCTTACTGAATGAGGAGAAAGAGGCGTTGGAGTAGAATGGAATGGACTAGACTAAACGGAAGAGGGAAGGTTCTGTCAATGTTTCATATTACCTGTATTTTTTCATAGCACTTTATACCTTTTCTTTGAAAACCTGTATTTAGCTCCTCTTATAGGCAAATAAAGAAAGCTGTAAGATTAATTTTATCATTAATTGAATGTTAGAGGTATTTCTAGTTTTATGTGACAGGTAAAGTCTACCATTCAATGATTTTCTTTTCTTTTCTTTTTTTTTTTTCTTGAGACAGAGTTTCACTCTTGTTACCCAGGCTGGAGTGCAATGGCGCAATCTCGGCTCACCGCAACCTCCGCCTCCTGGGTTCAGGCAATTCTCCTGCCTCAGCCTCCTGAATAGCTGGGACTACAGGCATGCACCACCATGCCCAGCTAATGTTTTGTATTTTTAGTAGAGATGGGGTTTCACCATGTTGACCAGGATGGTCTTGATCTCTTGACCTCGCGATCCACGTTCCTTGGCCTCCCAAAGTGCTGGGGTTACAGGCTTGAGCCACTGTGCCCGGCTCCGGCTTTTTTTTTTTTTTTTTTTTTGCGTTTAATGATTTTCTTAAAAACTAAAATATGCTTTTCTTTATTGGATATAGGAAAGGTATGAATAAAAGGAGAAATGTAAATAAACTTAACTTAGAAGTGTCCTCATTATGAATAATAATATATCCTCTCAAAGTGTCTGTCATCCTGTGACTCTTCTCACCTATTTTTCCTTTGGCATTTTATAATCAATATCCTGTACCCTTTTTTTTTTTTTTGAGATGGAGTTATGCTCTTGTTACCCAGGCTGGAGTGCAATGGCGCGATCTCGGCTCACTGCATCCTCCGCCTCCTGGGTTCAAGCAATTATCCTGCCTCAGTCTCCCACGTAGCTGGGACTACAGGCGTGCGCCACCATGCCCAGCTAATTTTTGTATTTTTAGTAGAGACGGGGTTTCACCATGTTGACCAGAATGGTTTCGATCTCTTGACCTCGTGATCCACCCGCCTCGGCCTCCCAAAGTGCTAGGATTAAAGGCGTGAGCCACCGCGCCCAGCTCCTGTGCCCTTTATGGCATACCCAGCTTTTACTAAAAAGTATGTTTCTGTCTTTAGCTATTGAGGCGGAAATATAATATGTTGGCATTTTTAAACTGTAATGAGTGTTGTAGAGGTGTTTAATATAAAGTTCTTATACTTCAGAAGATATATTGAAGACTTATGTCTTACTTTTTTTCTCTTTGAAGGATGTGGTAACTGGACTTAGTCCTCTGCTCTTCAGGAAACTCAGTAATCCTGACATATTTTCATCCACTGGAAAACTTAAACTTCAACGACAACTGAGTCAGGATGATTGTAAGTTATGGAGAGGAAGCCTGGCCAGCTCTCTGTCGGGTAAATATCTTTTTTTTTTTTTTTAAAAGAAATGTGGGACTGTGTGGTCAATATTTAAGGGTGTATTAATTGACTTGGCATCTTGACAGTTTCTTTTCTGGTCGTAGTGTTGTGTAGAACACTTATGGTAAGGCTCTCTTTCTCTCCTTACTTCTTCCTCATGGAATCTCTTATTGCTAACCTGCAGGACCTGATAAATACTTCTTGGTTGATCACCACTGCTGGTTACTCTCTCTCATTCTGATTTTTACTGTCTGCCCACTTCTGTAGACTTTACATTCTTTGCTTCCGTAGATTTTCTTTTTTTCTTCATTCTCAAAACCTAAAACCTCACAGTGGCCTCTCTACCTCCTTCAAAGAAAAGATACTTAAAAAATTAATTTAAGGGGAAAAATTATACAAAGAAGGCACAGTATAAAAGGAAACAATTACATTGTGGCATAATTCTTATCAGTCAATAGTTTTAAAAAAAGAAAACCTATTTGATCTCAGCTAAAAATAAGAGATTAGTAGAGAAGAAAATGTAATCTCACCGTACCCTTTTACCCACAAATAAACAATTTTCAGTTTTCTTTTTCTTCCTGTTCCTTTCAAGGCTATTCCATTGGCCTTATTTTCTTACGCTTATATTGAAATTTTTATTTTTGCTGGTCATATATTTAGCCACATAGAGCCATTTCTTGTTTGGTTTTTGATAGCATTCTGTTCTTCTTTTAAAGGGATGTGATTATTATTATTATTATTATTATTATTATTTTTTCCAGAGACAGAGTCTCACTTTGTTGCTCAAGCTGCAGTTTAGTGGTGTGATCTTGGCGCAGTGCAACCTCTGCTTCCTGGGTTCAAGTGATTCTCCCGTCTCAGCCTCCCAAGTAGCTGGGATCACAGGCAAGCACCACCATGCCTGGCTAATTTTTATATTTTTAGTAGAGACAGGGTTTCACTATGTTGGGCAGTCTGGTCTTGAACTCCTGACTTCAAGTGATCTGCCCGCCTTGGCCTCCCAATGTGTTGAGATTACAGGCGTGACCCACCATACCTGGCTAGGATATAATTATCTTCTGATTGTCGTAAGTAAATTAGATTTTTGATTTTAAAATGTGGCTGCATGTGGTGGCTCATGCCTGTAATCCCAACACTTTGGGAGACCGAGGCAGGCAGATCACCTGAGGTGTGGAGTTCAAGACATGACAAAAGCCTATCTCTACTAAAAATACAAAGATTCGCTGGGTGTGGTGATGCATACCCGTGATTTCAGCTACTCAGGAGGCTGATGCACGAGAATTGCTTGAACCTGGGAGGCGGAGGCTGAGTGAGCATCATTATACTCCAGACTGGGCGACAGAGGGAAACTCTGTCTCCAAAACAAAACAAAAGGAAAATGTTTTCTTACTTGGATCAACTCTTATCTTTTGAGTACCTAACAACCAGAATATTCAGTGTTTTGTTTTGAAATGCTAAATTCCTTTTATCCTTTGAAGTAATTGCATGGATACTGGGTACATTGTTGAAATGTGGTTGTGTTTGTTTTCTCTATGGAACTTTCCAGCTATCTGATTTTAGCCTTTTTTTTTTTTTTTTTTTTTTTGAGATGGAGTTTCGCTCTTGTTACTCAGGCTGGAGTGCAATGGCGCGATCTCGGCTCACCGCAACCTCTGCCTCCTGGGTTCAGGCAATTCTCCTTCCTCAGCCTCCTGAGTAGCTGGGATTACAGGCATGCGCCACCATGCCCAGCTAATTTTTGTATTTTTAGTAGAGATGGGGTTTCACCATGTTGACCGGAATGGTTTCGATCTCTTGACCTCGTGATCCACCCACCTTGGCCTCCCAAAGTGCTGGGATTACAGGCGTGAGCCACTGTGCCTGGCTAGCCCATATTTTATGCCTTTTGGGATGTTACTCATTTCTGAGTGCTCAGCCTAAGATTTTGCAGGGTGGACTGGTACCCCACTTTTTTTTTTTTTGAGACAGGGTCTCTTCTGTCGCCCAGGTTGGAGTGCAGTGGTGCAATCTCAGCTCACGGAAACTTCCACCTTCTGGGCTAGGGCTGGGTGTGGTGGGTGGATCACCTGAGGTCGGGAGTTCAAGACCACCTTCTGGGCTCAAGTAATCCTCATCCCACCTCAGCCTCCGAAGTAGCTGGGACTACAGGTGTGCACCACCACACCCAGTTAATTTTGTATCTTTAGTAGAGAGAGGGTTTCGCCATGTTGCCTAGGCTGGTCTTGAACTCCTGAGCTCAAGCAGACCTGCCTCAGCCTCCCAGAGTGCTGGGATTATAGGTCTGAGCACTAGGCCAGGCCCGATGCTCCATTTAATTGCAATCTGCTTCATGCTTACTATACTTTATGCCTTTCTTTGCCCAGTTCCATTGGTTATGATCCACCTATCTGCTTTAGATTTACTCTTAGTTTTTTCAGCCCCTCATTGTCAGTGTCTGTTCATTTCTGTCATTCTGGCTTTTGTGTGCCTTTTTTTTTTTTTTTTTTTTTTTTTTTAAAGGCAGAGTCTCGCTCTGTTGCCAGGCTGGAGTGCAGTGGCACCATCTCAGCTCACTGAATCTCTGCCTCCTGGGTTGAAGTGATTCTCCTGTCTCAGCCTCCTGAGTAGCTGGGACTACAGGCATGCGCCACCACGCCCAGCTAATTTTTGTCTTTTTAGTAGTGGTGGGGTTTCACCCTGTTGGCCGTGTTGGTCTCTATCTCTTGACCTCATGATCTTCCCACCTTGGCCTCAGTTGCTGGGATTAATCACAAAAATACCCAATGTAGTAAAGATGTGAAGAAAGGGCTTAGGGGATTATAGGCATGTGCTGGGATTACAGGCATGAGCCACTGTGCCAGACCGTTCTTTTTATTTTTTTTAAGACAGTGTTTCACTCTTGTTGCCCAGGCTGGAGTTCAGTAGTGTGATCTTGACTCACTGCAACCTCCATCTCCTGGGTTCAAGCTTTTCTTCTGCCTCAGCCTCCTAAATAGTTAGGATTGTAGCCATGCACCACCATGCCTGGCTTTTTTTTGTTTGTTTGTTTGTGTTTTTAGTAGAGATGGGGTTTCACCATGTTGGTCAGGCTGGTCTCAAACTCCTGACTTCAAGTGATCTACCTACCTGCTTCAGCCTCCCAAAGTGCTGGGATTACAAGCATTAGCCACCGTGCCTGGCCAGCTTATTTCTTGAGTCTCTTTATTTTATTTTTTATTTTTGAGTCTCATTTTTATGGTGTTTTCTGGAGGATAAAAGATAAAAGCGTGTGCTTAGTCTGCTGTCTTTAACTGGGAATGTTTTATGCAGCAGCCTATTGAATTATTGTAAGAATAGTAATTAGAATTTTTAAGAGGTTTTCTTTTTTTCTGTGTTATTTATTTACTAAAGGACTTGTTATTCTGTTTGTTTATGTTGTTCCTTCTGTCTTTTTTCTTTTCCTCACTTGGGCAGTCCTCAGTATGATTCATTCCTTACTAATGTATACTCAAATAGGTTTCTTCTACAGTGTTCCCTCAGGCCTCTTTATTTTATTTTTTATTTTTATTAATATTATTTTTGTGATGGAGTTTCGCTGTTGTTACCCAGGCTGGAGTGCAATGGTGCCATCTCGGCTCACCGCAACCTCCGCCTGCTGGGTTCAGGCAGTTCTCCTGCCTTAGCCTCCTGAGTAGCTGGGACTACAGGCACGCGCTACCATGCCCAGCTAATTTTTTGTATTTTTAGTAGAGACGGGGTTTCACCATGTTGACCAGGATGGTCTCGATCTCTTGACCTCGTGATCCACCTGCCTCGGCCTCCCAAAGTGCTGGGATTACAGGTGTGAGCCACTGCGCCTGGCCCAGGCCTCTTTATTTTGAAGAGAGTGATGATAGAAATCTTTGTATGAATAGGATAAGTTAAGCTGACTTTCCTTTGGAATTAATAGGTGAGAAGTAGGCAGGTCCTCTGGAGAAATGCGCATTTGCGGAATGAAGGAAAGAAGGCAGACAGGCAGGCTCTACTCTGGGCTTATGGAAGTTTTGAGTAGGGAACCATCATCATAATCATTATTATTTTTGTGGAGGGCTTTATGGAAAGACTTTCCAGTAAAAGGTACATTTGAGTGAGACTTGAAAACTTAACTAGATTTTAAAAACATAGTGTAATTTTCTAGTAAAATATGCAGTTATAAAAAAATTCACTACAAAAACATGCATTATGTCAAAGTGAAGTCTTTCCTTTTTTGATTTTTTTATTTTTTGAGACAGCTTCTCATTCTGTTTCCCTGGCTAAAGTACAGTGACATGACCATGACTCACTGACACCTTGACCACCTAAGCTCAAGTGATCCTTCCCCCTTTTCCTCAGCCTCCTGAGTAGCTGGGACCAAAGGCACACACCACCATGTCTGGCTAATTTTTTTTTCTTGGAGATGGGGTCTTGCTATGTTGCCGAGGCTGGTCTTGAACTCTTGGGCTCAAGCGATCCTCCTGCTTTTGGCCTCCCAAAGTGCTGGGATTAGAGGTGTTAGCCACAACACCTGTCCTGAAATCTTTCTTTTTTTCTTTTTTTTACTTAGTAGCATGAAAACTGAGAAATCTTTCTTAATTTTTACTTTCTTCTATGTCTTAATTTTCTTCTATGGTTAGCTTTGTTAAATTGTTCTCCAAATGAATTGTTATGATATTTTGTTAGCAGCAAGAACAACAGTATCCCCTAAGCCCTTCACATCTTTACTACATTGGGTATTTTTGTGACTTAAGATTTTGCCAGGCACAGGAAGTAATTTCATGACTAAGATTTTGCCAGGCACGGGAAGTTTTCAAGTGAGGTGAGTGATTACGATAAAGCCAGGGGAAAGTACAGGGCATAATATTGAAGTAAGTGAGTGAATAAGTATTGAAAAGAGTGGAAGGAGATGAGGCCAGAAAGATAATCTGGGTTTATGGAGGGTCTTTTTCATATGCTGAAACGTTTGGCATAATTTCTTCAAATAGTAAGGAGCCATCAGAGGCTTTTAAGGAAGGCAATGACATAAACACATTTTTGTTGGTTAGATCACTAGCAAAAGTGTGAAGAATGGTGTGAAGAAGGGGAGAAATGAGATCTTCACCTCAGAAAGTCATTGCAGGCTGGGCACAGTGGCTTACGCCTGTAATAGGCAGATCATCTGAGGTCAGGAGTTGGAGACCCGCCTGGCTAACATGGCAAAACCCTGTCTCTACTAAAAAATTTTAAAAATCAGCCGGGTGTGGTGATGCACGCCTGTAGTCCCAGCTACTCAGGAAGCTGAGGCAGGAGAATCGCTTGAGCCTGGGAGGCAGAGGTTACAGTGAGCTGAGATCGAGCCACAGCACTCCAGCCTCGGCAACAGTGAGTGAGACTCCACCTCAAAAAAGAAAAAAAAAGTCGTTGCAATTCTCCATACTTGGTCTTTATAAGTGACTCTCTCTCAATGAGATTAAGGCAAACAGTAAACCTGAACTGAGCACATGGAGTCTGGTGAGAGCAGTATAGATTCATTGCTTGCCTGCTGGAAACTTGCACCACTAATGTTACATTGAGTTGATGAGAAACTATGTAGGCTAGAAGGGATTGGAAAACTCCTAGACTGCTAGTTTGGGTGTCAGAGTGGAAGGCTGGCATGTGATGAATATTATTGAGAACATAAAATAGTTAATCCATTTTAGTGTTCCACTTGCCATTATCCTCACCACAAAAACAATTAGAATTTTTAGTGGATAGTTGGAAATTTTAATAGATTCTAAAGTGGATGTGGAACAATTTTACTTTGTATCAGTATGATTTTATCCACTTGAGAGCACTGTATTTGTATTTTTTCATTCATTTATAAATAAATAGTTATAAGTATATTTTCCAAACCTTGTGTTTGAAGGTAAGCAGCTGCTCCCTTTGTCCAGCAGTGTACATAGCAGTGTGGGACAGGTGACTTGGCAGTCGTCAGGAGAAACATCAAACCTGGTTCGAATGAGAAACCAGTCCCTTGGACAGTCTGCACCTTCTCTTACTGCTGGCCTGGTAAGTGTTCATAAAGGTGGTGTTTTGCTCTATAAAAAATTCTTAATTGTCATTTGTCATTGCGACATCTGTTCTTTTTCCTTTTTAGGATTTGGAGAATTCAATTTCCCAAAGTGAAGTATGGAAAAGAATGACTTTTTAATTTTTTTTCTTTCTTTTTTTTTTTTTTTTTTTAGAGATAGGATCTTGCTTCGTTGCCCAGGCTGACTTCAGACTCCTGGTCTGTAGCATTTCTGTTGCCTCAGCCTCCCAAGTAGCAAGGACTATAGGTGCATGTCATGGGATCAGGCTAAGAATGAATTTTTTTTTTTTTTGAGATAGAATTTTGCTCTTGTCACCTGGGCTGGAGTGCAATGGCATGATTTGGTTCACTGCAACCTCCGCCTCCTAGGTTCAAGCAATTCTCCTGCCTCAGCCTCCTGGGTAGCTGGGATTACAGGTGTGTGCCACCATGGCTGGCTAATTTTTTTTATATTATTAGTAGAAATGGGGTTTCACCTTGTTGGCTAGGCTGGTCTTGAACTCCTGATCTCAGGTGATCTGCCCCTCTTGGCTTCCCAAAGTGCTGGGATTACAGGTGTGAGCCTCTGCCCCCTACCTTAAGAATGAGATTTTAATTGAGTCTATTTTGATTGCCCTCTCATCAGTGGTACTAATTGTATAATGAGGGTCAAGAAAAAGATTCCATATGGTTGTAACTTTAATGAGTAAATTTTCCCAGAAAGAACATTCTTTATTTTTTTTTAATTTTTTTTTGAGAAAGAGTTTCACTGTTGTTACCCAGGCTGGAGTGCAATGGCATGATCCCGGCTCACTGCAACCTCCGCCTCCTGGGTTCAAGCAATTCTCCTGCCTCAGCCTCCCAAGTAGCTGGGACGACAGGCGTGTGCCACCGTGCCCAGCTAATTTTTGTATTTTTAGTAGAGACAGGTTTCACCATGCTGACCAGGATGGTCTCGATCTCTTGACCTCGTGATCCACCCACCTCGGCCTCCCAAAGTGCTGGAATTACAAGTGTGAGCCACTGCGCCCAGCTAGAATATTCTTTTTATAGAAATGATTCTAAATCTGGTAAAGTTGTGCTGCTTTGGTTTATATCTCTGTGGTATACCTATTTGGTATGTGAGGATAGGGAACATGTTTGGCACATTGTGGGTGCTTAAGTATATATATACATAACAATAAGGGCCAGATGCAGTGGCTTACGCTTCTAATTCTTGTACTTTGGGAGTCTGAGGCAGGAGGATCATTTGAGCCCAGGAGTTTGAGACTAGCCTGGGCAACATAGTGAGACCTTGTCTGTACAAATAATAATAATAATGATAACAATAATAAATTAGCCAAGCAAGTTGGCGGGTGCCTGTGATCTCAGCTACTCAGGAGACTGAGGTGGGATAATTGCTCGAGTGTAAGCAGTTGAAGCTATGGGGAGCTGTGATTGTGCCACTGCACTCTAGTGACAGTGAGACCTCATCTGGGAAAAAAAGAGCCTTTTGTTTGTCTAGGCTTTGTATGATAGGCAGGGCCTTACAAAATTTAAGCTGTGTAGATTGGGTAGGTTGTTTTGTTTTCTGCTTGTTGTTACAAATTCTACCCTTTTACCCTCAAACTTGCCTGGGTACTTAAGGCAGTCACTGGCTTTCTGCTCATCTCACACTGTTTCCTCTATCTTTAGGTCTAGGCACATTACTGATTTGTAGGCTACAATCACAGAAATGTGTTCCAATTAAAGTCTCATCTAGACTTGAAGATATAAGCCTTTTGGTCAACATACATGGAGTAGAAAGCTTTGTCCATTTGTTCAGTATGGGAAGTGGGAGCAGAGGAGAGGAAGTCTTTGTGTAGCAGGTGGGAAGCCAATTTTTGGATCAAAGGATTTCCTTATAATACCAAAGTTTATGACTCTTAGGCCACAGAGAGAACCAGGATCATCTGTGGAAATTCCCACTTTCTTAACTTTTTATTTTGAAATTTTTGAATCTACAGAAAAATGGAAAGAATGGTACAATGAACGCCCATATAAGCTTTACCTAGATGGACTAATTTGTACATTTGGCCATATTTTTTTTTCTGTGTATATATATGTATTTTTTCCTGAAGCATTTCAGAGTAAGTTACAGACTAATTGCTATGTCGCATATTTAAGTATTTCTCCTAAGATGAAGGACACTCTCCTAAACATCTACAATATATTATCAGATCTAAGATGTTTAGCATTATTATTATTATATATATTTTTTGAGATGGAGTCTCACTCTGTTGCCCAGGCTGGAGTTAAGTGGTGCAGTCTCAGCTCACTGCAACCTCCACCTCCTGGGTTCAAGTGATTCTCCTGTCTTAGCCTCCCAGGTAGCTGGGATTACAGGTGGGTACCACTATACCTGGCTAATTTTTGTATTTTCAGTAGAGACAGAGTTTTACCATATTGGCCAGGCTGGATTTGAACTCTTGACCTCAAGTGATCCACCTGCCTCAGCCTCTCAAAGTGTTGAGATTACAGGTGTGAGCCACTGCGCCTGGCCACATCATTTTAATAGTAGCATCTAATAATATAAAGACCATATTCAGATTTTCCTACTTGGGTCCAGCATGTCTATTAAAGCCTCACCTGCTTCTCTTTTAACCTCTGGAATCTAAAACAAACAAAAACGGATGAGCGTACCCTACTAGAGATTTTGATCCAGATGTCTGAAGTTAGTCACAGGCTTCTGTATTTTCTTTTCTTTTCTTCTCTTGTCTTTTCGTTTCATTTCTTTTCTCTTTTTCTTTTCCTTTTTGTCTTGACTTCCCTTCCTTTCCCTTCCCCTTCCCTTCTCCTCTCTTCTCTTCTTTCTCTTTTTTTTTTCTTTTCTTTTGAGACAGAGTCTCCCTCTGTTGCCCAGTCTTGAGTGCCGTGTCATGATCTCAGTTCAACTGCACTCTCTGCCTTCTGGGTTCAAGTAATTCTTATGGCTCCCGAGTAGCTGGAATTACAGGCCTGTGCCACCTTGCCTGGCTATTTTTTGTCTTTGTAGTAGGGACAATGTTTTGCCATGTTGGCCAGGCTGGTCTCAAACTGCTGACCTCAGGAGATCTGCCTGCCTTGGCTTCCCTGAGTGCTGGGGCTACAGAGATGAGCCACCACGCCTGGCCTGTATTTTCTTTAAAGTGTTATCCTGATTCTAATGTGTACCTCTTTGAGAACTACTGCCACCCTGATACAGCTGAATGTTTCATTTTAAAGTGGTATGTTGCAGAAGGGATTCCTGGACTGAGGTTCCTGGAACATAGGCCAAGTGAACTAGAATATTCCCGAATTGTTATAATTATTTTAAATTAACAGTTTATTGAGATATAATTCACCCACTTAAAGTATATAGGTCAGTGGTTTTGGTGTGTTTCACAGACATGTACAACCATCACTGTAATCAATTTAACAGCATTTTCATTACTTTAGAAACTGTATTCTTTAGCTATCACCTCCTCATTGTTCCATCCCCCTGCCCCCAGCACTGGGCAACCACTAATATACTTTCCACCTCTATAGGTTTGCCTATTCTGTATCTTTTATATAAATTGAATCAAATATGTGGCTTTTTGTGGCTGCTTCTTTCACTTAGTCTAATGTCTTCAAGATTCATCCATGTTGCAGTATGTGTTCCTTTTTATTGCAGAACAGCATTTTGTTGTATGTATATATTATATTTTGTTTATCTGTTCATCAGTTAATTCGTTTCTTTCATTCTTCACCAACTTCATTTTTATTTTTTCTTTTTTGAGATGGAGTCTCACTGTGTTGCCAGGCTGGAGTGCAGTGGCAAGATCTTGGCTCACTGCATGCAACCTCTGACTCCCTGGTTCAAGCAATTCTCCTGCTTCAGCCTCCCGAGTTGCTGGGATTACATGCATGCACCACCAGACCCAGCTAAGTTTTGTATTTTTAGTAGACACGGGGTATCACCATGTTGGCCAGGATGGTCTTGATCTCCTGACTTTGTGATCCACCGGTCTTGGCCTCCCAAAGTGTTAGGATTACGGTTGTGAGCCACTGCACCCGGCCTTCACCTTCATTTTCTGATGTCTATTGAGAGGATTTATCTGAGTGCTGATTTTTCCTGTATATGTAGAAATTATGATCCTAATTAGTGATTACCAGGGCATGTTCTAAAAAGGATCATACAATCATATCATTGTATGTTCCTAGGGATGGAGAGGAACTTAGGTGGCATCTTGTTCAAGATGAGTTATTATTCTTAAAAAAAAATTATATAGATTGAAAATCTGTTTCTGTTTTCTCTTGTGCTTTTTTTTTTTTTTTCTATTTACCTACTGTAACTTCAAGCTGGCTCTTCTCTTTTCATTCTCCTGCCCAGAGATTTTCAGTTGGATATTTCATGTTAGGTAGCACATTTGCTAGTTGATATTGAATGCCTGTTTCTGCTTTGACTACCCATACTGGAATAAACCTCAGTGTTTATCCTGCTGTGACATTTCTGAAAAATCTTAACTAGAATGTATTCTCTTTGGTGTAATGGGCCTCTATAGTACATGGATCTAGCCTCCAAAGAACTTTTGGGTTAGCGGAACAGGATCCACATATAACAGGACAAGCATTTAAAAATAATAAAACATAACATTTAAATAAATATTGTATTGATTATGAGTTAAATGGTAACAAAAAGGGGATAATAAGTATGCTAGTTATAATTATTGGGAAGATAACTTGTAGGAGGTTAGACTTGACCAGAGTCTGGGGAGTAGATAAGCAAAAGCCTTAAGTTGCAAGTATTTTCATTTTGAGTCCATCTAGATGATGTTTTTATGAAGAGATTTTTGTACTTTTTCATTTTCTAGTTTCTACTGAGACAATTTCTCTGAGGGCTTTCCCCCCCCATATATGTAGGAACCATGATTCTGATTAGTGGTTAGCCAGCCATGTTCTAAAACAGATCGTAGAACCATATTTATATGTTCCTAGGGATGGAGTAAAACTTATATAGTGTCTTGTTCAAGATTAGCTATTATTTATGTTCTTAAAAATATATATACAGTTAAAATCTGTTGTTAAAACTGGCATAGGAGAAAGAACTGCATGAGAAATCAGAAGATAAAATTCTGATACTGCTATGTGAATCTGAATAAAGACTAAACATATTTGAGCCTCCATTTTTCTCATCTGTAAAATGAGGTTGATTCCTGCTTTGCTTTATTCTGAATATGTTAACTAGTATCTAGTCTGGATCTTTGCTTTCTGTATCTCTGATGTAAATCCACTTGGCTGTATCACCATTTCTAAGACTCGCCCTACCTGTCTATTGTTTTTCCATCCCTCAAGCCATTTCTTTGTTGTTCATTCCCCTTTTTTTTCCATAATTGAAATTTTATTGGTAGTGTTGATCAGTATACAGACATTTCCATTCGTACACGGTTCTTTTTTTTTTTTTTTTTTGAGACGGAGTTTCACTCTTGTTACCCAGGCTGGAGTGCGATGGCGCGATCTCGGCTCACCGCAACCTCCGCCTCCTGGGTTCAAGCAATTCTCCTGCCTCAGCCTCCTGAGTAGCTGGGATTACAGGCACGTGCTACCATGCCCAGCTAATTTTTTGTATTTTTAGTAGAGACGGGGTTTCACCATGTTGACCAGGATGGTCTCGATCTCTCGACCTCGTGATCCACCCGCCTCGGCCTCCCAAAGTGCTGGGATTACAGGCTTGAGCCACCGCGCCCGGCTTCGTACACGGTTCTTAACATATCTACTGAAAATCTAAAAAGCCATGTATTGTAATTGTTTTTTAAACAGTTATTCTATTGACATTCCAGCTCAAAATTGGGAGGCAAATTTTCCTTAGGAGGCCATCAAGGGGAAAGTACCAGTATTGTCAAGGGTTACATACATCCTACCAATTTATTAATTCATAATTTAGTAGTATATATACTACATACTCAAATGTTCAGTCTTTTGTAGCACTTTAACAAAGTTATCAGGAAAATAAGACTACTTCGACTAAAGGTGTTAGAGAGTGCACACAGTTCTGACAGGAAGAGCCCATGAACAAGGAGTGATTTTTGTTAGGAAACAATTCTTCTAAAAAGCAACATGAGGATAGAAGTAATCTAAAATGTTGAAGCCATGATTACCAGTAACTATTCTAACATGATACTGTGGTTATAGCAAACTGGTGTAATCTTAAACTGAATTGGGAATATTTCTTTTCTTTTTTTTTTTTTGAGATGGAGTCTTGCCCTGTCACCAGGCTGGAGTGCAGTGGCTCGATCTCGGCTCACACGTCTGCCTCCTGGGTGCAAGTGATTCTCCTGCCTCAGACTCCCAAGTAGCTGGGACTATAGGCGCATGTCACCACACCCAGCTAATTTTTTGTATTTTTAGTAGAGATGGGTTTTCACTGTGTTAGCAAGGATGGTCTCAATCTCCTGACCTCATGATCTGCCCACCTCGGCCTCCCAAAGTGCTGGGATTATAGGCGTGAGCCACTATTCCTGGCTGTGAATAATTCTAACTAAAACAAGAGATATGATATTCTGTTGAGTATTTTATCATTAGTTCTCATGTTGAATATGACATGTCGTTTTGGGTGTTTGGGTGCCATCTTATTATTGAATTTTGTTAAGGTGAGGTTTTCACATAACATAAAATTAATAACCATTTTAAAGTGTACATTTTAGTGGCATTTTGTGCATTTGCAATCTGTGCAGCTTTATCAAGTTTTAAGACATTTTCACCACCACTCCTTGCAAAAAAAATCCTCTACCCATTAAACAGTCATTATTCATTCCACCCTCATTCTAGCGCTGGCAACCACTAATCTGCTTTTTGTCTCTGTGGATTTACCTATTCTAATATTTCGTATAAATAGAATCATAAAATATGTCATGTTTTGTGTCTGTTTTTTTTTTTTTCACTTAGCCCAGTGCTTTCAAGATTTTTCTACATTGTATCATGTATCAATACTTTATTCCTTTTTGTGGCTGAATAAAATTCCATTGTATGGATAAACCACATTTTGTTTATCTGTTTGTCTGCTGATAGACATTTGGGTTGTTTCCACCTTTTGGCTATTTTGAATAGTGCTGCTGTGAGCATTTGTGTACATGAATTTGTTTTGAATATTGGGTTTCAGTATTTTTGGGTATATACCTAAGAGTAGATTTGTTGGGTGATACAGTAATTCTTCAACTTTTTGAAGAACTACCAAACTTTTGGTTTGCTACGCCATTTTATATTCTTCCCAGAAATATATGAGGGTTTCAATTTCACTCCATCCTTGCCAGTACTTTTCTGTGTTTTTGATTATAGCCATCACAGTGGGTGTTAAGTGGTGTTTCATTGTGGCTTTGATTAGTATTATATTTTAAATTTAATAATATTTTAGAACAGTCTGTTGAGGTGACATAGAGTATGCTTTTAAAGGAAATAACAAAACTCCAAGACTTTTATTAGAACCTTTTCTCATCGTTAAAAAGTTTCTTATTTTGGCCGGGCGCGGTGGCTCAAGCCTGTAATCCCAGCACTTTGGGAGGCCAAGGCGGGTGGATCACGAGGTCAAGAGATCGAGACCATCCTCGTCAACACGGTGAAACCCCGTCTCTACTAAAAATACAAAAAATTAGCTGGGCATGGTGGCGCGTGCCTGTAGTCCCAGCTACTCAGGAGGCTGAGGCAGGAGAATTGCCTGAACCCAGGAGGCGGAGGTTGCGGTGAGCCGAGATCACGCCATTGCACTCCAGCCTGGGTAACAAGAGTGAAACTCCGTCTCAAAAAAAAAAAAAAAAAAAAAAAGTTTCTTATTTTAATATATATTATTTGTAGTTGAAAAATAATTCCATCATTCTTAATTTATTTTTTCATAGATGTTTGTTTTACCTACATCAGTGTTATAAAGAGATTCCAAACTCAGCCACTTCCCCTTTCAGTATTACCTTTCTGCTGCTGTGGTTTCGCATTTTCTACTGTGAAAGGTGGAGATATCTATATTTATATATTAGTTGGCTTTATTGAGGTATAGTTTACCTAGAGTAAAATTCACCCATTTTAAGTGTTCAATTTGATAAATTTTGGTAGATGTATATAGTTGTGTAACCGCCACAATTATGATATAGATATATGCGAATTATAGTATAGAATAGAACAGCATTCCCCAACTGCTTTGGCACCACAGACTGGTCTCATAGAAGACTGTTTTTCCACGGATGGGGTAGAGGGGGCTGGGGATGGTTTCAGGATGAAACTGTTTCACCTTAGATCATCAGGCATTAGCTAGATTCTCATGAAGAGCATGCAACCTGGATCCCTTATATGCGTAGTTCACAATAGGGTTCTTGCTCCTATGAAAATCTAATGCTGCACTGCTGATCTGACAGGAAGTGGAGTTCAAGTGGTAATGCTCGCCCTCATGCAGCTCATCTCCTGCCATGTGACCTGGTCCCTAACAGGGCATTATAGAATATGGACCCGGTATAGAATATGTCTGCCAGGATCTCTTGTGTCGGTTTGCTGTCTGTTCTCTCTCCCCAGGTCCAGCCCTTGGTAACTATTGATGTACTTTTTTGTCACTGCAGTTTTGCCTTTTCCAGGATTTCATAGAAATGGAATCATACAATATGTAGTCTTTTGTATCTTTTTTCACTTAGCATAATCCTTCTGAGATGCATCCATGTTGTTTTGAGTATCAGTTTGTTCCTCTTTATTGCTGAAAAGTATTCCATTGGCATGGGTATACAGACTTTCCATTCCACAGTTAATGACCATATAGGTTGTTTCCAGTTTTTGCCTGTTATGGAGAGAGCCGCTATGAAAGCTCATGTAATTTTTTTTTGTTTTTGTTCTGGTGTGAAATATGCTTCTATTTCTCTTGAGTAAATACCTAGGAGTGAGACTGGTGGAATGTATATTTACCAGTGTAAATTTATCTTTATAAATGTATATTTACCACTGAATATTTGTCTTTATAAGAAACTGCCAATCTGTTTTCTTTTTCTTTTTTTCTTTTTTTTTTTTTGAGATGAGGTCTCTCACTGTCATCTGGGCTGGAGTGCAGGGAGTAGCTGAGATGACAGGTGTCCACTACCATGCCCAGATACTTTTTTGTATTTTTAGTAGAGACGGGGTTTCACCATATTGGCCAGGCTGGTCTTGAACTCCTGACCTCGTGATTCACCTGCCTCGGCCTCCCAGAGTAATGGGATTGCAGGCGTGAGCCACTTTGCTTGGCCTTGCCAATCTGTTTTCTAAAGTAGCTGTACCATTTTTGCATTTCTACCAGTATTTGCTCCACATCTTGTCAGTACTAGGTATTATCTTTTTTTTTTTGAGGTAGAGTTTCACTCTTGTTGCCAAGGCTGGAGTGCAATGGCACAATCTTGGCTCACTACAGCCTCCACCTCCTGGGTTTAAACCATTCTCCTCCTTCAGCCTCCCAAGTAGCTGAGATTGCAGATGTATGCTACCAGTTAATTTTTTAGTACAGACAGGGTTTCACCATGTTGGTCAGGCTGGTCTTGAACTCCTGACCTCATGACCCACTCGCCTCAGCCTCCCAAAGTGTTGGGATTACAGGTGTGAGCCACTGCACCTGGCTATCATTTTTAAAATTTTAGCCATATCAGTGGATTTGTAGGAGTATCTCATTGTGGCTTTAATTTGCATTTCTCTAATGATTAATGAGATTGAATATCTTTTTGTGTGCTTATTTGCTAATCATATATATTCTTTTTTTTTTTTTTTTGAGATGGAGTCTTGGTCTGTCACCCAGGCTCAGGTTGGAGTGCAGTGGCACGATTTTGGCTCACTGTAACCTCTGCTTCCCAGGTTCAAGGCATTCTCCTGTCTCAGCCTCCTGAGTAGCTGGGATTACAGGCGCCTGCCACGACACCTAGCTAAGTTTTTGTATTTTTAGTAGAGACAGGGTTTCACCATGTTGGCCAGGCTGGTCTTGAACTCCTGACCTTGTGATTTGCCTACTTTGGCCTCCCAAAGTACTGGGATTATGGGTGTAAGCCACTGTGCCTGGCTACATCTGGCTAATTTTTGTTATTTTTATAGAGCTGGGGTTTCACCATGTTGCCCAGGCTGGTCTTGGACTCCTGTACTCAAGCAATCCTCCTGCCCTGGTCTCCCAAAATGCTGGCTTACAGGCGTGAGCCACTGTATCCAGTCTAGAAAGACTCATATCATGAAGATGTAAATTCTCTCCATTAAGCTGTAGATTTAATGCAGTCCCAGTCAAAACCCAGGTGGTATTTTTCAGAAAATATCAAGATAATTTCAAATGTATATTGAAATGCAAATAACCTAGAATAACCAAAACAATATTAAAAAGAAGACTGAAGTTAGAGGAATCAACCTTATTTTATGATGTTGTATAAAGGTACAGTAATCAGGTCAGTATGATTATTGGTATAAGGATAGATATGTAGATCAGTGGAATTCAGTAGACAAATGCGCCAAGGCAATTTACTGGGGGAAAAGGTAGTCTTTTTAACAAATGGTTGTTGAAACAATTCACATAAAAATATCAACCTCAACACTTACCTCATGCTATAGAAAAATAAAGTGACCAAATGTAAGAGCTTAAGTCATAAACTGTATAAAGGAAAACAGGAGAAAATTTTTGTGATTTTAGGTGAGGCAAAGGTTTCTTGGAGTGAAAAAAGCATGACCTATAAAAGGAAAAAAATTGGCTTTTATCAGAAGAAAATTTTTTGCTTGTGAGTATTCATTTATTCATTTTTAATGGGATAGGAACAAATTGAAGTTTATCTACAAGGGAGTGGAATGATGAATAATACTTGTGTTAAAGGGTTATTAAATAACAGGTTTTGTTGTCTGTTTGGGTTTTAATACGTATCACTACCTTTTACCTTTGGAGGTAGAAATCTAGAAGTCATGATGAGTGATATTTGCATATAACTCCCGTGGGTTTACCCATTAATTTATACTTTTTAAATTCCTACTCAATAAAATATATTTAAATGAAATCATTCTGAATGCCTTCTACTTTATAGAAGTAAATACAAGTTAGGCTGTACGCTCGTGTTCCACATCCTACTCCTATCACTTAGTAATCATATGACTCTTTGCAAATGTCTTTTTTTTTTTTTTTGAGACGGAGTTTTGCTCTTGTTACCCATGCTGGAGTGCAATGGCGCGATCTCGGCTCACCGCAACCTCCGCCTCCTGGGGTCAGGCAATTCTCCTGCCTCAGCCTCCTGAGTAGCTGGGATTACAGGCACGCGCCACCATGCCCAGCTAATTTTTTGTATTTTTAGTAGAGACGGGGTTTCACCGTGTTGACCAGGATGGTCTCGATCTCTTGACCTCGTGATCCACCCGCCTCGGCCTCCCAAAGTGCTGGGATTACAGGCTTGAGCCACCGCGCCCGGCCGCAAATATCTTTAAGCCTCTGCTTTCTCATCCTTAAAATCAAAGTAATGATAAGACTTTCTTCATGGATTTTTTAGGATGAGATGAGACAATCCATGTAAAATAACATAGTGTCAGATTTGTAGTTAAATTTAGAGGCAGCCTAAAGCTGCCTTTCTACATAATGAACTATAACCTAATTTAATATGTAAACTACCTGCAGCCTAACCTGAGAGTAGTATATTCTTGTAACAAGTAGCTGAGTCTCAGTCAAGCATAACAGGCAAATTTTCAGCCAATCATATAGACTGTATTGCCAAAACACGTTCAAATAAGGCAAACACCTGAATTACAGCCAATCAGTCTCCTTCTGTATGCCATTTCTGTTTCTCTGGCTATAAATATAACCTGAATGCATTGGGGGATGGAACATTCTGAACTGTATTTAGTACTGAGTGGTAACTGGTTCATTAATCTCTTTACTTTTTTGCGGCGGGGTCTTGCTTAGACACCCAGGTTGGAGTGCAGTAAGTAGCACAGCTCACTGCAGCCTGGATCTCTGGGGCTCAAGTCATGCTTATGCCTCAGGCTGCTCTCTCCTTTATCTTTCCCAGTAGCTGAGACCACCGTTTTCATTTTCTTATTATTTGTAATGGCGGGGGGGCGGGTGTAGGGGCCCCCTGTGCTGCCCAGGCTGGTCTCAAACTTCTGGGCTCAAAGCAGTCCTCCAGTCTCTGCCTCTACCTCCCAAAGTGCTGGAATTGCAGGGGTGAGCCACCACACCTGGTGAATCTGTCTTTTGCTCAATTAAATCATTAAATTTAATTCATCTTAGGTTTTTCTTTTAACAGTGTGAACAAAATATGTATTTTTTTCTTTTTATTAAGTACTTCAAGTAGTTATTAGTAGCAGTAATACCATAAGAAATATTGTATATATTTCCTTTTTTTTTGAGATGGAGTTTCGTTCTTGTTACCCAGGCTGGAGTGCAATGGCGCGGTCTCAGCTCACCACAACCTCCGCCTCCTGGGTTTAGGCAATTCTTCTGCCTCAGCCTCCTGAGTAGCTGGGACTACAGGCACGTGCCACCATGCCCAGCTAATTTTTTTTTGTATTTTTAGTAGAGACGGGGTTTCACCATGTTGACCAGGATGGTCTCGATCTCTTGACCTCGTGATCCACCCACCTTGGCCTCCCAAAGTGCTGGGATCACAGGCTTGAACCACCGTGCCTGGCCTATTGTATATATTTCTTACCGTATAGGCCAGGCGCAGTGGCTCGTGCCTGTAATCTGAGCACTTTGGGAGGCCAAGGCGGGAGGATCATGAGGTCAGGAGATTGAGACCATCCTGGCTAACATGGTAAAATCCTGTCTCTACTAAAAATTAGCTGGGTGTGGTGGTGGACACCTGTAATCCCAGCTACTTGGGAGGCTGAGGCAGGAAAATTGCTTGAAACCGGGAGGCAGAGGTTGCAGTGAGCTGAGATAGTGCCACTGCATTCCAGCCTGGGCAACAGAGCAAGATTCTGTCTCAAAAAAAAATTTTTACTGACAGCAGTGTAGGTTCAGAAAGAACAGTTTTATTAGATAGAACACTGTAGCAGAGTGCGGTACAATGCTTCATTCAGCAAGAGAGGACTGAGTGTGTTGCAGTAGATTTTCCTTAGGGGTATTTATGGACCTTAAAGCAGGACCTTAAGGATAATTTGGACCATATTAGTTACGTAGGTCATGATAAATCATTACATTTGTAGACATTTGGGTGCTTTGATGTCAGCAAGGGTTGCACAATGAGTTTCGACATGCATGCATTCTGGAGATGTATAGAAATTCTAGTTGCTTATAAATTTTTGGGAAAGAAGC
This sequence comes from Saimiri boliviensis, assembly GCF_048565385.1. Taxonomy (NCBI): domain Eukaryota; kingdom Metazoa; phylum Chordata; class Mammalia; order Primates; family Cebidae; genus Saimiri; species Saimiri boliviensis. The sequence continues at coordinate 44,649,011 of NC_133459.1, forward strand.
CTGGTACCAGATGTTGGCTTTAGATAATAGAGAAGTCTAATTACTTTTGAATTTTTCAGATAAGGAGTTTTGCCTCTGGATGATCTGCTTGGTTGCCATTAGGTGATCTTTGTATGTATTCTTCCATGTTGAACTCCCAGGCTCAAGTGATCCACCCTCATTGGCCTCCCTAAGTACTGGGATTATAGGAATGAGCCACTGGACCTGGCTAGTACTTTTATCTGAAACTGAGAATACAAGAAAAGGAACCGGTTTTGGGGAGAAAATTAATGAGTTTGATTCTCAGATGATGACAGCTAATCTGGTGTACATATCCTTTTAAAAATAATTATTGATAAGAAATTTACATAACAAAAATCAACCATTTAAAAATGAACAATTCAGTGGCATTTAGTACATACATTCACAGTGTTGTAAAACTACCACCTCTATCTATTTGCCAAACCTGTCTGTTACTCTGAATTTAAACCTTTTATCCATTAAGCCCTTTCTCTTCATTCCCCCTTCCATACAATCTGCATCTCTATGGATTTCTCTACTCTGGATATTTTATATAAACAGCATTATACATATGCAACCTTATTAGCATAATGTTTGGATGTTCTTTCACATTCTAGCATATATTAGTACTTTATTCCTTCTTTTGGTTGAATAATATCTCATTGTATACGTCTAACACAACTTTCTGTCCATTAATGGACATTGGGTTGTTCCACCTTTTGGATACTGTGGCTATGAATATATGTGTACATGTACTTGAGTACCTGTCTTCAGTTCTTTTAGGGATATACTTAGGGGTGAAATCATAAAGACATATGGTAATTTAACTTTTTGAGGAATTACCAAACTGTTTTCCATGGTAGCTAGCCATTTTACAGTCCTACTAGCAGTGTACCGAAGGCTTCAGTTTCTCTATATCGTTGTCAACTTGTTATATTCCATTAAGAAAATTATTGTTTAATTATACTATCCTGGTGTGTATGAAGTGGCATCTCATTGTGGTTTTGATTTGCAGTGCTGTAGTGACTAATGATGTCGAGCATCTTTTCATGTGCTTTTTGGGCATTTATATATCTTGTTTAGAAAAATATCTGTACAAGTTCTTTGCCCATTTTTAATTGAATTGTTTTTTTGTTGTTGAGTTTTAAAAGTTTGTTATATATTCTGGATATTAGACCCTTAGTTTTATGATTTGGAAATATTTTCTCCCATTCTGTATGTTATCTTTTTAGTTTGTTGATAATGTCCTTTGATGTTTAAAAACGCCCTTGTTGAAGTCTAACTTATCTGTGTTTTTCTGTTGCTGCTTATGCTTTTGGTTTCATATCTAAGAATCCATTGCCAGCTCAAAGGTTATAATTTACCTCTATGTTTTCTTCTATGAATTTTATGGGTTTACCTCTTCTGTTTACTTCATTGACTCATTTTGAATTAGTTTTTATATTCAGTGTGAGGTAAGAGTTTATTTTTTTTGCATGTGGATATCCACTTTTTAGGTGTCTTTCCAACAGTTAGATGTACAGAGTAAAGTAGAACAGTTTAGAGCTATACTTGCAGACTTGGAAGCTGCGGATTAAATCACCATGGGAGAGAGTACAGAGAAAGAAAAGGAATGTAGGAGAGCATGAAAAAATTACATGTGAAAGGGTAAATAGTGTTAGACACTGAAGTATTCAACTTAGTAAGAACTATTGCAGTTTAGATAAAGTGCCTTCACTGCCTGTTAACTTGAGAATTGCTGTCCTTTTCACTCTTGGTTTTTCTTTTTGTAAGAGGAACTTGTTTCTAATGCCATCTAGCGTCTTTTTAAAGGTATATGAGTAAGGTTAAGAGGTTTTAAAATAAAAGTTATGAAATTTCATGAGATTTGAGCAGTTTATTAGCAGTCTTAGCTTACTCTCAAGAGCATTCTTAAGAGACAAATAAAAGAACACATTAATTGCTTTGCCTGAATAAATTTGCAGCTGAATTTCATCTCTTTTGTTAATTTGTAAAGAATTTAAGATATATAACCTTAAAAATAGTGGCATCTGAATTTTTTTTCTTATCTTGAATTTGTCTTAGAGAAATTATAGACAGTTTTACTTAATTTTTTTCTTTTTGAGACAGGGTTTTGCTCTGTCACCAAGGCTGGAGTGCAGTGGTGCACCCTTGACTCACTGTAGCCTCAACCTCCTAGGCTCAGGTGATTCTCCTGCCTCAGCCTCCTGAGTAGCTGGGACTACAGGCATGGGCGACCATGCCTGGCTAATTTTTATTTTTATTTATTTTAAAATTTTTATTTATTTATTTATTTAGAGACAGAGTTTCACTCTTGTAGCCCAGGCTGGAGTGCAGTTGCGCAATCTCAGCTCACTGCAACCTCCACCTCCCAGGTTCAAGTGATTCTCCTGCTTCAGCCTCTGAAGTAGCTGGGATTACAGGTGCCTGCCACCATGCCTGGACACTTTTTGTATTTTTTTAGTAGAGACAGGGTTTCACCATGTTGGCCAGGCTGGTCTTGAACTCCTGACCTCGTGATCCACCTGTCTCAGCCTCCCAAAGTGCTGGGATTATGGGCGTGAGCCACCATGCCTGGCCAGAATGGCTATTGTTAAAAGGTGAAAAAATAACAGATTTTGCCAAGGTGGCAGTGAAAAGGGAACACTTACACACTGTTGGTGGGAGTGTAAATTAGTTCAACCATTGGGGAAAGCAGTGTGGGGATTCCTCAGAGAGCTTAAAAGCAGAACTGCCATTTGACCCAGCAATCCCATTACTTGTTATATACCCAGAGGAATGTAAATTAATCTGCTATAAAGACACAGGTACACAAATGTTCGTTGTAGCACTGTTCACAATAGCAAAGACATAGAATCAGCCTAAATGCCTATCAGTGACAGACTGGATAAAGAAAATGAGGTCCAGATACACCATAGAATACTATACAGCCATGACAAAGAATGAGATTATTTCTTTTTTAGGAATATGGATGGAACTGGAAGCTATTATCCTAGGCAAATTAATGCAGGAACAGAAAACCAAATACCACATGTTCTCACTTATAAATGGGAGTTGAATGATTGAGTACTCATGAACACAAAGAAGGGAATAATAGACACTGGAGAGTAGAGACTGGGAGGAGAAAATTAACTATCAGGTACTAGGCTTAATACCTAGGTGATGAAACAACCTGTACAACAAACCCCCATGACACAAGTTGACCTACATAACAGACCTTCACATGTACCCACTCCGAAACCCTGAATCTAAACTTTTTTTAAAAAAGTAATTAAGGATAATTCTTTAGCTTTACATTAATGGTGAGTGTTGAAAGTTGTTTTATGTGTAATTACTTCAGGTCTTTTCATAGCACCCAAGACAGCCATCTTTTCCTCTGTTACTATTTCCCTGGGACTTGGGATTGTGTGATGGTTAATACTGCGTGTCAACTTGATTGGATCGAAGGATACAAAGTATTGATCCTGGGTGTGTCTGTGAGGATGTTGTCAAAGGAGATTAACATTTGAGTCTGTGGCCTGGGAAAGGCAGACCCATGCTTAATCTGGGTGGCCACCATCTAATCAGCTGCCAGCATGGCTAGAATATAAAGCAGGCAGAAAAAATATGAAAAGACTAGACTGGCCTAGCTTCCCAGCCTACATCTTTCTTCCATGCTAAGTGCCTCCTGCCCTCAAACATTGGACTCCCAAGTTCTTCAGTTTGGGAGTCTGACTGGCTCTCCTCAGTTTGCAGACAGCCTGTTGTGGGACCTTGTGATTGTGTGAGTTAATACCTACTAAACTTCCCTTTATATATATCTCTATCCTGTTAATTCTGTTTCCCTAGATAATCCTGGCTAATACAGATGGTATTGCTTCTGCTATGTCCTCTTTGTGTACTTTATGGTTTGTAAAGGAGCTTGAAAGAACAAAACTCTGTTTTCTTGGCCTGTTAACTCCTTATATCAGGTCTTATGTTCCTTGTTTTCACTATTTTTATGCAGTTAATATTATATGTGAGCCCACCATTTTAAAGTATTATACTGGTAACTATACATTATAAAAAAGAGTAAGATACATACCTCATAAGCTGCTTCATCTAGGTCTCTTTCTTCTTTTTGTCCTGTACTTTGCCTAAGCTTAATAAATCTTCTGCTTTTTTTCATTTTCTGCCTCAGGATTTCCTGATTGATATTTTATATTTGTGAATACATTTAACAGTTTAGGTACTTTAAAAAAAAACTCTCTTAGAGTGTTCATCTGATTTCTCATATTTGCAAAATTGTTTTACCCTATGAAGTGACATCTTTTTTAGCATATACTGTGGTGTCTTTCAGAGAGAGAGAGAGACCAGAGAGAAATCACAGTTTGTTACTGTGTTTAATGAGAGAGAATTGTCAGAAGAGTTAAGATATTCTGTCATTAATATATGTATCATATATATAATAAGCAGTTTATTAATAATGCAAACTCTGAAAGGTTAAACTGAATTTATTGTAGTTCATTTGGTTCTGTGATCCAATTGAAACCAATTTGCAAATTTTCAGCATAAATTACTTATTACATAGAAACGTTTATCTGTTTGCAGGACCTGGGAAATAATCTTGCAAGAATGTTGTAAAGTTAAATTGACCATGGATAGTACCAGTTCTAAAAAAGTTTTAAAAAGTAAATAAAAAAAGATAAAAGAGGCCGGGTGCAGTGGCTCACGCCTGTAATCCCAGCACTTTGGGAGGCCGAGGTGGGTGGATTACCTGAGGTCAGGAGTTTGAGACCAGTCTGACCAACATGGTGAAACCCCGTCTCTTAAAAAAAAAAAAAGTTTTAAAAAGTAGATAGTACCAGTTCTTTGGCAGAGAGATATAAGAGGGAGATAACATCAATATAATTGTAATTTTGAGGATAATATTGCTTAGATATACCTTTAAATTGGGGCCCTGGCATCTCTGGGCTGTAGGGTCCCTTTCTAAATCTTACCTGGTTTTTAAGTTAGTAATGAGAAATACTATATCCACATTGTTGTCTGGATTTTTATTCATTTAGCGGACTTATTTCTAGTTCCCATGAGGTATCAGTAATTGTGGTGAATGCAGGAGAAATTCTAAAATATAAGACATTGTTCTTGCTCTTAGGGAACTACTTAACTAGTAATTGTATGATTGCCATAATAGAGAACTGTATGAGGCATAATTTGGTCACAAAAGAAGTGCCATAATAGAGAACTGTATGAGGCATAATTTGGTCACAAAAGAAGCAGTAATCAGTTCTGGGTGTAAGTGTGATTTAAAAGCTCAATAATGATAATGCTTAAGCTGAGTTTTAAAGAATGATTAGAAGTGAACAGGGATGTCAGGAGTGTTTGTGAGGGAATCAATAAATTTTTGTAGGAAATGAAGGAAACCTTCGTGGAAGAGGCAGCATTTGAGCTGGGCTCTAAAGGATAAGGAAGATTCAGACAATGGAAGATTGAGCCTGGGTAAGGACTGGACCTTTCTGGAGTAGAGAACATGCAGTAAAGGTATGGTTGTTTAAAATCTTAGAAACAGCAGGTAGTTCATTGAGGCTGAAATATGGAGTTATTTACTCATGCTGTATATGGCAGTCATTCTGCCTAGTGCTGGCTGCATCTCAGTAAACAAAACAGACTCAGGCCTATCTTCGTGGAGCCTCAGGGAAGGAGTGGAATGGTAGATAAGATTGTGAATAGTAGGTTGAGTAGATAGGATTAAATAGTAAAGGAGTTTGAATATTAAGTGGAGGCATTAGGACTTAATTTTTAGGTAGGGAGGAGCCATGGAGGATTATTGAAATGGTTGAGAATGTTTGACTATGGCACTGAAGAGAGAGTAGAGTGGAGGGAATCTTGTTTAGAGGTGATAGCTGGAGTTAAAGGATAGTGTGTAGATAATAAATAAGTTGGCTGGTGAGGAGAGAGATCAGTCTGTTAAGTGCTCAGAGAATGTTTTTTTTTTTGAGACGGAGTCTCACTCTGTCACACAGTCTGGAGTGCAGTGGCGCAGTCTTGGCTCACTGCAACCTCTGCTTCCTGGGTTCAAGTGATTCTCCAGCCACAGCCTCCCGAGTAGCTGGGACTACAGGCACATGCCACCACGCCCGGCTAATTTTTTGTATTTTTAGTAGAGGCGGGGTTTCACCCTGTTAGCCTGGATGGTCTCGATTTCCTGACCTTGTGATCCGCTTGCCTTGGCCTCCCAAAGTATTGGGATTACAGGTGTGAGCCATTGAGCCAGGCCTAGAATGTTTTTTGATCTAGTGAGTGCTTTTGTCAGCTAGTGTTCTTTACTCTCTGGTTACCTTTCTTGCTTTCCTTATCAGTTGTCTCTTTTACTTTCATTTATTTACCCAGCCTTATTCTGTCCCTTTTTCCTAATTGACTCATTTATGAAATTTATTTTAGGTTATTGTCTGGGACTAATTAATAGTTATCTTTTGCCGGGCGCGGTGGCTCTAGCCTGTAATCCCAGCACTTTGGGAGGCCGAGGCGGGTGGATCACGAGGTCGAGAGATTGAGACCATCCTGGTCATCATGGTGAAACCCCGTTCTCTACTAAAAATACAAAAGCTGAGGCAGGAGAATTGCTTGAACCCAGGAGGCGGAGGTTGCGGTGAGCCGAGATCGCGCCATTGCACTCCAGCCTGGGTAACAAGAGCGAAAACTCCGTCTCAAAAAAAAAAAAATTGTTATCTTTTGCTTAGAAACCTCTAATGACTATTATGCTTAAAGGCTTGATATATCTCAGAGAATGATTCCATTAACCAAAAAACAAGAATATGGTAGTCAGGATAGATCTAGGAGAAAAAGAGCTCTAAGTTTGAGGTGTCTATATATTATACAGATGGTTGACTAGTAAGCATTTGTGTTTAGAGCTCAGGAAATTTGTGCTAGAGATGTAGATTTAAGAGTCAAAGATTCATCAGTATGAAAATGATAGTTGAAGCTATGAATGTGGATGAGTTCACTCAAGGAAGAACATGGAGGGATTAAAAAACAAGGACAAACTTTTGGGGGAACACTTCTGTTAGATGGTGATCTTCTTTAGGACAGAGATTGTGTGTTTTTCAATTTAATAAACCTTTTTTGACTCCTATATGCCAGGCACTGGGTGCACAGAGAAGAATAAAATGTGATCTTTGTGCTTAGCAAGATCCCAGGCTTTCAGGATGAAGAGAGATGTGTAGTCAGCAGTGCAGAGCAAAAGATACTCTAGGGCAGGCGTTACTAAACTTTTTACACAGGGGGCCAGTTCACTGTCCCTCAGACCGTTGGAGGGCCGCCACATACTGTGCTCCTCTCACTGACCACCAATGAAAGAGGTGCCCCTTCCTGAAGTGTGACGGGGGGCCGGATAAATGGCCTCAGGGGGCCGTATGTGGCCTGCGGGCCAGGCCATAGTTTGGGGACGCCTGCTCTAGGGGATGAAGATAAGCTGATTCTTGCATTTTCAGTATTGGTCCCATTACTATCCTCAGTATGATTGGATAGTTAGCTTTTTTGCTCTTATAAGGAGTGTAATCAGTTTGTGGAACGTTTTATATTGCCGTATTTAAAGAAGAAACCAACTAGTCCCTTCAACAAATTAGTTGCTTTATGTGTATATTGTCCTTGATTATATTTTTTTTGTAGACGAATATTATCAAATATAATAAAAAGCATGTTTGCCACTATGCTTTAAATGAAAATGCCTGGAGAATTGTGAGTAGGAAGATGTTTATTGAAACATACCATATAATTGCTTTTAATGGGTGATAAGAATTGATTCCCCTGCCCTCTTTTATTCTTTTGGCAACATTATTTAGCATTAGTACTTCTTACTAGTGTGTATCGGCATTGTTGACTATAGAGGGGTTTTTTTTCCCTTGTGGAATTTACAGCTTCATGGAGTGTCAGATATTAACAAATTTTCTAAGGAATAAGTTAAAGTCAGCATTTATATAATTATATAGCTGTAAATAGCAATGAAAGATTGAAGTTATATCAGCGCTATCAAAGAACCACACAGTATTTAAGATGTATCATACTACAAATAAAAATGAATCTGGGTGTTTCTTTAAACTGGTATTTCTGTATGAAATTATGGTCCATCTCTTCTGTACAGCTACTTGTGTTCTGCATTAATATTTATGACAGTAAAACTGAGACATTTTATTGTGTATTCTGTAGTTTTTCAGTTTAGGTTCCTGATTATGAATGCAAATATGAATTGCCATATTGTACCTATTAAAGAAATTGATGGGCATCTAATCTAGCCTTGTCACTTTGACTGATTCTAGCTCCCATGATCAGCTTATGGTAGCAGTCTGTTAGCTGCATTGTGTTGAAGGGCCTCAGCTGTTTTCTCTTTAGCACAATTGTTGACGTAAATGAGAAGCCTGGCTCATTGGCATTTTAGAATATCAGTTTCATGGAGAAAAGAATAACATGCCTTGAACATAGGATACACAATCCTTTTTGTGCTTAAAGTGTCATATTAGAAAACTCTTTAGATTTATATTTGGTATTGTTTTACTTGGCACTTGCCTATTTCTTATAGAGAATAGCTTAAGAATAGTCATATCCTCCCCTTAGAAGTAATGAAGACATTTACTAGTATTTCCATATCAACTAGCATTGTTTGTAGTAGAACCAGCTATTTACGGCATGATTAAAAGTGTAACATTTGTGAGGTTATATCCTATGTGCTAGGGACTATGCTGAGTATTTTGAGATGTAGTAATTGATTTTCTGCTTTTATTAGCCCCATGAAATAGGGTTGGTTACTCAATTAATGTGTAAGTGGAGGAAATGGAGGTTCAAAGAAGTTATGCAATTTGCCCAGGTTCACACAGATAGTTCATGATAGAAGTATGGTTTCAGTCTGAATCTCTTATACAGAGTGTTCTTAATCCATCTGATGATGTGTTTGTCATTATTTTGTAATCACTTTATCTGGGAAACTTCTGTCTTGATTTCACTTAAACTACTGTTGAGAAATTGTAGAGACACTTCTTCAGTGTTCTGACAACTCCTTTTTTCATCTAAAACCATATAGAAAAAAGATCGAATGTTAGAGCAAAGTGGATTAAACTAGGCATCGTGTATTTTTATTTGTCAAAACTAGCAACCCTAAACAGGAAGGAACCTCAGAGCAGTAGACTAAAGGGACCTGGTTGGCGTTCAAATTTTGCTGCAAATTGGAATCACCTGGGAGTCTTTTTTTTTTTTTTGAGACGGAGTTTCGAGCCAATGATGTCAGCATGATCAAAACAACTCACATTGGTGTGGGCATCAGTGGGCAGGAGGGGATCCAGGCTGTCCTGGCCTCCGATTACTCCTTCTCCCAGTTCAAGTTCCTGCAGCGCCTCCTGCTGGTGCATGGGCGCTGGTCCTACCTGAGAATGTGCAAGTTTCTTTGCTATTTCTTCTACAAAAATTTTGCTTTCACCATGGTCCACTTCTGGTTTGGCTGCTTCTGCGGCTTCTCAGCCCAGACTGTCTATGACCAGTATTTCATCACCCTGTATAACATCGTGTACACCTCCCTGCCAGTCCTGGCTATGGGAGTCTTTGATCAGGATGTCCCTGAGCAGCGGAGCATGGAGTACCCTAAGCTGTATGAACCGGGCCAGCTGAACCTTCTCTTCAACAAGCGGCAGTTCTTCATCTGCATCGCCCAGGGCATCTACACCTCCGTGCTCATGTTCTTCATTCCTTACGGGGTGTTTGCCGAGGCCACCCGGGATGATGGCACCCAGCTGGCTGACTACCAGTCCTTTGCAGTCACTGTGGCCACATCACTGGTCATCGTGGTTAGTGTGCAGATTGGGCTGGACACAGGCTACTGGACGACCATCAACCACTTCTTCATCTGGGGCAGCCTTGCTGTTTACTTTGCCATCCTCTTTGCCATGCACAGCAATGGGCTCTTTGACATGTTTCCCAACCAGTTCTGGTTTGTGGGGAATGCCCAGAACACCTTGGCCCAGCCGACGGTGTGGCTGACCATCGTGCTCACCACTGTCGTCTGCATTATGCCTGTGGTTGCCTTTCGATTCCTCAGGCTCAGCCTGAAGCCAGATCTCTCCGACACGGTCCGCTACACCCAGCTGGTGAGGAAGAAGCAGAAGGCCCAGCATCGCTGCATGCGGCGGGTTGGCCGCACAGGCTCCCGGCGCTCCGGCTACGCCTTCTCCCACCAGGAGGGCTTTGGGGAGCTCATCATGTCCGGCAAGAACATGCGGCTGAGCTCCCTCGCGCTCTCCAGCTTCACCACCCGCTCCAGCTCCAGCTGGATTGAGAGCCTGCGCAGGAAGAAGAGTGACAGTGCCAGTAGCCCCAGTGGCAGTGCCAACAAGCCCCTCAAGGGCTGAAGGCCGAGGATGGATGCCCTGTGCCAGTGACCAGAGCACCCAGGGCTGGCCAGTCACTGAGGGAACAGTGTCTCCGAACTGCTGGTCCTCACTCCTTGCCTCCCGTCCTCCCTGGTAGACTCTGTCCTGCTGGTCCCGCCACGCGTGGCTGGGGCATCCATCCCCAGCTGCAGGCCCTTCCACCAGCTGGGGAGCTAGAGGGAGCAGGCCCAAGGGCAGAGCAGAGGCCAAGGCACGGGGAGCCAGCCCTAGTTGGGGACCAGATGTGGAACCAAAAATGAGAAAAAACTGTGAGAGACTGCGTCTGCCCCTGCCCTGCCTGGGACCCACAGGGAGACTATAATCTCCTTATTTTTTTACTCCTACTCCCCAGAGGGGCCCTAGTGCCCCTGTTCCTGAATTACACAAGAATGTACCATGCCGGGGGGGAAAAAAAAAAAAAAAAGACGGAGTTTTGCTCTTGTTACCCAGGCTGGAGTGCAATGGCGCGATCTCGGCTCACCGCAACCTCCGCCTCCTGGGTTCAGGCAATTCTCCTGCCTCAACCTCCTGAGTAGCTGGGATTACAGGCACGCACCACCATGCCAAGCTAATTTTTTGTATTTTTAGTAGAGACGGGGTTTCACCATGTTGACCAGGATGGTCTCGATCTCTTGACCTCGTGATCCACCCATCTTGGCCTCCCAAATTGCTGGGATTACAGACTTGAGCCACCGCGTCCCGCCATCTGGGAGTCTTTAAAAAAAAAAAAAAAACTGGCGCCTGACTCCCAGTCCCAAATTTAATTGGTATGGGGTGTCCCTAGCAGACTCAGTTTGTGATGTTGAGATGATATGGTTTTAAGTCACCTGCACCAGATATGAAATCATCCATCAAGTATTGTTTATTAGGTGTCAACTATATTTAATCACTATAGTTTTTGCCAACAAAGGCTAAGCGGAGAATCAAATATTTATATATTCATTTAGATTGTAATTTCTAAATTGGAGTATGTGATGAATATACATGGAAAGCTAATCAACCATTATTGGTCATGGAGTACAACATGATAATAGGGTTCCCCATATCCTTATCTGAAAACCTTGAAGGGAGATACATTTTAGAATTCAGAATTCTTTTGAACTTTAGAAAGAATGAAGTACATATACAATATATTACTTAACACCTTTAACAGGCAATAAGGCAGTACCAAGTAATCAAACAATGCTGTTTCTGAAGCAAAATATACGAATATTTATGCATAGTGGGATAAATATTAAATAGTCTTAGGTCAATTTTGTTGCTAAATTTATTTTAGCATCAAAATTGCTTGAAAAAAGATTTTTAAAAACAGCTTTTTAGATTTTGGAATTGGGGCTAAAGGATTATGAACCTGCATATTGCCGAATGACTGGTTACATAGATTATATAGTATACTTAAAGAATTTGGAAAACTAGAAATCTTTGGGGTACAACAGGTAAGGAAAAAATGGCATCAGGAAATAAAATAAGCTAGATCTTGGAGAATGGACAGAATCTGAATAGCTAGAAAGAATTTGAGGATATCTGTCTTGTGGGAATAGCTAGGATAAGAACAGTGGGCTAAGATGAGATAAACCGAGTTTTGAGACCTGATTTTGTTGCTAATAGTTTTGTGACCTTGAGCATACAGACCTTTCTTTTTTTCTTCTTTTTACTTCTTTTCCTTTCTTCCTTCTTCCTTCTACTTTCATCTTATTCCCTTCCCTCCTTTTCTCTCTTGGCTCCATTCCCTGCTTTCTGCTTTTCCTTCCTTTCCTTTTCTTCTCTTACCACTTAATGTTATTCTTTTATAAAAGAAATATGATGTTTGTGAAGTACCTTGCACACTATTAGGCATGGAGGGTCCTAGTAAATGGTGGTTATTGTTTTAAAAGCACTTGACATTTAAAAAAGGGTCTCATGTAATTTCTCTTATTCTTCAAGGCAACTTGCTAAGTAACATACTTAATTGTTATCTCTGATTTATAAATGAGGAAACTAACATATTGAGAATGTATTATTCAATGTGAAATTACTAATGAGTCATAGAATTGGGATGCCAATGCTTTCTGTGTTCTGTCACAAATCCCTGGACAAAGTGTTCCTTTCCCTTTTCCATCTATCATTTCAAGAGGTTCTCAAAATATTCTTTGGCATCAGCTGGGCAGGGCTATGTGATTATGGTAATATTAACATTAGCTGTTGACTAGAATTTTCTGATTAGATCACCCCTGCATAGGCAGCCTTCTGTCTTAATGAAGGTGGTGTCAGTCCTTAAAGGCAGCATTTGGAGGTTAGAAAGTGAGGCTAGGAAAGAATCAGGATATCATGTAAAAGTGTAAAAGTCTAAGTTTCACCTCAAAACTAGATTTCATTGGATAAAGATGCCAAATGATAGTCATCAGCAAGTATAAATGGTTCTGATATTGTTTGAAATTCTAATTATGTATACTTTTCTGATCCTGCTGTGGGCCTGAGTTTTTGAAAGCAGAAAGGAAGATGATTTCCCTTCGTAATGAAAAAGAGTACACAATTTATATCATAGGAGCTCACTGTGCTGGAAAGACAGTCTTCATGTTTTCACTAAGTAGATTTAGAGCCTTCTGTACCCTGTTAGGGTTGGTGCTGAGGCTTAGGTGGCTCACAGAGTAGTATTTCCCACCATTCCTCAAGGCAGATATACCTAACACTGTCATCAGCTTTCCAAACTGTGTGGATTTACATAAGGAAGAATAGAAAAGTAATTTCTCTAGCCTGAACTGTTCTAGTAGCTTCTTATTTAATCTTTCCACATCCACTTGACCTATTTGCAAATCATTCTCCACAACATAGCCATTTAGAAAACTGTATGTCAGTTCACGCAATTCTCTTGCTTAAAAATACCCAGCAGCTTCCCATTACACACACTGTAAAATCTATACTTGGTATAATGGCCTACCAGGTACCACTGTGATCTGGTCTATATTTACTTTTCTGAATTCATCTTATACAATATGCTCCCTTCTTACTGTATTCTATCGGTATTAGTCTCTTGTTTATTCCATGAGTATTACGTGCTTGCTCTCACCACAAAAAGTCTTCGCAGTTTGTTTTCCCCATAACCTGATATGCTCTGTTTCCTGATCTTTTCATGACTGATTCTACTTTTCAGATTTCAATTGAAATGTCATTATTCCTCCTTCCCTGTCACACACTGTTTTCTTCATAGCAGTTATCAGTATTTGTACTTATATTTTTATTCACTTTTTATGTTTATGTTTGAAAGAGGTCTTATATTTGTCTTGTTTTCACAACTAGTATAGGATCTGGCATTGAATTAAGGGACATTTTAGATTTTATATTAAAGCTTTTTTTTTTTTTGAGACGGAGTTTCGCTCTTGTTACCCAGGCTGGAGTGCAATGGCGCGATCTCGGCTCACCGCAACCTCCGCCTCCTGGGTTCAGGCAATTCTCCTGTCTTAGCCACCCAAGTAGCTGGGATTACAGGCACGTACAACCATGCCCAGCTAATTTTTTGTGTTTTTTAGTAGAGACGGGGTTTCACCTTGTTGACCAGGATGGCCTCGATCTCTTGACCTCGTGATCCACCCACCTCGGCCTCCCAAAGTGCTGGGATTAGAGGCTTGAGCCACCGCGCCCGGCTATTAAAGCATTTTATTAAAATAATTTGTGCAGACTGTGATGGCATATTTGAAATTCCGTCTTCTTTAAAATAAAAAAAAAAGATGCTATGAACATGCGTGCACTATTCTTTGTATGGACATACAATTTGTTTTCTCTTAGATAAATACCCACGAGTGGAATGGTGGGATCCTATATATGATAGTTATATGTTAAGTTTTTAAGTAGCTACCAAAGTGTTGTCAAGTAATTTTTATTTTTCCAATGGCTAATGATCTTGAGCATCTTTTCATGTATCTGCCATTCAGATGACTGCTTTGGAGACGTGCTTGTTTAAATCTTTTGCCCAAGCTTTAATTGGGTTGTTTATCTTATTGTTAAGTTTTTTTTTTTTTTTTTTTTGAGACGGAGTTTCACTCTTGTTACCCAGGCTGGAGTGTAGTGGTGCAATCTCGGCTCACCGCAACCTCCGCCTCATGGGTTCAGGCAATCCTCCTGCCTTAGCCTCCTGAGTAGCTGGGATTACAGGCACGCGCCACCATGCCCAGCTAATGTTTTGTATTTTTAGTAGAGACGGGGCTTCACCACGTTGACCAGGATGGTCTTGATCTCTTGACCTCGTGATCCACCTGCCTTGGCCTCCCAAAGTGCTGGGATTACAGGCTTGAGCCACTGTGCCTGGCCTTATTGTTAAGTTTTGAGAATTCTTTGTATATTCTGGATGCAAGTTCTCTTTGTCAGATATGACTTGCAAATATTTCCTCTAACACTGTGTGGCTTGTTTTCATTTTCTAATGTGTTCAAATATTGAAGTTCAGTTTATCAGTTTTTTCTTTTCTTTTCTTTTCTTTTTTTTTTTTTTTTGAGACGGCGTTTCGCTCTTGTTACCCAGGCTGGAGTGCAATGGCGCAATCTCTGCTCACCGCAACCTCCGCCTCCTGGGTTCTGGCAATTCTCCTGCCTCAGCCTCCTGAGTAGCTGGGATTACAGGCACGCGCCACCATGCCCAGCTAATTTTTTGTATTTTTAGTAGAGACGGGGTTTCACCATGTTGACCAGGATGGTCTTGATCTGTTGACCTCGTGATCCACCCGCCTCGGCCTCCTACAGTGCTGGGATTACAGGTGTGCACCACCGCGCCCGATCCTAGTTTTTTCTTTTATGGATTGTGCTTTTGATATGTTCCAAAAAATCTTTGCCTAATGAAGATCACAGATGTTTTCTTCTAGTATTGTTATAGTTGTAGGTTCTATATTTAGGCATATGATTTATTTGGAGTTAATTTTTATATATAATGTGAAATGGAGATTTAAGTTTATATATATATATAAAAGATGGGGTTTCACCATGTTGGTCAGGCTGGTCATGAACTCCTGACCTCAGGTGATCTGCCCACCTCCAAAGTGCTTGGATTACAGGCACTCCAAAGTGTTTGGATTATGAGCCACCACGCCCAGCCTAAATTTATATTTTTTGCATGTAGGTATCCAGTTGTTCCAACACTATTTGTATATATGTATGTATGTATTTACTTATTTTAGATACAGGGTTTTACTTTGTCACCAATGCTGGAGTGCAGTGGCACAATCATAGCTCACTGTAGCCTTAAACTCCTGGTCTCAAGCAATATTTCTGCTTCAGCCTTCAGAGTAGCTAGGACTGCAGGCACCTGCCAGCACACCTGGGTAATTTTGTGGAAATACCCAGCATGCCTGGGTATTTTGTAGAGACAGGATCTCCCTAGGTTGGCATGGCTGATTTCAAAATTCCTGACCTCAAGTATCTTCCCACCTCAGCCTTCCAGAGTGCTAGGATTACAGATGTGATCCACCATACCTGGCCCCAATACTATTTGTTGAAAGGATGGTCATTTTTCACTTAATTACACCTTTGTCAAAAATCAATTGACTGGGCCGGGCACGGTGGCTCAAGCCTGTAATCCCAGCACTTTGGGAGGCCGAGGCGGGTGGATCACGAGGTCGAGAGATCGAGACCATCCTGGTCGACATGGTGAAACCCCGTCTCTACTAAAAATACAAAAAATTAGCTGGGCATGGTGGCACATGCCTGTAATCCCAGCTACTCAGGAGGCTGAGGCAGGAGAATTGCCTGAACCCAGGAGGCGGAGGTTGCGGTGAGCCGAGATCGCGCCATTGCACTCCAGCCTGGGTAACAAGAGCGAAACTCCGTCTCAAAAAAAAGAAAAAATCAATTGACTATATAGTGTAAAGGCCTATAACTGAATCTTTATTTTGTTCCATTGGTCTGTTTTTCTTGATGCTGATATTATGCTATTTGATTATTATAGTTCTGGAAGTCTGGAAGTCAGTAGTTTAAGATCTCCAACTTCATTTTTTTTTCCTCAAAGTTATTTGGCTATTACAGGTTCTTTGCATTTCATATGAATTTTAGAATTAACTTGTCAATTTCTGCCACACACACACACACACACACACACCCACACACCCTGCTAGAGTTTTGATTGGGATTGCATGAATCTGCAGATCAATTCGGGGAGAACTGACAGTATTGAGTCATGTGATCTGTGAACATAGTACATTTCTCCACTGAAAAAGTCTTTTTTTTTTTGAGACGGAGTTTCGCCCTTGTTACCCAGGCTGGAGTGCAATGGCACGATCTCGGCTCACTGCAACCTCCGCCTCCTGGGTTCAGGCAATTCTGTCTCAGCCTCCTGAGTAGCTGGGATTACAGGCACGCACCACCATGCCCAGCTAACTTTTTGTGTTTTTATTAGAGACGGGGTTTCACCCTGTTGACCAGGATGGTCTTGATCTCTTGACCTTGTGATCCACCTGCCTCGGCCTCCCAAAGTGCTGGGATTACAGGCTTGAGCCACCGCGCCTGGCTGAAAAAGTGTTTAATTTCAGTTATATTTTGTAGATTTTGGAGAATAGGTCTTATGAATCTCTTATCAAATTTATTTCTATTTCATTTTTTGATGGTATTTTAAATGTCATTGTTTTAAAATTCTTAGTTTCTGATTGCTTGTTGCCAGTGTATGGAAATATAAATATTTCTTCATACTGGTTATGTAGCCTACAACCTTCCTAAATTCACTTATTAGTTCTCGTAGCTTTTTTTTTTTGTTGATTACGTTAGATTTTTAAAATGTGGATGATCATGTCATCTGTGAATATAGTTTTACCTTTTTCTTCATAATTTAGGTGCAAATATTATTTCTTTCTTTTCCTTGCTTTATTGTAATGTCTAGAAGCTCCAGTGCTGTGCTGAGTAGAAGTGATAAGAGTTGGCATTCTTGCCTTGTTCCTGATCTTAAAGGGGAAAATACTCAGTCTTTAACTCTAGGTTTTTTTTGTAGATGTCCTTTATCAAGTTGAGGAAATTCCTTTCTTAGCTGTTGAGAGTTTTATCCAGAATGGATTATGTATTTTGTCAAATGCTCTTTCTGCATGTATTGAGATGGTAAGGTTTTTCTTTTTTAATCTGCTAATTTGGTGAAATATTGATTCCCTCCCGCCCCATTGGCTGACTTTTAAATGTTCATTCAACCTTACATTTCTGGCATTAACCACCTTTGGTCTCAATATATCATTTTAATGTATTGTTGGTTCTGATTTGCTAAGACTATTGAACATACGTTCTTGAAGGATATTGTTTGGTAATTTTCTTTTTTTGTTAGACCTTTTATCAGGTTTTGGAGCCATGATAATGCTGATCTTATAAAATGTGTTGGGAAGTATTCCCTCCTCTAAAATATTTGAGAAGAGTGCATAGAATTGTGTAGTTTTTTTTTTTTTTTTTTTTCCAATATGTGGTAGAATTAATTATTGAAGCCAACTGGACCTATAATTTACTTTGTGGGAACATTTTTAAACTGCAAATTCAATCTCTAGTAGATATTAGGAAATTCAGACTTTCTTTCTTTCTTTTTTTTTTTTTTTTTTTGAGACGGAGTTTCGCTCTTGTTACCCAGGCTGGAGTGCAATGGCGCGATCTCGGCTCACCACAACCTCCGCCTCCTGGGTTCAGGCAATTCTCCTGCCTCAGCCTCCTGAGTAGCTGGGATTACAGGCACATGCCACCATGCCCAGCTGATTTTTTGTATTTTTAGTAGAGACGGGGTTTCACCATGTCGACCAGGATGGTCTCGAACTCTCGACCTCGTGATCCACCCGCCTCGGCCTCCCAAAGTGCTGGGATTACAGGCTTGAGCCACTGCGCCCGGCAGGAAATTCAGAGTTTCTATTTTTCTTCAGGAGCTTTTGTAATTTATTTCTTTCAAGGAATTTATCCATCATCTGAATTGTGAAATATATTGGTTTGAGAGATATTGCTTATCTCACTTTTTTTTTTTTTTTGGCGGGGTTGGGGGTGGTGTCTCACTCTCTCAGCCAGGCTGGAGTGCAGTGGTGTGATCTCAGCTCTTTGCAACCTACGCCTCCTGGGCTCAAGCCATTCTCCTGCCTTAGCCTACCAAGAGCTGGGATTACAGGTACCCACCACCACACCTGGCTAATTTTTGTAGTTTTAGTAAAGATGGGGTTTCATTGTGTTATTCAGGCTGGTCTTGAACTCCTGCACTCTATTTTACAATAAAACTCATTTTAATTTTAAGTTTTCTAGCCCTTTAAGACATAGGAGATGTGTAAGGAATTCGAATTGAATGATAGAATTGTAGTTTCTATAAATGTTTTGAATTAGTTATGTCAATGTTTGAGTTAAAAGGACTCCCTTGTCTTTTTGGGCATTGGAATGTGACTGCGTGTCTTTAATAGGGTTTTAGTTTTGTTCGTTAGCAAATGATGAAGAAAACAAAACTTATTCTAAAAGCAGACTACAAAGGGATATAGAAGTGATTTTTTTTTTTTTTTTTTTTTTTTGAGACGGAGTCTCAGTATTGTCATCCAGACTGGAGTGCAATGGTGCAATCTCAACTTACTGCAACCTCTGCCTCCCAGGTTCAAGTGATTCTCCAGCCTCAGCCTCCTGAGTAGCTGGGACTAGGTGCATGCCACCATGCCCAGCTAATTTTTGTATTTTTGGTAGAGACAGGGTTTTACCGTGTTGGCCAGGGTGATCTTGAACTCCTGACCTCAAGTGGTCCGCCTGCCTCAGCCTCCCAAAGTGCTGAGATTATAGGTGTGGGCCACCGTGCCTAGCCAATGTTTTACTTTTAAAAGGTGTTTGGAATTTTCCTTGTGTGTGTTTTATTTTTCTAAATAAATTAAAAACAATTTTTTTTTTTTTAAGAGACAGAGCCTGACTTTGTTACCCAGGCTGGAGTTCTGTGGCGCAATCATAGCTCGCTGCACACAACCTGGAACTCCTGGGCTCAAGGATCCTCCTGCCTTAGCCTGCCAAGTAGCTGGGATTATAGGCATGTGCCACCATGCCTGGCTAAACATTTTATTTTTAGTAGCGATGGGATCTCACTGTGTTGCCTTGGCTAGTTTTGAACCCCTGGTGTCAAGCACTTTTCCTGCCTCGGCTTCCCATTGGCCTCCCAAAGTACTGTCATTACAAGTGTGAGCCACCTCACCTGGCCGGGAATTTTTTTGTTTTAATGTCATAAAATTTATATTATAAATGAAAGACATAAAAATGCTATTAATTAATTTTCCATCTATGATTGTTTATAACTTTTTCCTAGATTTTGTTTTTTTCAGCTTTTGTTTTAGTGTTCAGGTTTGTTACCTGGGCATATTGCATGATGCTGTTGTTTGGATACAAATGATCCTGTCACCCGAGTACTGAGCGTAGTAGTCAGTAGTTAGTTTCTTAACCCTTGCCTTCCCCTGACTCTAGTAGTCTCCAGTTTCTGTTCTTGGTGTCTTTATGTCCATGAGTGACCAGTGTTTAGTTCCCACTTGGAAGTGAGAACATGCGGTATTTGGTTTTCTGTTTCAGCATTAATTTATTTAGGATAATGGCCTACAGTTACATCCATATAGCTGCAAAGGACATGATTTCTTTGCTTTTGTGCATGTGTAATATTCCATGGTATATATGTACCACATTTTCTTTATCCAGTCCACTGTTGATGGGTGCCTAGGTTGATTCCATGTCTTTCCTATCTTGAATAGTGCTGTGATGAACATGCGAGTGCATGTGTCTTTTTGGTAGAGTGATTTGTTTTCTTTTGGATATGTACCCAGTAATAGGATTGCTAGGTTGAATGGTAGTTCGTTTTTAAACTCTGAGAAATCTCTAAACTGCTTTCCAGAGTGCTGAACTAGTTTACATTCCTACATTACATTTATACTGACAGTGTATATGTGTTTGCTTTTATCTGCAGTCTTGCCAGCATCTATTCTTTTTTGGCTTTTTATAATAGCCATTTTGACTGGCATAAGATAGTATCTCATTGTGGTTTTATTTGCATTTCTCAGATGGTTAGTGTTGTGGAGCATGTTTTCATGTTTGTTGGCTGCTTGTATGTCTTCTTTTGAGAAGTGTCTGTTCATGTTTTTTGCCCATTTTTTAATGGGGTCATTTGTTTTTTGCTTGTTCAATTGTTTAATTTCTTTGTAGAGTCTAGATATTAGACCTTTGTCAGATGCATAGTTTGCAAATATTTTCTCCCATTCTGTAGGTTAACTCTATTGATAGTTTATTTTGCTGTGCAGAAACTCTTTAGTTTAATTAGGTCCCACTTGCCAATTTTTGGTTTTGTTGCAATTGCTTTTGAGGACTCAAGTCATAAATTATTTCCCAAGGTTAATATCTAGAATGATGTTTCCTAGTTTTTTTTTTTTTTTCTTTCTAGGATTCTTATAGTTTGAGGTCTTATGTTTAAATCTTTAATCCATCTTGAGTTAATTTTTGTATGTGGTGAAAGATAGGGCTCCAGATTCATTCTTCTGCATATGACTATCCAGCTATCCTAGCACTGTTTATTGAATAGAAGTTCATCTCGCCATTGCTTATTTTTGTTGACTTTATTAAAGATCAGAAGATTGTTGGTGTGTGGCTTTATTTTTGGGTTCTGTATTTTGTTATATTGGTCTGTGTGTCTGTTTTTGTACCAGCTTTTTTTTTTTTTTGTAAACACTGTAGCCTTATAGTCTGAAGCTGGGTAATCTTTGCAACTTTGTTCTTTTTGCTTTAGATTGCTTTGGCTATTTGTGTTCTTTTTTGGTTCCACATAAATTTTAGAATAGTTGTTTCTAGTTCTGTGAAAAATTACATTGGTAGTTTGATAAGAATAACACTAAATCTGTAGATTGATTTGGACAGTATGACTGTTTCAACAGTATTGATTCTTCTAATCCATGAGCATGAAATTTTTTCCTTTTATTTGTGTGATCTGTGATTTCTTTTAGCAGCGCTTTAGTTCTTATTGAGATCTTGTACCTCTTTGGTTAGATGTATTCCTAGGGTGTTTTTTTTTTTTTTTTTTTTTTTTTTTTTTTGTAGCTATTGTAAATGAGACTGCATTCTTGATTTGGCTCTCAGCTTGAATGTTACTGCTATAAGAATTGCTACTGATTTTTATACATTGACTTTATATCTTAAAACTTTAATGAATCCATTTATTAGTTCCAGGAGCCTTTTGACAGAGTCTTTAGGGTTTTCTAGGTATAAAATCATATTGTTTGTGAAGGTAGTTAGACTTCTTTTGCTGTTTGGATACCTTTTATTTCTTTCCTTTGCCTAATTGCTGTGGCTAGAACTTTCAGTACTCTGGTGAGTAGGAGTGGAAGGAGTGGGCCAGGAGTGGTGGCTCACTTCTGTAATTCCAGCACTTTGGGGAGACTGAGGCAGGTGGATCACGAGGTCAGGAGTTCAAGACCAGCCTGGTCAAGATGGTGAAACCCTGTCTTTTTTTTTAAACAAACAAAAAAAAGGAGTTGGAAGAGTGGACATCCTTGTCTTGTTCTAGTTCTCAAGAGGAATGTTCCAGTTTTTCTCGTTCAGCATGATGTTGACTGTGGATTTGTCATAGGTGGCTCTTATTTATTTAGAGATATGTTCCTTTGATGCCTGATTTGTTGACGGTTTTTAACATGAAGGGATGGTGGATTTTATTGAAAGCTTTTACTGCATCTATTCATCTCATTTCGTTTTTTCTACTTGACCTAATAGAAAAAATTTTCAGCCCTACTTGAATTGAATTACCTGAGCTGAGGGACTGAGATTGCTCCTGGCAAATAGAATGAATGGATTGTTTTTTAACGGGGGTAAAAGCTCCAAACAGAAATGTTTCTGAGATGTCGGGGCATTTTGGGAATAAAGTAACATACATTTATAAGGAGAAAGTAAAATGAAAATATAGGAATTTACTTTTTTGTTCTTTTATTTAGCCTTTTAAAAAAATACTTAAGGATGCATAGGAAGTCGCAAAAATAGTTCAGATCCTATGAACCCTTCACCCAGCTTTCACCGATAGTGTCATCTTATATAGCTATAATACAATATCAAAACCATGAAAATGGCATTTGTACAATATCATTAACTGGATTATAGTCCTTATTTGGTCTTTACATGTACTTGTGTATGTTTGTGTTTTGTGTGTGTATACCAGTCATACAATCACATCCCATGAATAGATTTGTATAATGGCCGCCACCACAATCAATATACAGAACAGTGCTGTCATTACAAAGGAACTCACTTAGGCTGCCCTTTTATATTTGCACTCTTACTCTGTCTTAATGTTCTTGCAACTACTATTGTGTTCTCCTTCTCTATGTGAGTATTTTATATATATATATATATATATATATATATATATATATTTTTTTTTTTTTTTTTTTTTTCCCCTTTTGAAGCAGGGTCTCACTCTGTCACCCAGGCTGGAGTACGGTGTTGCAGTCATGACTCACTGCAGCCTCCACCTCCCAAGCTCAGGTGATATTCCTGCCTCACCCTTCCGAGTAGCTGCGATCACAGGCACAAGCCACCATGCCTAGCGGATTTTTTTTTTTCCTTTTAATTTGTAGAGATGGAGTCTCACTATGTTGCTCAGACTGGTCTTGAACTCCTGGGCTCAAGCAATCCTCTTCCCTCAGTCTCCCAAAGTGTTGGAATTACGTGGTGAGCCACTTTGCCTGGCCTTTATGTGAATATTATATAAATGGAACCATACAGTATATAACCTTTTGAGATTTGTGTCAGTAATTATAATGTTTTTGAGAGCCATCTAAATTGTTGCACCCAGTTTTTTCCCTTTTTGTGTGTAGTATTCCATTGTATAGTCACATATTATTTGTTTATCCACTCACATGTAAATGGATTTTATGTATTTGTTTTTTGAATCTGCATCATCACTGGCAATGGATTTTTTTTTTTTTTTTTTTTTTTTTGAGACAGAGTTTCGCTCTTGTTACCCAGGCTGGAGTGCAATGGCGCTATCTCAGCTCACTGCAACCTCCACCTCCTGGGTTCAGGCAATTCTCCTGCCTCAGCCTCCCAAGTAGCTGGGATTACAGGCATGCCCCACCATGCCCAGCTAATTTTTTGTATTTTTTAGTAGAGACGGGGTTTCACCATGTTGACCAGGATGGTCTCAATCTCTTGACCTTGTGATCCGCCTGCCTCGGCCTCCCAAAGTGCTGGGATTACAGGCTTGAGCCACCGCGCCCGGCCCGGCAATGGATTTTTTTAAAGCTGTTAACTTTTTTTTTTAATTGGAAAAAAATTTTTTTTTTTTTTTTTGAGATGGAATCTTTGTCACCCAGACTGGAGTGCATTGGTGTGATCTCGGGTCACTGCTACCTCTATCTCCTGGATTCAAGTGATTCTTATACCTCAGCTTCCTGAGTAGCTGGGATTACAGGCACCCACTGCTAGCTGCCACCCACTAGAGATGGGGTTTCACCATGTTGGCCAGGCTGGTCTTGAACTCCTGAGCTCAGGTGATCCACCTGCTTTGGCTTCCCAAAGTGCTAGGATTATAGGCATGAGCCCCCATGCCCTAAAGCTATAAACTTTTAAGGGTTTTGTATGTATTCTAAATATAAATTCTTTGTGGGATATGTGGTTTGCAAATAACTTTTCCCAGTCTGTTCTTTGTTTTTTTTTTTGTTTTTTGTTTTGAGACAGAGTTTCGCTTTTTCGCCCTGGCTGGAGTGCAGTGGCACGATCTTGGCTCACTGCAACCTTTGTCTCCTGGGTTCAAGCGATTCTCCTGCCTCTCAGCCTCCTGAGTAGCTGGGATTACAGGCACCTGCCATAATGCCCAGCTGATTTTTGTGTTTTTAGTAAAGACAGGGTTTCACCATATTGGCCAGGCTGATCTTGAACTCCTGACATTGTGTCCTTCCACCTCAGCCTCCCAAAGTGCTGGGATTACAGGTGTGAGCCACCATGCCCAGCTGGTTTTTAATTCTTTTTTAACATAGTGTTTTGCACAGCAAAAAAAGTCTTTAATTTTGTTTAAAAATGTTTTTCTTTTCTTTTTTTTTTTTTTTTTTGTCAGAGTCTTCCTCTGTTGCCTAGACTGTAATGCAGTGGCTCGATCGCAGCTCACTGCATCCACCGCCTCCTGGGTTCAAGTGATTCTTTTGCCTCAGCCTCCCAAGTAATTAGGATTACAGGTTCATACTACCATGCCTGGCTAACTTTTGTATTTTTAGTAGAGACAGGTTTTCACCATGTTGGTCAGGCCGGTATTCAGCTCCTGGCCTTGAATGATCCACCCACTTCAACCTCCCAGTGTACTGGGATTACAGGTATAAGCCACTGTGCCCATCCTAAAATTGGTTTTCTGTTTCTTAAAAAAAATTTTTTCTTACTGCCTTTATGTGTACAGTCTCTTTTCGTTTTCAGTCAGCTTTCTGAGGTTGAAAAATGTCTTTAATTTTCATGAAGTTCAGATTGTATTTTTGGTGTCATGTCTGAGAACTTTTCACCTATTCCTAGGTTTTCTCCTAAGTGTTCTTCTTTTTTTTTTTCAAAGACGGGGTTTCACCATGTTGGTCAGGCTGGTCTTGAACTCCTGACCTCAGGTGATCTGCCCACTTTGGCCTCCAAAATGCTTGGATTACAGGCGTGAACCATCCTATGTGTTCTTATAAAAGTTTTTTGTTTTACATTTTACATTTAACTCAGGATCCATATGGTGTGAGGTGTAGGTTAAGCTTATTTTTTGAATTTAGCTCATGGTGTCCAGTTGTTCTAGTATAAGTTGTTGAAAAGTGTGTCCTTCCTGCATTGAATTACTTTACCACTTTTGTTGAAAATTAATTGGACATATTTAGGCCGGTTGCGCTGGCTCACACTTGTAATCCCAGCACTTTGGAAGGGCAAGATGGCGGATCACTTGAGTTCAGGAGTTGGAGACCAGCCTGGCCAACATGGTGAAACCCCGTCTCTATTAAAAATACAAAAATCAGCCAGGGATGATGGTGCATGCCTGTGATCTCATCTACTTGGGTGGCTGAGGCAAGAGAATCACTTGAACCCAGGAGGCAGAGGTTGCAGTGAGCTGACATCACACCACCACCACTGCATTGCAGCTAGGGTGACAGTTAGACTCTGTTTAAAAAAAAAAATCAATTGGACATATTTGTGTTGTTTATTTTTGGGTTCTCTTTTCTGTTCAGTTCACTTATGGGACAGTCCTTCTGCCAATACCACAATGTCTTGATTACTGCTGCTATGTAGTAAGTTTTAACATTGGGTAGAGTGATTCCTTACACTTACCGTTCTATTTCAAAATGGTTTTAGTGATACTTTTTTTGCTTTCTACATAAATTTTAGAATAAGCTTTTTTATATCTACAAAAAGTCTTGCTGGGATTTTGATGGGAATTACATTAAACCTATAAGGAAATATGAGATAAAGGAAAAACTAAACTTACACCTACTCTCACACCCACCACAACACAGGACACATCTGACACCACATTTGTGGGTTTTTTCCGCCCCCTGCACACCAAGCAGCTCTCCAGCAGACACAAGCTGGATATCTTATAATTTAACTAAACTTCAATACTGCATGCCTGGAATGAGCATCAGATCCCACAGGCTAAGGCTCTGTCCTACAAGATTGCCCCTACTTCAGATCCAGTTTCATTCCTGGAGTGGTTTTACCTGTTCGTTTGACTGACCAATTATAAATTGGATACAGATCAACAACCAGATGAAGAGGCACATAGGGCGAAGCATGTGGGAAGGAGCATGGGGCTTCTGTGCCCTCTCTGGGCTAACCATCCTCCGGGTACCTTCATGTGGTCAGGAACCTGGAAGCTCTCTGAACCCTATAGTTCACCGATTTTCATGGCGGCTTTATCACATAGGCCTGATCCCCTTCCCAGAGGATTGAGGAGTGAGGTGGAAAGTTCTAATTTTCTAATCATGGCTTGGTCTTTCTGGTGCGCAGCCCAGTTCACTTCATTAGAACAAAAGGCATTTCAGTCAGAATTTTTATTTCTTTGTCTCACTTGAGTGTGAGCTTCTTGAAGAAGACAGTTCTGAAGATACAGGGCTTGGTACACAGCAAACTTGTAATTAATATTTGAGGCCAGGCATGGTGGCTCACATGTTTAATCCAGTGCTTTGGGAGGCTGAGGTGGGAGGATTGCTTGAGGCTAGGAGTTCAAGATCAGCCTGGGCAACCTAGCAAGGTCCTATATCTAAAAAAAATAAAAATAAAAAAAATAATATAATAATAGTAATTGTTGAGCAAATATTTAAATGAATAAGCGGAACAAATATGTGGCTTCATCTCAAATGAGAAGTCTAGGGGAAAACCTTTTCAGACAAGATATATTGTAACTCAAGTTGAAGTGACAAATGTGAGACTATTTACAATTGCACGTGCAGTTGCACATGCGATTTTGGTATCAAACTTTTTGTTTCTTTTCCTTTACTTGCATGCCTTGTAAGTTTCATGTTTTACTAACAAGACACTTTATTCTTTGAGGGTTACATATCATTTGGTTTGGTTTGCTTCTGTATGTTGAAAAAACATGTTCTGTCTTTTGAAAAGATACCATTATCTAATTGGTTTTAAAAGTTGGGAGAATTCTAAATCATAGGTCACAATAAGTGAGCAATTATACTGAGGAAGAGCAAAATAAACAAAAAAGAATTGTGGAACCATGTTTTGTATATAAGTGGAGTGAAGTTATCCTTTAGATCTGATTTTTTTCTGTGAGTATGCTTGAATGTATATGTCAAGAGGTTAGTGGATTGGGCTGAGCTGGGGAGGAGATGTGTATCTTATGTAGGAAGTATAGTTATTTTAAATAATACTTTAGCAAGGGAATTAGTACTTAAAGTTTAAGTGTTCATATTGCCTTAATGCTAGCATAGCTTTTTCATCAATATGTTCAATATCTCAAATATTAAATTTGCATGAAAAAGTTCTCCCAAACCTCTAATCCTTCCCTGTTTTATTTTTCTTCATTGCATTTATCATCTTCTAACATAATGTGTATTTTATGTATTCATTTTTTAATTTAATGCCTGGTTATATCCACTTGAATGTAAGCTTTAAGAGGTCAGGGATTTTTATTTATTTCTATTAACAGTTGTATATCTAGTCCCATGATATCATCTGGTACATAGATAATACTTAATTTGTAAATGAATGAAAGGATTACTTTTAAAATATAGTGATTTCTAGGAGATTGGAATGAGGAATCTTAATCATAAGCCTAGCAAATGATAAAATATGATCCCTATGGGATAGCAGGAAAATCATTGTCTTTTTACCCTGAGGAGCATACTTGTCCTTTATAAAAGGCCTTTCTATTTGGAAGGAATTTATTTTATTTGATTGACACTCTGTTTAAACAACAAACAAAAAAGAATCCTTTGTTGATAAGCTATATAGGCTGTAAAGATTCCAGGTTCTGTGCTTTGTGCTGGGTGGAGCACCACTGTGATGTGCCTGGTGAGTCTCCTCTGAGACTGTGCAGGACTTAGATTTTGTAATTAAATTGTTTTTTTTTTTTAATTTATTTTTTTGAGATGGAGTCTTGCTCTGTTGCCCAGGCTGGAGTGCAGTGGTGTGTCTCGGCTCACTGTAACCTCTGCCTCCTGGGTTCAAGCGATTTTTCTCTCAGCCTTGTGAGTAGCTGGGACTACAGGCATGCACCACCATGCCTGGCTAATTGTTGTATTTTTAGTAGAGATGTGATTTCACCATGTTGGCCAGGCTGGTCTCGAACTCCTGGTCTCAAGTGATCCATTCACCTCAGCCTCCCCAAGTGCTGAGATTACAGGCATGAGTCACTGTGCCAGGCCTAAAG
Organism: Saimiri boliviensis; assembly: GCF_048565385.1. NCBI lineage: Eukaryota > Metazoa > Chordata > Mammalia > Primates > Cebidae > Saimiri > Saimiri boliviensis. The sequence continues at coordinate 44,677,163 of NC_133459.1, forward strand.
TTGTGTTTATTTTGCTTGGCTTGCTTATCTTGTGAAGAATCTTACAGCTTTCCACATAGGGCTAGTTATATTTTACTCACTCACTGATACATGAAAGGATAATTTATGTTGAGGAAATGTATAGATATAGCCTATTCTGAGAATTTATGTATTTACTTATATTTCTGTAAGGTATTCGACTTTTTATCTAGTCATTGGCTGATAGTCTTCTCATACTAATAACATATAGTAGAGAAGTTGATGAAAATTCTTTTATTCATCTGTTCATGGATAAGAAACCCTAATCTATCTGTTCTTTTTAGTTAAAGCTGAATGTTCTAGTAGGAAACATGGGTTCAAGTTTCTACTATACTGTTTCTGAGCAGGTTATGTCTCCTTGGGTCCTAATTTCTCCAGTTATAAAATAGGGCGTTTGAGGTAAATTAGCACATTCACTTTGATAAAAATTTATCTGGGCTGGGCATGGTGGCTCATGCCTGTAATCCTAAGGCAGTGGGATGCTGAGGGGCAGATTACTTGAGGCAGGGAGTTCATGACCAGCCTGGCCAACATGGTAAAACCCTGTCTCTACTAAAAATACCTACCCCCCCCAAAAAAAAAATTAGCTGGGAGTGGTGGCGGGTGCCTGTAATCCCAGCTACTTGGGAGGCTGAAGCAGGAGAATCACTTGAACCTGGGAGGCAGAGGGTGCAGTCAGCCAAGATCACACCACTGCACTCCAGCCTGGGTGACAGAGTAAGAATCCATCTCCAAAAAAAATTTTTTTTGAAATCTGAAGCAAGAATGAATACATGTATGACCATTAGGGTAATTTTTCTTGGTAGTCCTTAGGTCTAAAACCTTCCCTTCCTGTCTGCTGTTTACTAGCTTAACTATTCCTCCTGTTTCATATTAGAGTCCATCATCAAGTATAAATTTTACTACTCCTGGCCAGGCATTGTGGCTGACACCTGTAATCCCAGCACTTTGAGAGGCCAAGGCGGGCAGATCACCTGAGGTCAGAAGTTTGAGACCAGCCTGGCCAACATGGGGAAACACCATCTCTACTAAATATACAAAATTTAGCTGAGCATAGTGGCAGGTGCCTGTAATCCCAGTTACTCAGAAGGCTGAGGCAGGAGAATCGCTTGAACCTGGGAAGCGAGGTTACAGTGAGCCAAGATCACACCATTGAACTCCAGCCTGGGCGACAAGAATGAAACTCAGTCTCAATAAAATAAACATCTTACTACTCCTCTCAACTCCTGCTATTATCTTTGTTATTTTCAGCAACCAAGTAGAGGGATTCATTCAATACTATCCTGGTATAGTTGTTTGACCCCATTGTCATTTCTAATCCACTTAGCTCTCTGCCTTGTCATACCTCTGAATTATTCCTTCACTAAAATCATAACTCTAGGTAACCTCTTCACTACAACCCGATAAATTTTTTAGCTTCCACATTTTTATTCTTAAAGTATACCAGTTCTCAGACTTATCAGCACCTCTATTAAATCTTTTCTTCCTGTCTTTTAATCTTTACTTTCCTCCCCTTTTAGCTTAGATTCCATTGTTACTCTTTCTAGTTCATGTCATAAATTGTTTGCCCCATTTTTTGGTCAATTTATCTGCTAAAGCTGTCTGGTAAAACTTTGCCTTTGAATACCTGTAGTCTACTGAAGAAAACCACACAATGGCCTATAAAATGATGCTAAATGATGTCAGTCAGTCCTCGACACTGCTTATCAATTCTACTTTTTGTTCAGCATATTTTCTTATTCTTTACATTATCTCTGTCAGTTTTTTTTTTTTTTTGCTCATCTCAAATTTGGAATCTCCTTGCTTTCTGCTGATTTCCTTTTCATTTCATGGAGAAAATAGCTATAATGTGGAAGCTTCTTTAGCTTCTTTACCACTAAAGTTACAAATATTTTGTTACCTGTACCTGCTTTTTTTTTTTTTTTTTTTTTTCCAATCTGTTGTTGTGGAGGAAATATTTCTTCTTCTATCACTGTTCATGCTCTGAATCCCCTCCCTTCCTTTGCAAGAATTAACTCTTTTTTTGAGAACTTTGGCTGCAAAGGGCATGGATAGTTAAACGGAAGCTGGAAGAGTTGTCTGGATTCATTGTCTGTATTTTCTCATCTCCTACTCATTGGAGTTGGGCTTCTGCTCCTACCACTCCTTCACTCCTGAAACCATTCTTGCAGAGGGTACCAGTGACTCCAAGTTGGTTAAATTGGACAGCATTCTTTTTTTTTGAGACAAAATCTCAAAAAAAAATATTTTTTCCCCGAGTATTTACATTTGGGGTTGGCTACACATCTCGATTTCATTTTTACTCCTGTTTGTGTAAAGATGAAAGCCACTTTCTGACTTCCTGATGTTTGATGTCCCGACATGATATTTGTCGTCTAGTTTTAATGCCTGGCCACAGGCCCCAAAGTCTCCATAGTGAACCAGATTGCGTGGTTTCGTATGGAAAGGCCCATCTGCAGAAGAGGCTCCGACTCAAGCATGAGGACCCAGACTCTAGGAGGAGCTTTCAATTTGGACCTGCTTCGAGGATAGAGGTGTTGTTCCTAGGTAGGAGGCTGCCTCCTTGGGAGGAAGGAAAAATCACTGCAGTAACCTGTGGTCTTGACAACCAGCCTTTGATTGCAAAGGGCAGGGGATGCAGCTGGAACCCTTGGCAAGGGCTGAGGAACCGCAACCCCATGCCCTTAAGTAGGGACCTTCTGCAGCCTCCAAGTCGGTTAAATTGGACGGCATTCTTTTCTTTTTTTTTTTTCGAGATGGAGTCTTCCTCTGTCACCCAGGCTGGAGTGCAATGGTGTGATCTTGGCTCACTGCCCCCTCCGCCTCCCGGTTTAAGTGATTCTCCTGAGTAGCTGGGAGTACAGGCACCCACCACCATGCCCAGCTAATTTTTTAGTATTTTTAGTAGAAATGGGGTTCACCATTTTGGCCAAGCTGGTCTTGAACTCCTGACCTCAGGTGATCTGCCCACCTTGGCCTCTCAAAGTGCTGGGATTACAGACATAAATCACCACACTCTGCTCAGATGGCATTCTTTAATGATGGGTCTCTGGGCAGCGTTTGTTCAGTTCGTGACTCTGCTTTTCTTGGCTTCTTTAATAGCATTTGCAGTCTTGATTTCCTTCTACCTCTCTGGTTACTCTTCTTCTGTATCCTACAAATATTATTGTAACATTAAACAAATAAAGATTTATTATCTTACAGAGAAAAATGCAAAATTTGTATAAATTTTTAGAACAAAATAGGCTTTAAGGAAACCAGGTTGTGGCAGGAAATTTTGAGCAGGTCACACACTACTGTGTTAGATATACTGAAAAAAGTTGTGTCTCATTTGTGCATGTTTCATAAATCATTCTTTTCAACAATGTTCTAAGGTAGATGGTTATATTCCTGTTTATCCACAAAGGATTTGAGGTGGGGAAGGATGGGATGTGCTCAGGAAACAGTGCCTTGTTCTTTCCAATTGGAAGGCTAAGTTACAATAAGGTACTATTGAAGATAAAATCTTTTGTTTCCATGTTATGGGATGCATTGAATGCCAAGGGGAGAAGTTTTTTACTTAATTTTTTGGATAGTGAAGACTGATTGAAGTTTTTTTTTTTTTTTTGAGATAAAGTCTTGCTCTGTTGCCCAGGCTGGAGTGCAGTGGCACGAATGGCACTTCTACTTGAAGCCTTTTTGTAGGCTTCCTAATATAATGAATTAAGCCTTCCTTGACATTCCTGTAGCACTTTATCATACCTTTGATGTAGCATACTTCTCATGTTGTATCATAATTACTTGTTTATATTTGGCTTCCCCATTGGATTTGAGCTCTCCTAGAGTAGGATTGTAAGTTTATGGGTAATGTTGATTTTGGTAATTTTTCCTTATCCCTATCTCAGTGGTTGACATGATAAGTGATTCTTCAATTAGTAAATGAATAGAGAGTTTGCATTTTGAATCTTTTGTCTGAATAGCTTCTTAGAAAGCATCATTTTTATGTTTTTACCGACTATAGTGTTGAATAAATTAGAAACCATTCTTACTTCCTCTCTGCTGATACATATATTTTAGTTAGTTAAACCTATTTTGATAGAGGGGTTCTGTGACTATAAAGGCCTGTTACTTTGCAGACACTCATACAGTGTATAGCATACCCTGTGCAAATCAGCTGTCTGTTCAGGTCTTGTTTGTTTTCCCCATAGACATAATCCAGCCGTTAGTTGTTTAAAGCAGCAGATGGGAGAAGGAATCCGTGGAGATGTGGATTTATTAGCTCTTACAATGAAAGACCATACTGGTTATGCTAAGGATTAGAAGATTTTTGCTGAATGAAAGGGACATGGATCCTGTTTTTTTTTTTGTTCAGTTTTCAGCAGTATAGCAATCTCTTAAGACTATAATCGTAAGAAGACCAGAAAAAGATATTGTAAATAGACTCTCCTTCAAGCCCTAGACTGTTGGTTGCGGCCGTCATAATTATAGGAGGGACAGCTTTTCTTCCTTGTTGGGTGTCGACTGAATCTGGCCTTTAGTTATTGCTATATTTACACCTTAGGTAGTACAACTGGCTGATTGTGTTCTTTATACATACCTTTATCTGTCATATTAGGAAATTTGGATTCATATCTACTGAATTTTGTTGGAGAGTGAGTAATTATTATAGCATGTCTTATAGTTTGGAAAAAATGATTGTATTTAATTTGTTTAACCCATTTCCTAAAAATACTGTGCTGCCTTCAGAAACAATTTTGTGTGTGTGACATATTAGAAAGATAAGCAAACTTTCCTTTGTGTTTACTAAGATTCTGACAATTACCATGAAGTTGTAAAGTTTAAATGTTGCTTATGGAGTGTTTAAGGGACAGAATCATATCATGAGAACAATTTTTTACTCTTAAAATCTAAAAGATTATATATTTTGCGCCATGAATTAAGAGACAGAAGCATCTTTAAACTTGGCTGAAGTGCTACTTTAAAAATGGCAGCCAAAAACCAAAGAAACAATTCTTGAGATTATTAAATCTTGGATAAAACCAGACTTTTTCATGCTGTGCCCTTTTAGAAGTCTGGGGGAATGGGGAGCGTTTCCTGTGACAGCACTGTAAGCGATGAATAGATGAATGAATTTGTCCATGCTCAGAACTCACAACACGTGTACTAGCCCCCTCTCACACATAAAAGAGCAGGGAAACCGATCTTAGTAGTGATTTAGCTCCTGAAGAAAGAGGCTTTCGTTACTGTCCAAGAAGTGAAGACCAGCGAGTCTAGTGATAAAGAAACAAAAGAGCCCCTGCCAGTATCGAAAGAATCTGACATTTGCTTTGTCTGTACAAAGGATGAAAGGAATTTTGCCGACTTAGTCAAAACAATAACTGGTTTTATATCAGTTTGAGTCTAAAATACAGGCATCAGAATAATATGTTTTTCTTTGTATTTCTGAAGAATTGTCATCTTTTTAAAAACGTGTGTGGAGTGGTTTTGTTTCTGGAAAGGAAAACGTGACATGGATTTTATAAGCTTAGTAGCTGTAGGTGGATACTCTCTTGTTTGCTAAACCTTTTTAATACACAGCGAAGTCAGAATATCAAATATTGGAATTTTTCTCCCTGGAACCTTTTGTTCTTTTCTTGGCACTTCAGATAATTTCAACCAAAGGGGTATGCATGGAAATGAAAACAAATATGAAGTCTTTCCGCTGTTTGGCAGTGCTTCAGATAAGATGTACCTGTACTCCTGTGAAGAAAGATGTGACTCTGATTTGAGGCAGTGATTGTATACTTATGCTGGACGAAGGGAGAACTGGTTTAGTGGAACAGTGGGTTAGTGGTGTACTGAATGAATTGTTTGCCTCTTTATCCAGCAGTAAGGAGGCACTAGTAGTTCACTGTCTGGGGAGTGGCTTTTTTTGTCTGATATCTATTATGGATGATTCCAGTATTCTGAGAAGGAGAGGGTTACAGGTGAGTAAAAGAAAACCTTTTTCACGGGTCTCCTTCCTTTTAGTGTCTCTTGTAAATGTACTGAACAGGTTGTTATAATTTCTTTAATTCATTTGAAGTAGTAGGCAGGGTGGAGTGCAGCTAAGCTCCTCTTTATTCTTTGAGGTATAGTTATAATTAGAGAACTTATCTAAAATCTTGCTGTTTTGATAGAAAAATGCTGCTTGGGCTTATTTACACTGTATTTAGTGAACAGAGCAATTAAATCAGACCTGTATGGAATATAAGCCTAATTTAGGACATTAGACATTACTGCTGACAGATTGTTTACAGTGAACATATTCTGTTCCTGACCACCATGCTCGGCTGCCCCCCATTAAGTCACATGTATGTGTAGTATATGCTTGATTCTATATATAGTTTTAAGAACTTTTCTAAATTATTACTTTGCATATATACCTTCCATCCACCTATTGTCTGTCTTTCTGCTTACCTACCTACCTGCCTACTTATTTACCTACCTACCTATCATCTTTTCCTTCTTAAATCTGTGGTAGTTTGTTAGATGAAGAGGTATGTAAGATATAACAATGAGTGAAAATAGACTGATAGGCAACCTTCAACTGAGTTTTAATGAATATCCTTAGCACTAAAAGGACGCATGCCAGATTTGATGATTATTATTTTCATGCTTTGTGGATTATCTCATCTTAGTCTTATTAGCAAAGAGCAAACCAGCTTCTGTTTAGTCTATCACTGAATGTTTTTGAGAATTGACATAATGAAGATTCTAGTGTAAATCACTGAGCTAATCAATCAACCTGTGATGTTCTAGTCGTGAAATGTAGCTATTTTTCTGGTTTTGTTTATTTGACATTATTTATAAAGCACTTTTTTTCAGTACAGAGCGCCTAAGGTTTTTAAAATTATCATGAATTAACATTATTTTAGTTTCTTTAAAGTTCTCAGAAAGAAAATTTATAGGATTAATAAACTTTAAATTTAAACAAATTGTATTTTTCTAGTTATTATATGTACTTCTTTTTGATGGTGTTGTAAACATTTAGAGCCCATAGGGAGCACCCACTGAGTCTTTCACAGTTGTCCAGTATGACCAGGGCTTTAAAAGTCCATAACATAAACTCCAGTGCCTTATACTGGATTTTCCCTGTTAGCACAATTGATTCAATGAGACTCCTCACTTGATTTCTTGGGGGTGATTTTGAGAAGTATTTATACAGTACTGTACTCAGATGACCTCTCACAAGTAGTGATACATATTCAAGTAGCTGCTAATTAAAAATGGCTGGCTCTATAAGCCCATTTAGTTGCATTGCTTATTTATATCTTTATTTCTGTTTAGTTGCCAGGATTCATAAAGGGAATTGTATTTGTTGAATGGGAAATATTTCCTGTTTTGTGTTAAATCATTTATTTTCTTCCTGGGGCCTGAGTCAGTCTCTAATATCTGCTACCTTGTTTATGGATGTTCTTCCTCTTGAGTCTTTGTTTCTATCTAGCAGGAACTCTAAACTGCCAGATTACACAGCACTAGAGGATCTTTTCCTACAGACTTATACTTAAAAAAATTATCTCCCTATTTATTTTATCTTTTTTTTTGAGATGGAGTCTGACTATGTTGCCCAGGCTGGAGTGTGTGTGCAGTGGTGTGATCTTGGCTCACTGTAACCTCCACCTCCTGGGTTCAAGTGATTCCCCTGCCTCAGGCTCCCAAGTAGCTGGGATTATAGGCGTGTGCCATCACAACCAGAGTAATGTTTGTATTTTTAGTAGAGACGGTGTTTTACCACGTTGGCCAGCTTGGTCTTGATCTCCTGAAGTCAGGTAATCCGCCCACCTAGACCTCCTGAAGTACTGGGATTACAGACTTGAGCCATTGCACCCAGCCTATTTTTAAAAAATAAACTTTAAGGTTCATTCTCCGGAAGATTGCTTTGGAACATTCTAAAACAGAGCTAATACTTGAAAAGCAGCAGTTTAGATGGTTTTAAATGGTTATATTATAATGTAAAGCTTTAGAAGTAAGTTTTATTGATAGATTTACATAAATAAACACACAAAGGTAAAGTGTGCTTGGTAGTAAGGTAGTCTACTTGGTAACCTCAGATTTCAAGTTGAAAATCCATATAAATATTTGGCCTCACTAATTGTTTTTTGGTGAAATAGATTTTCTAAAACTTTTCCAGAAAATTAGCTAAGACATAGCCTACTTTGATACCTCCAAGTTTCTCTGCAGTTTCTTGGGAGGTGGCAGAATAGTAAATAGTACATTTAAAACTAGTTCCATGAGAACAAAGACTTTGTCTATTTTGTTCAAATTATAGTTCTGCCATGTTCTAGTCATATAACCATGGCCAAATTTTATTTCATTTCTGTACTCCACTGGTATATTGAGAGTAGACAGTGGACGCAGGGGCTGCAGCAAAAAGACCAACTATGAGACTGTTGTGGTTAAAAAAGGCAAGAAATAATAACAGATTGGATGGGTGATAGCAGTGGAGGATATGGAGGACTTTTATTGGCCATTTTTACAGATAAATGAAACTCAGTAGCTTCCTCAAGGACAGACAAGTAGGTGTATTGGCAGGCTAGGTATATAAGTTAGGGGACTCTGAACTATAAGTAACAAAAATTTTGATTCTGAGTAGTTTAAATATTAAGTAAATGTACTGACTCACAACAATGAAGTCCAGAGGTTGGATGAGTTTCAGAGTTGGGTAATCTGGTGTCTTTGCTCAGCTTCATTGCTGTTGTGTCTTCCTCTGTGTTTTGGCCTCATTCTCAAGCTTGCTTTCTATATGGTAGAAAAAGAACTGTGGTGGTTTCAGGCTGCACAGTCACACGCTACAACATCCCTACATCTTAATGGTAAAAGGACATCTGGGAGATTATCTGTGAGCATCTTTTCTTTGCATTAGAGGAGGCTCCTTTGGTGTAGGAATTGATGTTGTTTTGCTTGAAAAGCTGTTCAAGTTGGGTCTTTTTTTGTGGTAAAAATTGGCTTTCATCTTACATCTACTTTTGAAGCATCTATACGTGGAGAGGCATTTGAGATTGAAGTTCCTTGTGAATTGAAGGAGGTGCTTTTATATTTGCCCTATTTCCTTATCAGTTTTATGGGGGATGATTTTATTTTAACTTTGAAAGGTCAGGGACTAGTCACCATAAGCAAATTTTTGTTATCAACTCTCTTAGTGCTATCATTTCCGCATTATTTGCCCATAAAGCAGATGTAATAATCAGTCTTCATTGTATAGAGAGTGGAATTTCCCAGGTTCTGAATTGAAAATACTTTTTGCGTTGATAAAATTACTGCCTTCAGGCAAAAACTAAATTGTATAATGTTTTTGTGCACCCGCCTATCCCTTCTTGCTTTTTGCCTTTGCTGTTCAAACATGAGAGTACTTAGAGTGTCATTGTTCAGGGGCACTAAATTATTTTGGAGGATATATGACAACATAATGCGTGCTGGGAAGCATTATAATTCAGAAAGCCTTCTTGGGACTTTTTTTATTTTGCAAATTTTGACTCAAATTATCGTCACCTTACAAAATGTGATTCAGTTAATTTTTAGTCTTTAAAAACAAAATCTTCAAGAGCCACGTAGATTTCAAACATTACATTTCTTGAAATTTCATTTTTAAAAGGATGATGACATGGATAAAAATATAACCTAATTATTTGCTTCTGTTGTTCTACATTTAATTGTTCTTTTCTGTGGGAAGTTTGATAAAGGAAAAATTTCAGTTTGTACTCTTCAGTTTTTATTAAGATATTTTCATCAAGTCAATAATTTAGATGACTTTGAAGGTTAAGTAATTTATCTCACTCATCCCTCTTCTGTGCCCTATCTCTTATATATATTTCTATTCTGTGTTGCAGCTACACCAGTCTTGTACATTTTTTGTTTTTTTTAGTCATTTTTTTCTGAAATTCCCTCATTCCTGAACATTTCTATCCTCCTATCAATCTTCTGATCATCCCCATGCAGTTAAGACCTAAGTACCTAATTTTTCAAATATTATAGTCATTATGGATGACTCCAGCATCTTAATAGACAGGGATAATCAGTCTAACCTCAAATCTTTAGAATTTCTTGACTGTCTGGAGTCTCTTTTAACGACACATTCCTATAGGCTCCAGGTATTCTGTAGAGGGAATTGTTTGACTCAGAAATCTTATAGTAATTTACAGTTACATCCCTTGATCAACTCTGAATTAAATTCTGGTGGTCTCTATGTAAACCTAGATTACAAATTGGTGGTCTGCAGACTACTTCCTATAGATATATTTTATTTAGCCACCTTTGGATATTTAAAGAAAAATTGACCAACACAGTCCCCACCAGTCCCCTTTTGTTTTATTCTCTGCTGCTTTATATATTTACTGAATTTCATCGATTCTAAGATTTACATCTTTTTACTTTTTAATAGCTTTGAAATAGTGGGGTAACTCTTCATGGTGTGTTATACTTTAATTGGCAGGGCTTATTTTTGTTTTGCATTTTAAAAAGTTTCTTACTGTTACATAAAGTAATAGTATCTTTTGCGATTGATAGTTATTCAAATTTGATAAAGTACAGCCTATTATCTTACTGGCCCATTAAAGCATTTGAGTTTGCAACACTTATGTCTCAATCTAAAGACCTCTACCTTTTTTTTTTTTTTTTTAAAGCTCTCATCCTTTCCTTTTTCTAAAGTTTTGAAGATCTCTGTTCCTTTGATCCCTTTTTTCATATATATATTTTATTTTATTTTGTTTTCTTTATTTATTTTTTTTGAGACGGAGTTTCACTCTTGTTACCCAGGCTGGAGTGCAATGGCACGATCTCGGCTCACCGCAACCTCCGCCTCCTGGGTTCAGGCAATTCTCCTGCCTCAGCCTCCTGAGTAGCTGGGATTACAGGCACGCACCACCATGCCCAGCTAATTTTTTGTATTTTTAGTAGAGACGGGGTTTCACCATGTTGACCAGGATGGTCTCGATCTCTTGACCTTGTGATCCACCCGCCTCGGCCTCCCAAAGTGCTGGGATTACAGGCTTGAGCCACTGCGCCCGGCCTTCATATATATATTTTATTAAGCAACGTAATCAAAAACAGGAACACACAACCTTAAAGGTGAAACAGCAATAAGTCAAACGGCTGCTGCAGTTCACGGATGTACCCGGGGTACGTGCTCCCTCATTGCGAGGCAGGATGTAGGCACATGACTGTGCATTTAGGTATATATGTGACCAAGAAGAATCAGAGAAATGGAAAACACTGGAGAACTGAAAGTAACAAGAACTTTTCATCAGGCAATCCCAAAGTGCTCTGCTCTTTTCCTCTTCTTTACCTCTGTATCCTCTGTGGTTCTAGTTCCAGCTGAACTTGTGACAATTCCAAATTGTTCTTTCCTCTTTTTTAGTTTCTCATCATCTTCAGACTTTCTGGAGATTGAAGAGACATTCAAACCAAATCTTTGAGCTCTTTCCTTCAGCTTATCCAAGTTAACCATAGGTTTGTTATCAGATGACAGACCTTTTGTTGGAACTGAAGAAATCCCAAACCTAGCTGCCTGAGCAGCTTTCTTACTCTCCAAGTTCACAGGTACATTGAATCGTTTGGCTTTCTTCTGCATTCTTTCAGTCTGTGGTATTTCAGATGTAATTTTCACTACTTCTCTGCTGCCACATCAACAGTTTTTTCAAGAGGTTCTTCCTCTTTGACAGGGAGCTCTATAGGCTTTGTTTCTGCTTCCTCTGTTTCATCTCCCAGTAATCTTCTTCATTTGCCTCTTCTTCAGCATGTTCTTCAAGATATGCCTGGAGTCTATGGATAAAATCTTGCTTTATTCCCTTAGTCTGCAAACCACGAGCAAGACATTCTTGCTTTAGTTTAGCAAGCTTCAGCTTATGGAGCTCCACTGTCTCAGTCACCATCTTGTTACCCCTCACTCCACTTTTTTTTTTTTTTTTTTTTTGAGACAGTTTCTCTCTTGTCGCCCAGGCTGGAGTGTAATGGTGTGATCTCGGCTTACTGCAACCTCCGCCTCCTGGGTTCAAGCAATTCTCCAGGTTCAGCCTCCTGAGTAGCTGGGATTGCAGGTGCCCGCCACCACGCTTTGCTAATTTTTGTATTTTTGGTAGAGATGGGCTTTTGCCATGTTGGCCAGGCTGGTCTCGAACTCCTGACCCCAGGTGATCCACCCACCTTGGCCTCCCAAAGTGCTAGGATTACAGGCATGAGTCAGTGCGCCTGGCCTTTGATTCTTTTTATACCTATTTGATGTGCCTTTCTATATCATCTGATATTGTTTTATTTTTTCTCAATTAATTTATTTGAGGCATGTGACATTTATGAATTTTTTATTATGTAACCACTTTCCCATATTGTAGGTAAACCCAACTCAGGAATAATGTATGATTCAGTTTTATAAAATGCTCATGTATGTAATGTAATTTTCTATTTTTTATCTTGTATTTGGTGAGGTATATATTTTTAAGAGTTTGTCCATTTTGTGTTATTTTGTTATTTATTGAGAACAATTTGTTTATATATGTATTTTAAATCTTTGCTGAATTTGTTCTATTCCTCTTTGGATTTCTAATATTGGGTATTAAGACTCTTTTTTTTTCATGATCAAATATCAGTGGAACGCTGGGTACAGTGGCTCATACCTATAATCTCAGCACTTTGGGCGTTCCAGGTGAGTAAATCACTTGAGCCCAGGAGTTGGAGACCAGCTTGGGCAGTATGGTGAGATGTCTCTACAAAAAAGTTTTTTTTAATTAGCTAGGCGTGGTGGTACACACCCGTAGTTCCAGCTATTTGGGAAGCTGAAGTGGTAGGATCACTTGAGTCTAGGAGGTTGAGGCTGCTGTGAGCCATGATTGTGCTTCTGTATTCCAGCCTGGGTGACAGCAAGACCTTGCCTCAAAAAAATGAAAATAACAACAACAACAACAAAAATTCAGTTGAAGACTTTTGTTGTTAGTTTTTCTAGAAACCAACTATGCCTTTATTTCAACCTTTTCATATCAATTTCCTTTTGGTATATTTTACAAATGGCATATAGTAGGTTTTCTTAAAAAAAAAAAAAAAGTCCTGTTTATAATGATGAATTTGTCTCTTTACCTTTATTATGATTAATGATATATTTGGACTTGTTTCTGCCATACTATTTTTTGTGTTCCATGTCCTACATATCCATGCCTTACTTTTTTTACCCTTTAAAAATATTGGTAGAGTTTTTTGTTTTCTTATTTTCTTTTACTATTTCTACTGGTGTGTTAGAACAAATTCAAACTTTTTAACCCCCTCCTAAATACTACAAGTACTCCTTATCTCATATTATCTCCCCAAACTTATTTGGCCGTGTAATCAAACTGAGCTGAAACAGCCCAGTTTAAAAAATAACAGCAACAAAACCATGAAATTCACAGCAACCAGAGGTGACCCAGTTTACCTGAGCCAGCATCATAAGAAAGTTCTGTTTTAACCCTATAAGGAGAATAACTTTGTAATGAATAATCAGTGTTTCGTTTCCTGTTTTGCCTTCTTTCACTGTTGTAATTTATACCTTTGAAAACGGTGTTATCATCAGTAATGGATTCTGAGTAGGTCCTAGAATGTTCACCACTCTTACCGTCACCCCAAGCAGTGTTATTTATATTAGTTACACTAAGTGGGTTTAATTATGAGTTATATAATCTTTTAGTGGTAGAGAATACCTTTTTTTCCTCCTCCTTCTTTTTTTTTTTTTTAAAGGCAAATTCTCACCATGTTACCTAGGCTGGTCTCAAACTCTGGGCTCAAGTGAACCTCCTGCCATGGCCTCCAAAGTATTGGGATTACAGGCTTGAGCCACTGCATCTTGCCTCCTTGATTTTAAATGTTAATTGAAAAGTTATTGTCTCCAAAACCCAGTTCTCTATCCACTTCCAATGGAGTGGATTATTGGGTTATGTTTCTTAGAGTTTGTAATTTCCTTCTCTGGGAAGAGTGCTGCTACTGCAGTGGGGATCAATATATATTATGTATAGTGTGAGAATTCAATAGAAAGTGAGCCAGATTCAGAGTCCTAGGGAAGGAGCTGTCTCAGGCAGAGACAGCTTTGACCCATAGTCATCCCCATGCTGGTGACTGTTGACATAAAGGACAAGGACCAGCCTTGTGACTGTTGGCTTGCATATTTACTTGTGGGGGTAGCAGTTTGGACACTTGGCCTTTGTTTTTTCGTTGGAAATATTTTATGGCTTTAGTCATTGTGAATAATGAGTTGTACATATAGGCAGTGATTCCCCATCTGTGTGAATGGCAGCATTTTGTGTTTTTTGTTTTGTTTTGTTTTTTTAAGATGCAGTTTTGTGTTTGTTGCCTACACTGGAGTGCAATGGCGTGATTTTGGCTCACTGCAACCTCCTGGGTTCAAGCAATTTTCCTGCCTCAGCCTCTTGGGTAGCTGGGATTATAGGCATGCACCACCATGCCTGGCTAATTTTTGTATTTTCAGTAGAGACAGGGTTTTTCCATGTTGGTCAGGCTGGTCTTGAACTCCCGACCTCAGGTGATCCGCTTGCCTCAGTCTCCCAAAGTGTTGGAGTTACAGGTGTGAGCCACTGCATCCAGCTATGAATGGCCCCATTTCTTGTTTTATGTAATGCCTTTAGAAGTTTGCTTTGTGGTCAAGTGAAAGAGAGTGACTGGTTATTTCTCTAGGATTTAGTATGTACAGCTTTCTTTGTAACTTCAAATTATAGTTTAATATCTTATATTGTTCAATATAGTCAAACATTACTAAAGCTCTTTGGGAAATATGATCTTTGGCAGAAAGTATCAAAGTGTATAGATTTGAGGGATCCAAATGGTAATAATGAAATTTTAGAGACTGTTAAAACAATATACATTGAATATTTGGGGTGGAGTGATGGGAATGGAGTATTGGGGGTGGGGTTAGTTTTTAGAGAATAGCATCTTATCACTTAGCTTTAGAGCTTTGGTGGGTTAGATTAGAAAAGTGTAATTTCTTCTTCATATATTTTTTGAGACAGAGTCTTGCTCTGTCACCCAGGCTGGAGTGCAGTGACACGATCTTGGCTCACTGCAACCTATTTACACCTCCGGTCTCAAGTGATCCTCCCACCTCAGCCCCCTGAATGGTTGGAACTGCAGGTGTGTACTATCACTCCTGGCTAATCTTTTTGAACTTTTTAATTAGAGATGAGGTCTCACTGTGGTGCTCAGGCTGGTCTTGAACTCCTGAACTCAAGTGATCCTCCTGCCTTGGCCTCCCAAAGTGCTGGGATTACAGGTGTGAGACGCCATACCTGGCCAATGTATTGTTATTAATCCAAAGTGTCTGTCTTTAAACTTTGAAGTGTATTTTTAAAAATTCATGCCTGGGAATAACTTCTGTGAGAAAGGCAGACTAGGTATTTTTATCTCAGATGAGCAGGTAAGAGTAATGAGGTTTAGAAAAGTTTAATGACTGACAAAGATTTTATAAGGAAGTAAGTAGCAGAATTGTGTTTATATCTTTTTCTGGCTGAGTCCTAGATTCTTTATACCATGTAGAAATATCCTGTTAATATCATCAAGCTGTTCATCAAACTCAAATGAGAATAACACATTATTTATAGAAAAAAAGGTTTTTTTGTTTGTTTTTGTTTTTTCTTCTTGAGACAGTCTCTTTCTGTTGCCCAGGCTGGAGTGCAATGATGTGATCTTGGCTCACTGCAGCCTCTGCCTCTTGAGCTCTAGTGATCCTCCCACCTCAGCCTCCCAAGTAGCTGGAACCGCTGGCATATGCCAGTATGCCCAGCTAATTTTTGTAGTTTTGTAGAGATGGGGTTTCACCATGTTTCCCAGTCTGGTCTTGAATGCCTGAGCTCAAGCAGTCCTCCCGCCTCAGCATCCCAAAGTGCTGGGATTACAGGTGTGAGCCACTGTGACTGGCCTACTTTCATACACATTACTTTATTTGACCTTTACAACTGCTCTATCTAAGCCTTTGAGGTAGATGAAATCCCAGGTCACACAGTTATGTGTTTTTGAGCCATGACAGAAATCTAGTTTTCCAAATTTTAAATTTTATGTTCTTGGCTAGGCATGGTGGCTCACACTTGGAATCCGGCACTTTGAGAGTCTGAGGTGGGCAGATCACTTGAGGTCAGGAGTTTGAAACTAGGCTGGCAAACAGGGTAAAGTCCTATCTCTACTAAAAATACAAAAATTAGCTGGGTGTGGTGAAGCAGGCCTGTAGCCCCAGCTACTCAGTAGGCTGAGGCACGAGAATCACTTGAACCTGGAACGTGGAGGTTGCAGCAAACCAAGATGGCACCTCTGCACACCAGCCTGGGTGAGAGTGAGACTCTGTCTCAAAAAAATAAAAAAAAATTTGTGTTCTTTCCCACATTTCTTAATATTATTGTAAAGCATAAATACTTCATTGTTACCAGTTTTTAGGGTGATGCCATGGGAACTTAATGGAACAAGGGACAAGGAACAAGCAAATGATTAAGAAAAGTAAAATACGGCTGCGAGCAGTGGCTCATGCCTGTAATCCCAGCACTTTGGGAGGCTGAGGTGGGTGGATCACAAGGTCAAGAGATCGAGACCATCCTGACCAACATGGTGAAACCTTGTCTCCACTAAAAATACAAAAATTAGCTGGGTGTGGTGGCACACGCCTGTAGTCCCAGCTACTCGGGAGTTTGAGGCAGGAGAATTGCTTGAACCCGGGAGGCGAAAGTTGCAGTGAGCCGAGATTGTGGTCACTGCACTCCAGTGATTGCACCACTGCACTCCAGCCTGGCGCCTGGTGATGGTGCGAAACTCTGTCTCAAAAAAAAAAAAAAAAAGTAAAATACGTTAAGATTTCATTGGAGTATCATAGCTACATGCATATATATACTGGTTTCCCCCTTGGTCTTGAACCTGTAGGTAGACTCATGCTCAAGTGTGAGTAAGTGGAGATAAAATACCATAACATCCAAAACAGTAGTAAAGGTGAATTTGCTACATGGGAAAGGCATAATTTTGTGCAGCAGATTTATTTGCTGCCAGAGCTGAAAAGGAGTTTGTATTTGGAAATAATGGGCCTTTTAAGAATAGTTAGTAAATGGTATTAGCATAGATTTTCTTCTGGGTAATATTTTTCTCTTCTTAAAGCATTCTGACTCTCTATGGAGTGACTGCCAGCCAGGATATTGTCAGTAAATAATATGTGATAATAGAGCATATTCTTCCCCCCAGTAAAGCTTCTTGCTGAAATTATTGCAATTGATAGTTTTCATCAATGCAGCTCCAAACTGGTAGACAGGACCCTATTGTGTGCCTTACAATGATATTAACAATAATAGTATGAACCATTTACTAAGTTGATTGAGTCATAGGTTTATTCATCCGTTATTCATTTGGTGCCTACTAGGCTAGGTATTCTGCTGGGTGCCAGGAGTATCCTTGTGAGCAAGACTAATTCCTACTCCCCTGAAGCTAACAGTCATGGAAAACAGATACTTTAGCAAATAATTATAATAATGAGTAAAGTAGGTTTGATTAAAGAATTAAAGTAATATTTGGGTAATATATGGAAGGAGGCTAGGGAAACTGATTAGAAAAACTTGCCAGAGGCCGGGTGCGGTGGCTCACGCCTGTAATCCCAGCACTTTGGGAGGCCGAGGCGGGTGGATCACGAGGTCGAGAGATTGAGACCATCCTGGTCAACATGGTGAAACCCTGTCTCTACTAAAAATATGAAAAATTAGCTGGGCATGGTGGCACGTGCCTGTAATCCCAGCTACTCAGGAGGCTGAGGCAGGAGAATTGCCTGAACCCAGGAGGCGGAGGTTGCGGTGAGCCGAGATCGCGCCATTGCACTCCAGCCTGGGTAACAAGAGCAAAACTCCGTCTCAAAAAAAAAAAAAAAAAAAAAAAAAAAAAGAAAAACTTGCCAGAGGAAATGAAGTTTAAATTTAAGTCCAGGAATATATAAAAAGAGATAAGGAAAAGTAATCCAGGCCAAGAGAACGTAAGTGTGAAGACCTGAAGGTGAGAGAAAGCATGACAGGTTTGAGTCCAAAACTCCAATAAGATCGGAGAATTGTGCAGATGATGCTGAGGAGAGAGGCAGTGGGAGCCAGGTAGGGCCCTGTAGACTACAGAAAGGATATTAGACTTTATCCATTGCAGAATTATAAGAGAGAAAGGACCCATTTAAAAAATTTAATTTGACTTCAGTATTTATTTTATTCAACCCACATGGGTTATCACTTAGAAAACAGATACTACTTATGATATTTACAGTGTTACAACATTAATCAAGGGTGACAAAACTGAATGAAAGGGAGACCAATTAGGAGGATGTCATAGGATGATGGTGGCTTGTGCCAGGGGAAGTAGAAGTGGATTGACAGATTAAAGGTAGGTATTTTGGAAGTAGAATTGGCAGAGCTAGATGAATAATGGATGTGGAGAGTGAGAGTGAAAAATTAAGAACGATCCTGGGTTTGGTAGTACCATCATCAAAATAGAAAACAGAAAAGGAGCGAGACTAAGTAGAAAGGTAAGTTGAGTTTTAGATGTATTAAGGACAGGGTAGTTGTATGTACAACTATAGAGGTCAGCAAAAAGATACGGGATAGAGGTACAAGTTTGAGATTCATCTGTAAAATATATAGAGAAAGGAGAGTAAACAAGCAGAACTTTAAGGATAGTTGACATTTAAGGGTCTAAGGTGATGAAGGATGAGCCTGGAAAGATGTTTAAATGGTGTTTGGCAGAGATAAGAGGAAAAACAAGAGATGTGGCTTCATGGCAAGAAAAGTCTTCCAGGACGGAAAAATAAATGGCACTATCAGGTGCTGCTGAGCAGTGGAGCCAAAAAAGGTGGGTGGACTAAAAATGCAGTGAAACTTCATTACACATACACCACTGGCAATGTGGCAAGAATGGTTTAAATGGGGTGGTAAGGTCTGGGGATATTTTTAGAATGTTGAAGAATAAGTAGGAAGTGAGAAATTAGATACATTGGATGTAAATAACTCGTTCAAGAAGTGTGGTTGTGAAGGGAAATAAAATAGATAAGGCTTGTTGAAGAGGGATGTGTAGTTATTAAGGGAATTTATTTCCTTATCTCAAGCTGGAATAGATTTGAATGTGTTGAGAATGCTAATCAGGAAGATCATTAAGAACAAGAAGAATCAAGAGATAACTAGTAGATCAGAGAAGGCTGAATGGAATGGGCTCCACCTGCTATCGTAATGTATTGTCAGATATTACTAGCCTCGTTGCTAGAAGGTTATGAGTAAAATAATTTATGGTTATCTGTCTAAATGGGAGTGTTCTTACCTCAGCCAGGCTTCCTGATTGTGTAGCTTTGTCCCCAACCTGCTGTGACTATTCCTTGGGAAAAGGAGGATTGGGAAATCATTGCTCCTTGGACTACCTTTATGTGGTTGGAGGCCACTTCTCATTCCACTGTGCCTTAGTTGGTACAGAATGTACTGATCTGGAGTCTTGGGCATCAAATGAAGGCTTTTGTATAGGTGTAAGGAAGGCAGGAGAGATGACTTTCCGCAGATGCGTTTCTGTGCCTAAGAGATACAGAGAGTGAAATACACATATTTTAGGAAATTTTATTATTGTTAGCCAAAACTGTAGTCTACCATGTTACCCATTTAAACTATTCAAGAATTCAGAACTGTCACATAGATTCAAAGAACAAATATTTCCAGTTTTATATAGATTGTTTCAGAAAGTAGAAAAAGAGAATATATTACCTTAGTACATTTTATGAATGTCTTTGTCTGTTCATGCTGCATAAAAAAATACCACAGGTTGGGTAATTTATAAAGAACAGACATTTATTTTCTCACAGTTCTGGAGACTAAGAAGTCCAAGATCAAGGTGCTGGCATTTGTCTGGTGAGCCCCTTGTTGCTGTTTTCTCTCGTGGTCGAGAATGGAAAGGCAAAAAGGGCTGAAAGCTGTGTGAAGCCTCTTTAAAAAAAAAATTTTTTTTTTTTTTTTTTTGAGATGGAGTCTTGCTCTGTTGGCCAAGCTGGCCTCAGACTCCTAGGCATAAGCAGTTCTCCTGCCTCAGTCTCTTGAGTAGCTGGGACTACAGGTATACATCACCATGCCTTGGCTTAAAGCCTTATGAAGGCTTTAATCCCATTGGCAAGAGAGGAGGCCTTATGACCTAATCATATTCTATAGGCCCCACCTCTTAATACTATCACACTGGAGTTTAAAGTCCAATGTGAATTTTGGATGGGACACAAACATTGAAACCTTAGCAATGAGAATAATATGATGCCAAAACTGGACAAGAACAATTTAAGAAGAGAAAGCATATTGGCCCATCTTACTTATTAACATACAGGCAAATATCCTAAATAAAAGTTTCTAGGCCTAGATACTTTTATTAGTGAAAACTATTAATATTTAAGGAAGAAATAACACCCGTCTTACACAAATTCTTTCAGGAAATAGAGGAGTAAAGAACAGGTCTCAGTCAGCTTTAGGAGACCAGCATAATTGTGATACAAGAATATGACAAAGACATTATAAGAAAATTAGAGATTATTACCCCTTATGAAAATGGGTACAAAAATTATTAATAAGATATTAGCAAATAGAATCTAGCAATGTATTTGATGAAGTTGGCCCAGGCATGGTGGCTCACACCTGTAATCCCAGCACTTTGAGAGGCCAAGGTGGGTGGATCTCCTGAGGTCAGGAGTTCAAGACCAGTCTGGCTAACATGATGAAACCCTGTCTCTACTAAAAAATAGAAAAATTAGCCAAGAATGGTGGCACACACCTGTAATCCCAACTACTTGGTAGGCGAGGCAGGAGAATCAGTTGAACCTAGGATCAGAGGTTGCAGTGAGTGGAGATTGTGCCTCTGCACTCTAGCCTGGGTGATGGAGCAAGACTCCCTCTCAAAAAAAAAAAAAAAAAAAAAAAGTTGAGTTTAACTCAGAAATGCAAAATTAGTTTAATCTTAGAAAATCAATCACTGTAATTTGCCACATTAATAGAAGAGAAAAACTATGTGAGCATTTCAGTAGATGCCGAGAAAGTATTTGACATAATCCATATACCCATTTGTGATAAAGACTATGAACAAATTAGGAATAGAAGAGAACTTGATCAACCTGATACAAGTTATCCATGAAAAACCTATTACTAATATAATATTAAATATTCAAAATGTTAAATTGTTAAATGCTTTTCTGTTAAGATCAGATGAGAAACAAGGGAAGGTTGTCTACCACTTCTTTTTAACATCTTATAGAAAATTCTAGAAAATAGAAACAAGTAAAACTCTATTGATAGAAGATATAATTGTTCATATAGAAAAATCTTAAGGAATATACAAAACGGTTATGATTAATAATGAATTTACCAAAGTAGAGGATACATGGTCAGTATAAAAATTAATTACATTTCTATATACATGCAAGCAATTGTAAAATGAAATAAAAATTTTTACTTAAAATAGCTTTAAAAATCTACTTGGGGATAAGCTCAATAAAAGAAGTGCAAGATGTTTTGGTTAAAAATGATACAACATTGCTTAGAGTAATTAATGAACTAGGTAAATGGAGAAATGCTCTGTTCATGCATCGTAAGACTTGACATTTTGAGATATAACTTCTTTCCAAATTGATCTATGATCCCAGCAGGCTTTTTTTGGGTAAAAATTAATAATTGGATTTAAAAATTCAAATTGAACTGTAAGAATCTAGAATATCTAAAGCAATCTTGGAAAATAACAAAGTTAAAGGACTGTACAATCCAACTTATAAAGCGTGGAATCATGACAGTGTGGTGCTTGCATATGGCAGAAAAAATAGATCAATTGGATGCAACAGAGAGCCCAGAAAGATTTCAAAAAATCTGTTAGGGGAAGGACAATGTTTTCAGTAAATGGTATTGAAACAAGTGGATGTCCATATGAAAAAAAAAAAAATGAAGCTTAATTTCATCTCACATTACCTCAAAATTAATGTGAAATGATCAGATCATAGGTCTAAACCCAAAAGCTAAAACCATAAAACTTCTAGAAAGGAAATATATGAAAATATGATCCTTGGGGTGGGTAAAGTGTTTCTTAGACAAGATAATGAAGGTATTAACCATTAAAAAGAAATGAGCAGGTGGACCTTCATCAAAATGTAAAAGTTTCACTCATCAAAAGGTACCACTGGCCAGGTGTGGTGGCTCACACCTGTAATCCCAGCACTTTGGGAGGCTGAGGCAGGTGGATCACCTGAGGTCAGGAGTTCAAGACCAGCCTGACCAATATGGTGAAACCCCCGTCTCTATTAAAAATACAAAAATTAGCTGGGCATGGTGGTGTGCACCTGGAATCCCAACTACTCAAGAGGCTGAGGCAGGAGAATCACTTGAACCCAGGAGGTGGAGGTTGCAGTGGGCCGAGATCGTGCCACTGCACTCCAGCAAGAGCAACAGAACAAGACTCCATCCCCTCCCCGCCACCAAAAAAAAAGATACCACTAATAACTTCAGTAGGCAAGCCACAGATTAGAAGAACGTATTTACAAAACATATTTGACAAAAGACTTGTATTTAGAAGATTATGAAGAACTCTTACAATTCAATAGTAAGAAGATAGCCCAATTCTTAAAAAGGTAAAAAAATTTTAAGATACTTCACAAGGAGTATATACTGATGGTTAATAAGCACATGAAAAGATACTCAACATCATCAGTCATTAGGAAAATGATTAAAGCCACAATGAGATACCTCTGTATACCTAAATGGCTAAAATGTAAAATGACTAAAATATAAAAAACTGATATATATTGGCATGAATGTAGAGCACTTGGAACTTTCTTATTAATGGGAGTGTAACATGGTATAATCACTTTAGAAAAAGGTCTGGTAGCTTCTTATTATGTATCTACCCTGTAACCAAGTAATTCTACACTTTTAGGGAATTACCGAAGACAAATGAAACATAGCTTGTCAAAAGACGGTTACAGGAATGTTAATAGCTGAAAAATGGAAATGGAGAAAGAGTAAATTAAGTGGGGTATATTCATACTGCTATTGTTACCTGCAATAACATGGATTAATCTCACAAATATGCTGAATTGAAGAAGCCTGTGTTAAAAGGTTTATATTTGTATGGTTCCATTCATATTAAGTTTTGAGGAAGTAAAAGTAGTCTGTGGCAACATAATTAGAATACTATTTGCTTGGGGCAGGAAGATAGTGGTTTGTTGGATTTACCAAGAAAGGACATGGTAGAACTTTCTGGATTGATGGACATGTTCTGTATTTTGATAGAGATTTGGGTTATCTGAGTATATGTACTTATCAGACTTATCAATGGGCATACTTAAGATTAAGTAACTTAAGATTTGTACAGTTGAGTGTTTGTAAATTTACCTAGAAAAACAAAAAAAAATGTAATCAGATACTGAATTTAGCAAAAAAAATTTTACAAAATAAATGACTTTTACAAAAATAAGGCATATTAAACTTATTGTGAAAAGTAAACTGGCTGGGCATGATATTTCACATCTGTAATCCCAGCACTTTGGGAGACCAAGGCAGGAGGATCACTTAAGGTCAAGAGTTCAAGACCAGACTGGCCAACAAGGCAAAACCCTGTCTCTACTAAAAATACAAAAAAATTAGCTGATGTCAACAAAAGAATACATCTGTTATAATGTTAAGAATAGACTATAGAGGGCCAAGGGTAGAAGCAGGAATGGGATACCAGTTAGGAGACTGTTGGGAGGCCAGGGAAGAGACCATGGTCACTTAAATTGCAATCTCAAAACCCAACAGGTTTAAACAACAACAACAACAACAACAACAATAAAACTCCTTTAAGCAGCCTAACCTGAACTCTTCTTGTGGCAGAATTGAACTGAGACTCTGGAGTTTTAATCACATTTATTGTGACTGTTATACATTTTTCTGCAGAATTTTTTTTTTTTTTTTGAGACGGAGTTTCGCTCTTGTTACCCAGGCTGGAGTGCAATGGCGCGATCTCGGCTCACCGCAACCTCCGCCTCCTGGGTTCAGGCAATTCTCTTGCCTCAGCCTCCTGAGTAGCTGGGATTATAGGCACGCACCACCGTGCCCAGCTAATTTTTTTGTATTTTTAGTGAAGACGGGGTTTCACCATGTTGACCAGGATGGCCTCGATCTCTTGACCTCGTGATCCACCCACCTCGGCCTCCCAAAGTGCTGGAATTACAGGCGTGAGCCACCACGCCCGGCCAGAATTTTAATATACTTAATGCATTTTGTTGCTGTCCCCCTCCTTGTTGGGAATAATTTTATATACTATTACTTTATTTATTTAATTTTTTTTGAGACGGAGTCTCGCTGTGTTGCCCAGTCTGGAGTGCAGTGGTGTGATCTTGGCTGACTGCACCTCTGCTTCCTGGGTTCAAGTGATTCTTCTGCCTCAGCCTCCCAAGTAGCTGGAGTTACAGGTGTATGCCACCATACCTGGTTAATTTTTGTGTTTTTGGTAGAGACAGAGTTTTACCATGTTGGCCAGGCTGGTCTCAAACTACTGACCTCAGGTGATCTGCGTGCCTTGGCCTCCAGAAGTGCTGGGATTATAGGCATGAGCACTGCACCTGGCCTGCAATATTACTTTAATAAAACCCTCCAGACATTTCAGTTTCTGAAACATGACCAGGGTTTTTGTTTAAGAAATTGGAACTGGGTGGGGTGGCTCACGTCTGTACTCCCAGCACTTTGGGAGGCTGAGGGGGACGGATAGCTTGAGCCTAGGAGTCTGAGTTGATCAGCCTGGCCAACGTGGTGAAACCTCATCTCTATAAACAATACAAAAACTAGCCAGGCATGGTGATGTATGCCTGTAGTCCAAGCTACTTGGGAGGTAGAGGTAGAAGGATCAATTGAGCCCAAGAGGCTTAGGTTGCAGTGATCTGAGTTCGCACCACTGCACTCCAGACTGGATGCCAGAGCAAGACCCTGTCTCAGAAAAAAAAAAAGGAGAAAAAGATTGAGATCAGAAGCATGTCTGTGAAGACAGTGAAAAATGATTGGATTCTGGATGGATTTTAAATTTAGAGCAATAAGTATTCCTGATGGATGGGAATATGGGCTATACTAAAAGGAATCTAGCTGTCCAGAGCTTTGATCTCAACAGCCAGAGTAACAATCATCTGAGTTGAAGAACGGCTGTGAGTAGAGTAAGTTTTGGTGGAAAGGACAGTGTAGTTTAGTTTTGGACATGCCGGTTTTGAGATGTTGAACAGACAGTTGGTTATAAGTGTGTGGAATTTAAGAGACAGGTTTGGGAAAAACAACACAAAGTATTGGAGGTGGGCTGGGTGCTCCGGCTAATGCCTATAATCCTAGCACTTTAGGAGGCCGAGGCTGGAGGATTGCTTGAACCCAGGAATTTGAGACCAGCCTTTACAACATAGTGAGATACTGTTTCTATAAATTTTTTTTTTTTTTTTTTTTTTTTTTGAGACGGAGTTTCGCTCTTGTTACCCAGGCTGGAGTGCAATGGCGTGATCTCGGCTCACCGCAACCTCCGCCTCCTGGGTTCAGGCAATTCTCCTGCCTCAGCCTCCTGAGCAGCTGGGATTACAGGCACACGCCACCATGCCCAGCTGATTTTTTTTTGTATTTTTAGTAGAGACGGGGTTTCACCATGTCGACCAGGATGGTCTCGAACTCTCGACCTCGTGATCCACCCGCCTCGGCCTCCCAAAGTGCTGGGATTACAGGCTTGAGCCACCGTGCCCGGCCTCTATAAATTTTTTTTTAAGTGTTGGAGGGGGAGGGGGAATTGGTACAGTCATTTTGGAGAGCGATTTGGAATATCCAATACTTTATGACTCAGTAGTACAATATCTAAGAAGCTTTCCTGCATGTACACTACTAGGAAACAACTACAAGAATGTTTACAGGAATATTGTTTTACAGAGAAAAAAAAGATGGAAAGAAAATTAAATTTCCATTTACTAGAAAATAGATAAATATTGATATATTCATAGACTGGGTCACCATCTAAAGATTAATGAACTGAAGTGAAATATATCTACTTGCGTGAATCTCCCAGTTTTCATAATGTTGGCTGATGTCAGCAGAGGAATACATATAATATAATACCTTGTATACACAATCTTAAAACATGTAAAACAATACTAATTTTTTTTTTTTTTTGAGACAAGAGTTTTGCTCTTGTTACCCAGGCTGGAGTGCAATGGCGCGATCTCAGCTCACCACAACCTCTGCCTCCTGGGTTCAAGCAATCCTCCTGCCTCAGCCTCTTGAGTAGCTGGGACTACAGGTGTGCGCCACCATGCCCAGCTAATTTTTGTATTTTTAGTAGAGACGGGGTTTCACCATGTTGACCCATGATGGTCTCGATTTCTTTTTTTTTTTTTTTTTTTTTTGAGACGGAGTTTCGCTCTTATTACCCAGGTTGGAGTGCAATGGCGCGATCTCGGCTCACCGCAACCTCCTCCTCCTGGGCTCAGGCAATTCTCCTGCCTCAGCCTCCTGAGTAGCTGGGATTACAGGCACGTGCCACCATGCCCAGCTAATTTTTTGTATCTTTTAGTAGAGACGGGGTTTCACCATGTTGACCGGGATGGTCTCGATCTCTCGACCTCGTGATCCACCCGCCTCA
This sequence comes from Saimiri boliviensis, assembly GCF_048565385.1. Taxonomy (NCBI): domain Eukaryota; kingdom Metazoa; phylum Chordata; class Mammalia; order Primates; family Cebidae; genus Saimiri; species Saimiri boliviensis. Next base: position 44,703,779 of record NC_133459.1, read on the forward strand.
GCCTCCCAAAGTGCTGGGATTACAGGCTTGAGCCACCGCGCCCGGCTGTATGGTCTCAATTTCTTGACCTCATTATCTACCCACCTCTGCCTCCCAAAGTGCTGGGATTACAGGTGTCAGCCACCGTGCCTGGCAACAGTACTAATTTTTTTTTATGAGTCCAGAAACACATTTGGAAAATATAAAAAACAAATTAAGAATGTTAATTTAGGACCAGTGGGTGGTAGGACTTGATGCACTTGGAAAACAAGTCACAGGGGCCCCAACTGTTATTGTAAAGGTTATTTTTTATGCCATTGGTGTGTGGAGTCATGTCTTTGTTATATTATTTCCTATACTACTTTATTTGTCTAAAATATTTTCTAATTATAGCCCACTGCCCCTAATCCCATTTCATTCCTTCTGTATGCTTGTCACTGTGCCGTTTACAATTTAGGAGCAGTTAATGGCTGGCCTAGAGTGCCTGCAATCTATACTGGGGAGATGGTTCCATCTAGTGGGAAAAATGTTGCACGTATTCTATGGAACATTCTTTTTAGGAAGGAATAATAGAGTTAATAGTTTCCTGAGTCCTATTTATTTCACAAAAATTTAAGAGACAAAGTTATTATTTAGAAATATATGGCCTTTTCCATTATTAAGATAATGCTGTGGATTTCCTAAGAAATTTAGGTAGACCAGCAGGACTCAGATGGGTTCTTATTTCTAAGCTGCATATGTTTTGTTTTTCAGAAGGAGTTGAGCCTTCCAAGAAGAGGCAGCTTGTAAGTAGATATTTATTACCATTATGACCATGATCTCCTACTTAGGAACCCCTCTTGGGAACATTTCCCACTATCACTTGGAGGAGGCCCGCTTAGGAATATTTCTTTCTGTGTGCTCCTGTCTGAGCTAGGGAAGCCAGCAGGCCAGCTGACTTCTCCCAGTAGGTCAGACATTCCCCTGGCCCCATTCCTCCCAAACTCCAAACTCGTTCCCTGTCTAGCATAGCATTTTAGGAAAGTTACAACTTAAATATTCATCACAGTCTTATACTTGTGCTTTGGGATTTATTTATTGAGTTTTAGTAGACTCAAGCTAAGAAAGCAGGAATATTAAAATGGAAACCCTTTGGATTTACATCTGTCCCATAACATGGTATGAGGAGGAGACCAGCTTTTCTGATAGGTTGAGGCAAGGGCAGCTAAGTTTGGAGACTATGTTGAATGGAATAGGTGTCCAACCTGTTTGGTTTTTTTCTGGCTTCATGGTTAGGGGAGATTAATAAATAGTCTTTGTCACTGGATTTTACTTTCTTATGTTTTCTTGAACTGCATTTCCTCTACGGATTCTATTGGGGCAGTATTAGAAATTTGGCCAATCAGAATTACCTGGAATGCTTGTTAAAGTGTGGAGCGTGAACTTAATGCATTAAAATCTCTGTGTTGGGGCCCAAGAATCTGCACTGTATATACCTACAACATACTCATATTTATCATGATTTACTAGTAAAGTTACATCTGGGGAACACTAAGGAAATAGAGCGATGATAAAACAATGGCTTTTAAATTTTTCCTTAACAAAAAAAGATGTAATTAAGGAGGAGGTCACAACAGTATTCATATTTATTTATTAAGTATATTTTACATACACATTATATGCAGTTTTTAAATGTATGAAACACATAATTCTTTCTGTTAGTGTCCATTTTAGGATTTTGTTTTGTAAAAATATGCTCTAGTGATTAAATTTTCCTCTGAGATTTTTGTGAAGCCTCTTGGGCCGTTTAGGAAAGCTTATTTTGGTTTGCTATGAAGGGACTTGAGTCAGAAAACCCCTAAGGTTCAGTCTTGACCATACCATTTAACTAGCTTTGTAAACCTAGCAGAGTCACTTTTTATCTTCTTAAACCTCAGTTGCCTTATCTATAAAATGAAGATAATGTTACCTGTGTTTTCTTCTTACTAAGGCTGTTAGAAGGATCACTTAATATATGCATAGTTCTTTATTATTTATGGTTTAATTTTAATATATATTAGTTTTAGATTTTTTTTTTTTTTTAAAGAGGAAGAGAAAGAGGGAGAGAGAACGGGAGAACGAGAGTCTTGCTTTATTGCCCAGGCTAGAATGCAGTCTAAAAATGGGTATTGAAAACCTCTTTTATGACAATAATTGTGCTTAACAATGGAGACAGGAAGGAATAAGGAAGGAAAATAACAAACAAGCAGCCCACTAATATTTCATTTAAACCTGTGAAATGCTGTGCAATTACTGAGGAGTGATTTACTTCCAATTATAAAGTCACTTTTAGAGTAGGTGTGATATGGTACTGATAAGAATGTATGTCTTGTGGATTTGGGGTGGAGAGTTCTATAAATGTTTATTAAGTTTACTTGTTCCGGGTCTGAGTTCAAGTCCCGGATATCCTTGTTAATTTTCTGTCTCGTTGATCTGTCTATTATTGACAATGTGATGTTAAAGTCTCCCACTATTATTGTGTGGGAGTCTAAGTCTCTTTATAAGTCATTAAGAACTTGCCTTATGTATCTGGGTACTCCTGTATTGGGTGCGTATTTATTTAGGATCATTAGCTCTTCTTGTTGCATTGATCCTTTTACCATTATGTTATGTCCTTTGCCTCTTTTGGTCTTTGTTGCTTTAAAGTCTATTTTATCAGAGGCAAGAATTGCAACCCCTGCTATTTATTTATTTATTTATTTATTTATTTATTTATTTATTTATTTTGCTCTCCATTTGGTTGGTAAATCTTTCTCCATCCCTTTGTTTTGAGTCTTTATGTATCTTTGCATGTGAGATGGGTCTGGATGTAGCATACCGATGGGTTCTGGCTCTTTATCCAATTTGCCTGTCTGTGTCTTTTGATTGGGGCATTTAGTCGATTTAAATTTAGGATTAATAATAATATATGTGAGTTTAATACTGCCATTTGATGCTAGCTGGCTGTTTTGCCCATTAGTTGATGCAGATTCTTCATTATGTTGATGCTCTTTACCAGGCGTCCCCAAACTACGGCCGGCGGGCCGCATGTGGCCCCCTGAGGCCATTTATCCGGTCCCTGCCGCACTTCAGGAAGGGTCACCTCTTTCATTGGTGGTCAGTGAGAGGAGCACAGTATGTGGCGGCCCTCCAACGGTCTGAGGGACAGTGAACTGGCCCCCTGTGTAAAAAGTTTGGGACGCCTGCTATTTGCCTTTTGGTATATTTTTGGAATGGCTGATACTGGTTGTTCCTTTCTACGTGTAGTGCGTCTTTCAGAAGCTCTTGTAAAGCTGGCCTGGTGGTGATGAAATCTCTGAGTACTTGCTTGTTCACAAAAGATTTTATTTTTCCTTCACTTATAAAGCTTAGTTTGGCTGGATATGAAATTCTAGGTTGAAAGTTCTTTTCTTTAAGGATGTTGAATATTGGCCCCCACTCTCTTCTGGCTTGTAGGGTTTCTGCTGTAAGTCTGATAGGCTTCCCTTTGTGGGTGACCTGACCTTTCTCTCTGGCTGCCCTTAGCATTTTCTCCTTCATTTCAACCCTGGTAAATCTGACGATTATGTGCCTTGGGGTTGGTCTTCTTGAGGAATATCTTTGTGGTGTTCTCTGTGTTACCTGGAGTCTAATATTGTCCTGCCTTGCTAGGTTGGGAAAATTTTCCTAAGTAATATACTGAAGAATATTTGCCAGCTTGGATTCATTCTCTTTGTCACATTCAGGTCCACCTATCAAACGTAGATTAGGTCTTTTCACATGGTCCCATATTTCTTGGAGACTTTGCTCATTCCTTTTTATCCTTTTTTCTCTGATCTTGTCTTCTCATTTTATTTCATTGAGTTGGTCTTCAACCTCTGATATCCTTTCTTCTGCTTGATCAGTTCGATTGCTAAAACTTCTGCATACTTCACGAAGTTCTCGTATTGTGCTTTTCAGCTCCATTAATTCACTTATACTCCTCTCTAAATTGTCTATTCTTGTTAGCATTTTGTCAAACCTTTTTTCAAGGTTCTTAGTTTCTTTACATTGGGTTAGAACAGGCATCTCCAAACTATGGCCCGCGGGCCGCATGCGGCTCCCTGAGGCCATTTATCCGCCCCCGGCCGCATTTCAGGAAGGGGCATCTCTTTCATTGGTGGTCAGTGAGAGGAGCACAGTATGTGGTGGCCCTCCAACTGTCTGAGGGACAGTGAACTAGCCCCCTGTGTAAAAAGTTTGGGGACGCCTGGGTTAGAACATGTTCTTTTAGCTCACAGAAGTTTCTTATCCACCTTCTGAAGCCTGACTGACAATTCATCACACTCATTCTCCATCAGGCCTTATTCCCTTGCTGATGAGGAGTTGTGATCCCCTGAAAGAGGAGAGGCATTCTGAATTTGGATGTTTTCAGCCTTTTTGTGCTGGTTTCTTCCCATCTTTGTGGATTTATCCACCTGTCGTCTTTGTATTTGCTGACTTTCAGATTGGGTCTCTGAGAGTACTTCCAGCTTGTTGGTGGTGATGTTATTTGTTTCTTTGTTTTCCTTCAGTGGACGCCCCTCTCCCACAGCGCTAAACCTTCCTGGGTTCAGCTGTGCTTGCTGTGAAACTCAACCGCCAGCGTTTCCAATTGCTGTTTTTCTGTGGGGGTGGGACCAGCCAAGCCCGATCACCTGGCTTCCTGCCTCGGGGGGCCCCCTTTTTTTCTTTTCCTAATTGAATGGTTGATTCTCTCCCAGGTGCCCCAGTCGTCCACCGAAAAGGCACCAGGATCTATGCAATTTCCCATGCGGTGACCGCACCTGCTGAAACAGCCCCACTGAGATTCATGGCGCTTTTCTGCCCAGGAATCTCCCGGTCTGGCTCGCGGCTTCAGTCCCCCTTTCAATCAGCTGAGTGGGCAACTGTGCCTTCCCGGAGCTCCAAATGCCAACCAACAGGGCACCCAGTCCCACATGCTCCGCACTGAGAACCGCCATGCCGGGACGCCAGCAAAACAGCCCCGCCGGCCAAAGGAGTCGTGCTGGCGACCCGTGGGGCTCCTCTGCTGGGAATCTCCTTGTCCACAGGCAACAAAAATTTGTCTGGAAGTCTGGCGTCCACTCACTCCCTGCGCCTTCACTGGGAGCTGCATCCCTGAGCTGCTGCTAGTCGGCCATCTTGGATCTCTCTCTAGAATTCTTAATGCGTTAAATTTGGATGAATTCTATTATTTCAGGCACATTTTTTATTTTAAATTCAGTTTCTAGCAGTGGATCTCAGGTCTAGCTTCACAAGTGAGTCTTCTGTAAATGGCAAGAGCTCTACCAGGACTCTTAGAGGAATTATACATTAAGTAGATCATAACTAAAAAGGAGTAGCTTTTCAGCATCATAGTTAGCAAATATTTGTACTTGGTCATTTTTCTATTTCTGCCCCCCACTTTTTTGGGTCCTTCTATTTGAAAACTCTGAGATTTGCCTTTTCTTAGTATTAAATGAAATAAATTATGGCCTGAGGCAGGTAGCTTCTTGCAGGAATATGTGTCCTCAATGAATGGAGTTGCTGCGAAGAAGGAGAAGGAGGAATATTCTTATTTTTGTTTTATATCAGAAGAATTTTTTGTCATTTTAGTGATATCTAAAGTTAAGCCTACTCTAACTGCCTTAAAAATGTTTAATTAATAAGCATCAGAAATAGGTTTTCTCTCCTCTTTTTGATAAAGTAACTCACATTTAAACAATTGATCACTAAGTAAATACACGTTAATACCTACTCTGGGCTGGGCATGGTGACTCACACCTGTAATCCCAGCACTTTGGGAGGCTGAGGTGGACGGATCACCTGAGATCAGGAGTTTGAGACTAGCCTGACTAATATGTTGAAACCCCATCTATACTAAAAATAAAAAAAATCAGCTGAGTGTTGTGCCATGTGTCTGTAATCCCAGTTACTCGGGAGGCTGAGATAGGAGAAGTGCTTGAATCCAGGAGGTGGAGGTTGCAGTGAGCCAAGATGGTGCCACTGCACTCCAGCCTAGGTAACAGAGCGAGACTCCATCCAAAAAACAAAAACCAAAAACCCACTCTGTGCTGGGCAGAGTAATCTAAATTCTGAGGCTATAAGTTCAGTTAGATAAATTCTTCTCTTTGGAAGAGCTTAAGTAAGTCAGAAGTCCTTCAGTTCTTTAATATTAACAATATCCTTTCTTATCTCTAATATTGGAGGAGTAGAAAAAGTTTTGTTTTGGAAGAAAATAGGGAAAAATGAGTACTAATATAGGTTTTGCTGCTACAAATTATGTGTGGCTTTAAGACAGGAACTCCTGCTTCTGGACCTGAATTGCCATACTTGTTAAATGAAGGTATTGGCTACCTGATTTCTATGCTTAGTCATCTCCCCAAACAATTGAAGTTCCACGGGACCTCTTGTACATGGAGCTGGGCAAGTCTTTGTAGGGAGTATGCAACAGGAGGTGAAGTATTGCTTAGCATTTGTAGTAAAGAAAACAGAAAGGTAAGAACCACAAAACAGATATTTGAATACGTTTAATTACTGCAAAATTTGTTGTTTGGAGAAACTGATGTTAATAAAATGAGTGACTTACTGTTTGCCCTACTGTTTCTTGTCCTCATAGCCTGATCTGGAAATTTTTAAAGTTTCTATACTTGTCCTTTAAGTCTCGGTCAGAAGGAGGGGGCATCATATTTGCCCTGTTTGCCTCTTTCTCAGAATGGCTCTCCCAAGAGCAAATCCTATGGTGTGCTCATTCCAGGTTATGAAGGCCCATATCCTTTGACATATCTTTCATGCATAGAGAAATTTAGAGTTTGCCTATAGTTTGGTGTTCTTGTCCTTTGAGAGAGTATTTTTGTTAGTTTTTGAGGCTCTCAATTGCTATACTTTTCCACATAATATGTTAGTTGCATTAAAACAGACAGGAACTCATCAAATACGGGTTTCTAGACTTTGGCGGTAATTTGGCATTATACAAAATACACATTCTTTCACCCAACAAGTAATTCCTCCAAAGTCTCCAAATTGGCAAGTGGAAGTGTAACATAAAAATTCAAGCTTGGGATTGTAAGTCAGGCAGATGTGGGTTTCAGTCTTGGCACTATCACTTACTAGATATTTTTTGGTAAAATAAGTTACTATATTTTTGTCTTTTTGCCTCCATTCACTTTGTCATTTGCTCAAATTTGTCCATCCATGCATCTGTCATACTATATTATTTTAGTTCCAATTGTGTATAGGCACTATGCTAGATACTGGAGATACAGTCGTAAATAAAGCAGACAAGGTCCCTGCATTCATGGAATTTCCATTATACTTGAGAGAGACAAAAACATATATTGTATGTCATAGTGCTGAGTGCTCTGAAGAAAAATAAAGCCAGATACAAGGGAGGAGGATGTGTATTTCTGTGGGGGTAGGGGTTGAAATTTAAATTTTAAATTGTATTGTCCAGGCTGGGTTTGGTGGCTCACACTTGTAGTTTCAGCATTTTGAGAGACCAAGGCAGGAGGATTGCTTAAGTCAGGATTTTGAGACCAGCCTGGGCAACATAGTGATACCCTCTTTTTACAATAAAAATTAAACAACAAAAAAAAATTTGGATTGTCCAGGAATTAATTTTCTCATTAAGGCAACATTTGAGCAGAGAATAGGAGTGAATGAAATGAGTGATGTTGAGATAGATAGATCCGTATCTAGAAGTGTGTACACACACACGTTTATAGTAATAGTGGTCAGATTAGGGAAGAGAGCTGTTGAATTCCAATATGCAATATGCAATATGCAAACATCATCCATGCCTGCCACAATAAGGGCTTTGTTGGGGCAAGATGATTATGAAAGTTCTTTTGGCCTGGCTCATACCATTTATTTTAGATGTAGCTTCCTGAAACTAAATCATTTTCATTTTTAGAAAGCTATTTCATATTTAAACCCATCTGGGTATTTTTTTAATGCATTAAAAAATCAAGTTTGAATATCAGACCTAAGGGAGTTGATAACCTTGTTCAAAGTATATATATCTGTGGAAAGAAGATTTTGAAGTTTAAAGTTACTTGTATCTGTTTACCCAAGCTGGAGGAGTTTTATATTTTGCTTTTTTATTTTTTTTTAATTTTTATTTATTTATTTTTTTGAGATGGAGTTTCGCTCTTGTTACCCAGGCTGGAGTGCAATGGTGCACTCTCGGCTCACCGCAACCTCCGCCTCCCGGGTTCAGGCAATTCTCCTGCCTCAGCCTCCTGAGTAGCTGGGATTACAGGCACGTGCCACCATGCCCAGCTAATTTTTTGTATTTTTAGTAGAGACCGGGTTTCACCATGTTGACCAGGATGGTCTCGATCTCTCGACCTTGTGATCCACCCGCCTCAGCCTCCCAAAGTGCTGGGATTACAGGCTTGAGCCACCGCACCCGGCTATATTTTGCTTTTTTATAATTGAAGCAGCTCTGAATGGCTTTTCTTGCCCAGCACTATGGAGGGAGCCTCTTTTTGGTGATTCCTTTGAAATAGGATTGTTTCTTCTGCTGTTGTTGTTGTTATTTTGTTTGTTTTTGTGATAGGGTCTCATTCTGTAGCCCAGGCTGAAGTGCAGTGGTGTGATCTCGGCTCACTGCAGCCTTGCTCTCCTTGGCCTCAGAAGATCTTCCCACCTCAGTCTCATGAGTGGCTGGGACCACAGGTGACTGCCACCATGCCTGGCTAATTTTTGTATTTCTTGTAGAGATGGGGTTTCACCATGTTGCTCAGGCTGGTTGGAATTCCTGAGCTCAAGCTTTTTGCCTGCCTTTGCTTCCCAAAGTGCTTAGATTATAGGCATCAACCACTGTGCCTGGCGATTATTTCTTTTTGTTTGTGAATTTCAGCACAAGTATCTAGACCCTACATTTGGGAGCTTAATGTAAATAATGCCTTATGTCTCCAGTTACCCTGAAAGTAAAGCTTTTCTTTTTTTTTTTTTAGACAGAGTTTTGCTCTTGTTACCCAGGCTAGAGTGCAATGGCACGGTCTCGGCTCACCGCAACCTCCGCCTCCTGGGTTCAGGCAATTCTCCTGCCTCAGCCTCCTGAGTAGCTGGGATTACAGGCACGCGCCACCATGCCCAGCTAATTTTTTGTATTTTTAGTAGAGACGGAGTTTCACCATGTTGACCAGGATGGTCTTGATCTCTTGACCTTGTGATCCACCCGCCTTGGCCTCCCAAAGTGCTGGGATTACAGGCTTGAGGCACCACACCCGGCCTGAAAGTAAAGCTTTTCTAATACCCATTACACTTAAGACAGTTTTCCTCATATTTCATAAAATGCCTTGCTTTATTTCTTAGAGGCTGTGAGTAGTCAATTGAGATAGGAGTGGAGAGGTAGCTGTTGGTTGTATTCATGGGGTATATGAATATGTGTGTGTGTTGATAGTACTGACATTGCTGGCTTGTAGTCTTTAGAGCCCTTGGGGATAGTTAACCTTTTGTGTTTTGTCAGCTTACTCATGTGGGCAGTGAACTTGGATACTAGATACTGGATGAAAGTAAATGTCTGGTGTCTGCTGTGATAGGCACTGCACAGTGGGCAGAGAGGAGTTCCTAGGCCTCAGGGTTGCAATGTGTCAAACTTTGCCCCCTGTGAAACTGACAGCATCATGTACTTTCCCATTCTGATGCAACTTGATGCCTGGTTCAGTACTTCTGGAGAATGTGCTAAAAAGAGGTACCACCTGCTGCATACACATAGTAAACCCTTTGTTGAGTGAGGTATCGGTGGTGACTGATATAGGGGTTTAGTTTTTTTTGTGGGGCTTTGAAAATCAGGAAATTTTGCAACCATATAGGACTCTAAAGGCCATAGTAATAGCTTTGTGTTAACATTTAAGACCCTGTTCTTAAAAAATTGGTCTTATATAGACCAATAAAAATAATTTCTATTTCTTTCTTTATTTCTTTTTCTTTGAGATGGAGTCTTGCCGTTGCCAGGCTGGAGTGCAGTGGTACTACCACTGGTATGTCCAGATAGTCCCAGCTGTTGTAATCCCCTGCCTCTGCTACTGCCATAACCTCCTAATTGGTCTTTTTTAAATCTGGCATTGCTCATCCTCAGCCTACCTATCCATCATACAATAGTCAGGAAAAGCTTTTTAAAATGTGGATTTAATTATTAGATGTTAATTTAAAATTCTTTGGTGATTTTTTTTTTTCTTTGAAACAGAGTCTCACTCTGTTACTCAGGTTGGAGTACAATGGTGCAATCATAGCTCACTGCAGCCCCAACCTTCCTGGGATCAGGTGGTACTCACACCTCAGTCTCCATAGTAGCTGGGACCACAGGTGCACGCTACCAAACCTAGCTAAATTTTGTACTTCTTGTAGAGATGGGGTTTTGCCATATAGCCCTGTCTGGTCTTGAACTCCTGGGCTAAAGCTGTCTGCCTGCCTCAGCCTTCCAAGGTCCTGGGATTACAGATGTGAGCCATTGCACCTGGCCTTTGATGAATTTTTTCTTACTCTTAGGATCACACTTGACTATCTATACAATGTGGTTGCTATATTTGTCTTTATGTTTTACACAATATGTTCTCTGTGCCTGGAAAGTTCTTTTTCCATCTATACCATCTAGTTTCTACTGATCTTTCAAGTCCCAGCTTATATTTCACTTCCTTATGGAAGGCTTTCCTGACGTCACCCAAACCTTGCTGATTGTAGACTAAGTTGGGTTTCCCAGAACATACTTTCATTAAACCCTCTACCTTTCCTTTATAACTCTTAACATCAGTTGTAAATAAAGAACTGTTTATCTGCCTTCACTCATTGTGTAATGTATTAGTATTAGCTCAGGGTGCTGTAATATCACGTTTAAATAACAAAAATTTATTTTCCCCCAATTATGCAAACTAGGAGTCCAAGAAGGTGACAACATGCTAGGTTTCTGGTAAATGTCTCTTCCTGGCTTGCAGAGAGTGGCCTCCTTTTTTTTTTTTTTTTTTTTTTTGAGACGGAGTTTCACTCTTGTTACCCAGGCTGGAGTGCAATGGCACAATCTCGGCTCACCGCAACCTCCGCCTCCTGGGTTCAGGCAATTCTCCTGCCTCAGCCTCCCGAGTAGCTGGGATTACAGGCACGCGCCACCATGCCCAGCTAATTTTTGTATTTTTTTTAGTAGAGACGGGGTTTCACCATGTTGACCAGGATGGTCTCGATCTCTTGACCTCGTGATCCACCCGCCTTGGCCTCCCAAAGTGCTGGGATTACAGGCTTGAGCCACTGCGCCCGGCCGAGAGAGTGGCCTTCTTGCTGTGTTCTCACATGGCCTTTATGTGGTACACCAGCCTGAGGATAGGGGGATAGATCAATCTCTTCTTTTCTTCTTCTTTCTTCCTCCTTTCTTCTTTCTTCTTTCTTCCTTCTTCTGCCTTCCTCCTTCCTTCTTCCTTCTTTCTTCCTTCATCTTCAAGGCCACCAGTTCTATAGGATTAGATCCCCACCCCTATGACCTCATTTAAACTTAATTACTTCCTGAAGAACCTATATGGAAATATAGTCAGATTGGGGGTAAAAGCTTTAACATGAATTTTGGGGAGAGGCAGTTTAATTCATAGCAGATGGTAAGCTCTGTGAAGTCAGGACTGTGTGCATTGCAGTATGCTGACTCCAGGGCCTACTATAGAGTTTAACACAAATTAGCAATCATTTGAGCTTGTTCCAAACATTGGTGTGGTCTGGCACAAGAATATAAATAGAGGTATACATGTTTAATCGTTTAAAATAGAGCTACCAAATTGTAACAGAAAATAAATGTCTTATCCTTCTACCTCTAGAAATATAGTTGCATAATAGCATTTTGAAATATGTGTAAAGCTATTGATTTTTAAAAAATAGGCACATGTTAAATATGTAACTCATTATTAGTAAGGAAATCTAGCAGATATATTCCACTTCAAAGAAGTGAAAGAAGCGTACAGTGATATGTGTTGTGTGTATGTATAGTGTTGAAATGAATTTATTAAATTATTACAAAATTGAATTTTTCTATGGAGAGAAGGGAAGTCAGTTGTACCTCCACTGTACAGAACTCATCAGCATGTCTATAGACAAACATTGTTTTGTGGACCAGATGTACTGGCTCACACCTATAATCTCAGCACTTTGGGAGGCTGAGGCAGGAGGATCACTTGAGCTCAGAACTTTGAGACCAGCCTGGGTAATGTAGTAAAACCATGTTTCTGCAAAAAAAAACCACTTTTTTGAAATTAGCCAGATAGGGTGGTGACTGCCTGTAGTTTCAGCTACTTAGGGGGCTGAAATGGGAGAATTGCATGAGCTTGGGAGATTGAGCCTGCAGTGAACCATGATTGCACCACTGTACTCCAGCTTGGGTGACAGAGAGAGATCCTGTTTATTTCTCCCTCTCCATATATAAAATTTCACATAGCATCAGTTACCTACAACTTACAGAGTTGTAAAGTAGCTCAAAGATGGTGAAATACTAGAATCAAACTAGAAGAGTATTCTCTAAACAATGCATAGGTTTTTATTAGGAATATCCAGTAACCTTTTTTTTCTTTTTAACTTTTCCATTAAAAAAAATAATAATAATCTCCTACCTTTTCATCTAAAATAATCTGAAACATTTTTTGGTCACGAAACAAGGGTGGTCTCATTAGGCCTGGCCTGATTATTTGCATAGTGTACCCAGAATATTAATTTACCGTAAGGCCTTCTTAAGTTTGCTTTTCTGAAAATTTTTATAAAGAATCTCAGATTGGACTTTTAAAGGCCTCTATTTGTATTTTGAGGCTAGGAAGGCAAGCCTAAGAAACTCTCTATACATTTCACCTGTAATACTTATAACTTTGGGTGAATTCCTAAGGGTCCTGGACCTTCCAGGAAGTGACTTCCTGGAAGACAGACTGTCTGTAGGTCACATACAACCATATGTAAGTCTGGACCCTGTAAAGCTAGATACCAGGCCAGTTTCTTCAGGAAGATTTTGTTAAGTAATGGCTCCATAAAGTCAACCATAGTTCCTTAAAAGTGATTTGTTATACCTGATCAAATGAACATGATTCTCAAATGTCACCTTTCAGGCAAGCCCTTTGTTACACAGTCATTTTTTACAATTATATTCTGGTCAAATGGAGAACAGAATCTTGTTAGCCGTATTCAAATAACTGTATTACCTTGAACTGTAAGGAGACTCGGTAAGACCTTCTTAGTTTTGGGTTAGGGGAGGGTCAGTGAGAATCAGATGTGATTTAGGAATGTTTCATTTTACAGGAGCAAAGTCTGTTTAATTGTTAAGGGTTATAGATAGCCTAACAAGGAATACAACTGGCTTCCTTGCATATTAGAAAATGGACATTAAAATAACATTTCAAACAAATTATTATAATCATTTTTTATAGTTCATTCACTTCTGTGTACATAATTCTCATTTCACTGGATCTTAGGTTAGTAGTCAGCTTCTTAATTAAAAAAAGTTCTGGAAATTCTGACTCAGTTTATTGGTATGGTTTGGAAGTTGTCCAGTTGTCCAAGCAGTGCCGTTGGAAGCCTCTCTCTTCTTTAATATGTTAGTAGTTTTAAAATACCTGCTGCAGGCCTTTTCCGTGGAGCACTGGGACAGCTCTTCTTTGTTGAAGACACAGACTTTGGCTTCTATTTGATTGCAGAATCTTCAGATAAGCCTTGCACAAAACAGAATCTGTCTGTATTTGACAGAGACTCATATCAAAAGAACAATGCTGGTGGCTCACGCTTGTAATCCCAGCGCTTTGGAAGGTCGAGGTGGGAGGATTGCTTGAGCTCAGGAGTTTGAGACCAGCCTGGCCAACATGGTGAAACCCTGTCTCTACAAAAATATACAAAAGTTAGCTAGGCATGGTAGCACACACTTGTGGTCCCAGCTACTCAGGAGGCTAAGGTGGAAGGATCCCTTGAGCCTGGGAGGTGGAGGTTGCAGTGAACTGAGATCATGCCACTGCACTCTAGCCTGGGTGACAGAGTGATACCCTGTTTCAAATTAAAAAAACAAAATTACACTGTAAGTTTTATTGTAGTGTTTTCTATACATAGGATCTGATTTGGGGAAGACAAATCTTCAAAGAATTATTAGTGAAAACGCTTAAGATAGGATTGTTGTGCTTGAGAAATAATATCTGGTTACTTATTTAACCTAAGTGACAGTAAAACATTTATAAACAAATGTAGAAAGTAACACAATTTTAAATAACTGTAGTTTTTTTGTATGAAGAGTCTTAGGCTTGCTTGATTAATTAAGGACATGAGTCAGGATAAAGTACAGACAAATTTTCTAGCAAGACACAAAAAATTGCTATCTAGGCATATTACACAGCATAAAATAATACATTTTAATATTGTAGATAATGGCAGTAAATAGTAAACCAGGGACATGGACTCACCAAAATTGAATTAATTATTTGCTAAGATTTTAACCAGTTTGTAGCTTTTTAGACTCAAGTATTATAAACCATGACAGTCAGCCGGGCGCGGTGGCTCAAGCCTGTAATCCCAGCGCTTTGGGAGGCTGAGGCGGGTGGATCACGAGGTCAAGCGATCGAGACCATCCTGGTCAACATGGTGAAACCCCGTCTCTACTAAAGATACAAAAAAATTAGCTGGGCATGGTGGCACGTGCCTGTAATCCCAGCTACTCAGGAGGCTGAGGCAGGAGAATTGCTTGAACCCAGGAGGCGGAGGTTGCGGTGAGCCGAGATCGTGCCATTGCACTCCAGCCTGGGTAACAAGAGCGAAACTCTGTCTCAAAAAAAAAAATAAAATAAATAAAATAAATAAATAAATAAATAAACCATGACAGTCAAAATTCACAGTCCAAGTTTTGTCCTTCATTAGTTTTCATATCCTGGAACAAACTTAGGCTTTACTTGAGGACAAGTTTTAGGGGTCCTCAATGTCAGAATTAATTTTATAATGAATACTAAGATGTTGTTAAGATGCAGTGCATTTTTAGTGTTATCACCAAATGAATCAGTAAGTATTTTGTAATGTCTCAGTTTCCATTTTCAATACTGTAATTATTGATAGTTATATTCCATCGAAACGAACACTTTGGGATCCTTTGTTTTGTTTTGTTTCATGAATTTTGGCAAATGTATGTACCCATGTAACTACAACCATAATTAATAGATAGAACATTTTTATTACCCCTAAATATTCCTTCTGTAGTTTGGCAGTCAATCCCATCTTTTAGGTCTTGGCCCCAGGCAACCACTATTGTTTGGAATTACTGATTAGTTTTGCCTGTGGTAGAATTTCATATAAATGGAAATGACAAACCACTTGCTCTTTTGCATCTGGCTTCCTTTATGTTTCAATATTTTCGGTGTGACTGTATCACGATTTGATAGATATTTGGATTGTTTCTAGTTTTTTAATATTATGAATAAAGCTGCTATGATCATTCATGTATAAGTTTTTTAAATGAGCATATGTTTTCATTTCTCTTGGGTGTATACCTGGGATTGTTCAGTCCATAAAATCAATGCCCCACTCTCTGCTGCCATAGATGGGAATAACTTAGCCCTAAATAAACAAAACAAAACCCAGTTATGTAAAGGAACATTGAAATTAGAAATTTATAGATTCTATAAACTTCTGTGTTCATCTGGGAGCCAACTTCAGATTGACATTTCAGATTTACCTGTGGGGACCAAGCGCTGACGTACTTGGATGGTCCACATGAGTGTGACTCACAGGTTAATTCTTTGTGCATTTGGTGGAAGACTTCCAAAACTGTTTAACAGACAGTTTTTCAAAAACAAAATAAAAACAAAAAATCATGGCTTTCATCAAGGTATAAAATGAAAACATTCAAAGATTAAAGAAAAACAGCATATCATCAGTGAAGAAAACAGGCAAATATTGCAACCAATTTCATTATCAATTTTTATACAGTTAAAAGTTGGCAAAATATAAAAAATGATAGTTGAATTAATACTGCACATGTCTAGGGGTTCATCTAAATCAGCAATAAAGTGAAGGCAAATTCATAAATTATTAAAATATCCCTACTTTGGCTTTTTTTAAAAGTAAAATCGTTATTTATAATCAGTAATTTCTAATAAATTGTATTCTTTTAATAACAATGCCAAATGACATAGACTTTCTTGAATGACTATATTTCTTAGATTTTTTTTTTTTTTTTGAGACCGAGTTTCGCTGTCACCCAGGCTGGAGTGCGACGGTGTGATCTTGACTTGCTGCAACCTCTGCCTCCCTGGTTCAAGTAATGCTGGTGCCTCAGCCTCCTGAGTAGCTGGGACTGCAGGCATCGGTGCCACCACACCTGGCTAATTTTCGTGATTTTAGTAGAGACAGAGTTTCACCATGTTGGCCAGGCTGGTCTGGAACTCCAGACCTCAAGTGATCCTCCTGCCTTGGTCTCCCAAAGTGCTGGGAGCCACTGCATTTAGCCTCTTAGATTTCTGTTTTAATATTACCGGTTTATAGGGTACTGCAAAGGATAGAGATGAAGAGTTGCATAGGGTGAGTTACTGCAGAAAGGGCATGGAGTGTCTATGCGCTCTCCGGGCATGCCACTCTCCAGTAACTTCCACGTGTTCAACTGTCCTGAATCCAGGCGAGGAAATGTTATATTGAGGTGTAGGAGGGGAAGACAGGCTTCCACGAGAGAGTGTGGAAGGGGACTCCAGAGGTAAAATCCAGGATAGACAAAAACAGTGTTTGTGGAAGGGAATCCAAACATGGAGTCCAAAGGAGTATGGAAGAAGGGGACTTTTTAACCTGGGAGGAACCCCCATCTTCTCTAAGTCCTTAGGCCAATGAAAGGGGTTCCTTAGAACTTCTGCTAGAGTGATTGACTTTTTGTTTCTTCCCATTCCTGTGAAATTTAAACATAAACCGTTAAATCTCCCAGATGGACAGAGATGGAAGAGGGGCACGGCGCTGGAAGTTCTTGCTCTTAAAACTACGCCCCCTTGTGGACCCGGAAAGTGAACACATTGCCTCGCAATCATTGTTAGTCCAGTACATCATATTGTATGAATGTCTCCCAGGATGAGGCCATTCAGGTTTGCAGGTTTCCTACAATCTTATCAAATTCCAAAATCGGGATTTGCCTTAGTAAACCTACAATTT
The DNA here is from genome assembly GCF_048565385.1 of Saimiri boliviensis. Taxonomy (NCBI): domain Eukaryota; kingdom Metazoa; phylum Chordata; class Mammalia; order Primates; family Cebidae; genus Saimiri; species Saimiri boliviensis. The sequence goes on from NC_133459.1 coordinate 44,720,855, forward strand.
CATACTTTTATACATCTGGAATAATTGAGTTTGAGAAAGCGGTACCTCTTGTTCTTAGACTCTTTTGGGTTGTTAACATTGAATTTTCCTCAGTTAGTAACCCTAACTCATTTATTCACTTGTTTACTCTCAGCTACAATTTTTCCTTCTCTCTGTTTATACCCAAACCTTTTCACATTTGAAAGGGACATTAGAATCTCTCTTGTGCTGTTCTAGCTTGCAGGCAGCAATACAAGTCTAGGAGTAGCTCCTCCCCAGTCCACTCCATTCAGATAGGGTTAAGTTATATAGGAGCAGAACTAGTGAGCTGTTTTTACCACCAGGCAATATAGGTGCATTCACTGTTAGTCCCACTTTCGCTAAATGGGGTGAAAGTACTACCTACCCCAGTAATGTTCTGAGGAATTTTGCCATAAGGTTTAAAAACATATTTACAGTTTTTTCTTAGAAATCATCCCTGCTTTTTCGGCACTTATAGTTGCAACACTGGTCCTAGGACCACTGCATCAGGTAGGAGAGAAAAAATAAAGTTTTCAAAGGTGATTTGTGGAGGAAAGAAAAAACTACAGGCTAGGCAAGGTGTCTTATGCCTGTAATGCCAGCATTTTGGGAGGCCAAGGTGGGAAGATTGCTTGAGCTCAGGAGTTCAAGACCTGCCTGGGCAACATGGCAAAACCCTGTCTGTACCAAAAATGCAAAAAATAGCTGGGTGTGGTGGTGCTTGCCTGTGGTCCCAGCTACTTGAGAGGCTGAGGTAGGAGGATGTCACTGCACTCCAGCCTGGGCAACAGAGCAAGACCCTGTCTCAAAAAACAAAAAGGGCCAGGCACAGTGGCTCACACCTGTAATCCCAGCACTTTGGGAGGCCGAGGCAAACAGATCACCTGAGGTCAAGAGTTTAAGACCAGCCTAGCCAACATATAGTGAAACCCCATCTCTACTAAAAACACACACACACACACACAAAAGAAAAATTAGCCAGGCATGGTGGTGCATGCCTGTAGTCCCAGCTACTTGGGAAGCTGAGGCAGGAGAATTGCTTGAACCTGGGAGCTGAGATGGTGCCACTCCACTCCAGCCTGGGTAACAGAGTGAGACTCTGTCTCTCAAAAACAAACAGACAACAACAAAACAGAAACAAAAGAAAAAGAAAAAAAATCATAGTTATACAAGTGTACTCCTCCCCTGGAAAGAATTGTGTAGTCATACTAGCATCCTCCCCAACCCCTCTTCCTCGGATCAACCAGAAAAACAGAGAAAAAGTCCCACATTGAGTGTAAGCACATACACACTCATGATGGCCTGTAAGCCACCTCTTCATGCTTTTATCTCCCCCTGTTTTAGACAACCAATGTTTCAATTGCCCATTCTACTCTCTATCAGACTATTACTCTAAAAGAATATCTCACTCTGTTCATTGTTGGACATTATGGGCTCTACAGTGTGTTCCTTGAAGAAATGATGATAGGCCATTCAAATCCATGCAGTATCTTCTGTTGTTGTTGTTTTTTAATGGTACTCTGAGCATTTTTATCTTCCGTGGGATAAGCAAAGCCCACACCAGAGTCAGTGTCTATTCCTGTCAAGACCCATTTGTAACCTCCAGGGCTACCGGCATTAGTCTCATTTGCCAGCTATGTTCAGGGCCTTCCTACCAGAGAATCTGCCCCATAGCCACCAGCAATCTCTGTCTGTGTTGTAGGGAAACAGAACGGTTCTTTCTGGCATTTTGTGCCTGAGAGGGTGCAAAAGAATCCTGTCTGAATTCAGCTCATCTCTGCACTGCTGCAGTGCCCCCATACTCACTTTTTTCAGGGACTGAGGTGGCCACCTCAACGGAGAACAGGGGATGTCTACTTATTGTTTCCTGTCACCTTAATGCATCCCTCAAATCTCTTTAAGGCCATGCTCCATATGGGCATTCTTTTAGCAGGCCAGGTTTCCATTGTCCTCTCACCTGAGTGTATAGCCAAGCCATTGGTCACGTTGCATGAGATCAGTAAAGACCCAGACACAGGAGCTTCTACCATTGTTCAATTCTTCCATCAGTCAGTGTTAGAAAAATAGAATGCAGTTCAGCCCACCACATGGATCTGTTTTTACCATCTTTGATCAGAGGAGCAGTCTTCCAAAGCAGGATGGTTTCCATTTACCTTGGAATTACTGTCCATGAACCAGGCAGCTCCTGGTCAGTGTTTTTTTGTTTTTTTGTTTTTTTCCCCCCATTAAATTCTATTTAGAGGATATTTACTTTGCTGAAGCAATAGAAATAGAATTGGCCAAAAATATTTTTTCTTTCCTTTTTTTTTTTTTTTTTTTTTTGTTAAGATTCAGGGGTACATGTACAGGTTTGTTACATGGACATATTGTATAATGCTGGGGTTTTGGCTTCTAATGAACCCATCAGCCAAATAGTGAACATAATACCCAATAGGTAGTTTTTCCTATGCTTGCCACACCTCCTTTCCCCTTTTGGAGTCCCCAGTGTCTACTGTTTCCATCTTTATCTCCATATGTACCCATTTTTAGCTCTCACTTGTAAGTGAAAACACATGGTATTTGATTATCTGTTTCTGAGTTATTTCATATAGAATAATAACCTCCAGCTATATCCATATTGCTGCAAAGGACAAGGTTTCATTCTTTTTATGGTGCATAATATTTCATGGTATATATGTACCACAGTTTCTTTATCCAATCCACTGTTGATAGGCTAGGTTGATTTCATGAGTTTGCTATTATGAATAGTGCTGTGATAAATATACCAGTGAAGGTGTCTTTTTTGGTAAACTAATTTCCTTATGCTGTGTCTTAAAGCCCAAGGAAAAAAAAATTTAACAATTAAAAAAAATTTTTTTAAAGATTTATTTTCTTGGCTGGGTGCAGTGGCTCACACTTGTAATCCTAGCACTTTGGGATGCTGAGGCAGGTGGATCTAGAGGTCAGGAGTTCAAGATCAGTTTGGTCAAGATGGTGAAACCCCGTCTCTACTAAAAATATAAAAATTAGCCAGATGTGGTAGCATGTGCTTGTAGTCCCAGATACTTGGGAGGCTGAGGCAGGAAAATTGCTTGAACCCAGTGTCAAGTTTATTCTCTGTAGGTTTACTGCCCAGTTAAAAATGAGGAAACTCAGGCCAGCACAAGAAAATTAGATGCCAATTTATTCAGCTCCCGGACGACGGACGATCTGTGATCCCAGTGAGAGGGGCCAGGGAAGTCGCCCCCGATTCCTCTCAGGAGTGGGGTTTTATAGGAAGTGAAGGCCTTCGATTGGATTTGGAGAAGCAGGATGTGGATGGGGTGAGCTGCTATTGGTAGGTAGGTGGGACTTCTGGTGAGCTGGCTAAGTGCTGAGTGCAGAGGGGATTTCCAAGGGTGGGGTTAGGTGCTGAGTGCAGAGGGGATTTCCAAGGGTGTGGTTAGGTGCCCAGTGCAGAGGGGATTTCCAAGGCGGAGCTAGATGATTGACATAATGTAAATTTTCAAGCGGGGAGGGAGATGGGCGTGTCTGAACTCCCCTCGAGGCAACCAGCCATACACTCAGGAGGCAACAGAACAGTACTCTGTCTCAAAAAAAAAAAAAGATTTCTTTTCCCTTGGGTACATACCCAGTAGTGGGATTGCTAGATCAAACAGTAGTCTATTTCTAGTTCAGTGAGAAATCCCTATGCTATTTTCTGTAGGGGTTGAACTAATTTACATTCCCACCAACAGTATATAAGCATTTCCTTTTCTCTGCATCCAACATCTGTCATTTTCTATTCTGACTGGTATAAGATGGTATCTCATTATGGTTTAATTTGCATTTCTCTGATGATTAGTAATGTTGGATATTTTTTTAATTAGTTTGTTGATTGCTTGTCTTCTTTTGTGTCTGTTGCCTACTTTTTAATAGATTTGTTTTTTTCTTATGATTTAAATTTCTTATAGATTCTGGATATTAGTCCTTTGTTGGATGTATAGTTGGCAGATATTTTCTCCCATTTTGTGGATTGTCTTTTTACTCTGTTGATTGTGTCTTTTGCTGTACAGAAGCTCTTTAGTTTAATTGAATCTCATTTGTCTGTTTTTCTTTTGGTTATATTTGTTTGAGGTCTTAGTCATAAATTATTTGCCTAAGGCCAATGTCCGGAAGAGTTTTTCCTAGGTTTTCTTTTAGGGTTTTATAGTTTCAGGTCTTATATTTAAATCTTTAATCTATCATGAGTTAATTTTTTTTTTTTTTTTTGAGACGGAGTTTCGCTCTTGTTGCCCAGGCTGGAGTGCAATGGCGCGATCTCCGCTCACCGCAACCTCCGCCTCCTGGGTTCAGGCAATTCTCCTGCCTCAGCCTCCTGAGTAGCTGGGATTACAGGCACGCGCCACCATGCCCAGCTAATTTTTTGTATTTTTAGTAGAGACGGGGTTTCACCATGTTGACCAGGATGGTCTCGATCTCTCGACCTCGTGATCCACCCGCCTCGGCCTCCCAAAGTGCTGGGATTACAGGCTTGAGCCACCGCGCCCGGCCGAGTTAATTTTTGTATATGGTGAGAGATAGGGGTCCAGTTTAATTTTTCTGCATATGGTTAGCCAATTTTCCCAGCACCATTCATTGAATGGAGTGTTCTTTCCCCACTGATTATTCTAGTCAACTCTGTTGAAGATCAGTTTGCTGCAGGTGTATGGATTGACTTGTGGGTTCTCTGTTTTATTTCATTGAGCTATATGTCTGTTTTTGTACCAGTACCCTGTTGTTTTGGTGACTGTATCTGTTTTTTTTTTTTTTTTTTTTTTTTTTTTTTTTTTTTTTGAGAGACGGAGTTTTGCTCTTGTTACCCAGGCTGGAGTGCAATGGCGCGATCTCGGCTCACCGCACCCTCTGCCTCCCGGGTTCAGGCAGTTCTCCTGCCTCAGCCTCCTGGGTAGCTGGGATTACAGGCATGCGCCACCATGCCCAGCTAATGTTTTATATTTTTAGTAGAGACGGGGTTTCACCATGTTGACCAGGATGGTCTCGATCTCTTGACCTTGTGATCCACCCGCCTCAGCCTCCCAAAGTGCTGGGATTATAGGCGTGAGCCACTGTGCCCTGCCGACTGTATCTTTATAGTATGATTAGAGTGAGGTAATGTGATGCTTCCAGCTTCGTTACTTTTGTTTAGGATTGCTTTCACTATGTGGGCTCTTTTTTTGTTCCATATGAATTTTGGAATAGTTTTTCCTGATTCTTTGAAAAATGGCATTGGCAATTTGATAAAAATTGCATTGGGCAGTATAGTCATTTTCACAATACTGATTCTTCCTATCCATGATCATGGGATATTTTTTCATTTGTTTGTGTTGTCTGTGATTTCTTTCATCAGTGTTCTTTAGCTCTCCTTGTAGAGGTTTTTCATCTTGGTTAAATATATTCCTAGATATTTTATTTTGGTTGTGGCAGCTGTAAATGGGATTGGTGTCTTGATTTGATTCTGAGTTTGAATGTTGGTGTATAGAAATGCAGCTGATTTTGAGCATTAATTTTATATCCTGAAACTTTACTAAAATTGTCTATTGGGTCTAGGAATCATTTGGAGGAATGTTTATGGTTTTCTAGGTATAGGATTATTTTGTTGGTAAACAGATATAATTTGACTAACTCTGCTCCTATTTGGATGCTTTTTATTTTTTTCTCTTGCCTAATTGCTCTGGTTAACACTTCCAGTACTATGTGGAATAGGAGTAGTGAGAGTAGACATCCTCGTCTTGTTCCACTTCTTAGGGGGAATGTTTCAGTTTTTACCCATTAGGTATGATGCTGTTGGCCTGTGAGTTTATCATACATGGTTGTTACTATTTTGAGGTGTCTTCCTTCAGTGCCTAATTTGTTGAAAGTTTTTAATCACGAAGTGTTGAATTTTATCAAATGCTTTTTCTATGTCTGTTGACATAATCATATGGTTTTTGGTTTTTATTCTGTTTATGTGGTAAATGACATTTATTGATTTGTGCATGCTGAACCATCCTTGTATCCCAGGCATAAAACCACTTGATCATGATCTGGTTATCTTCTTGATGTGTTGCTGGATTCAGTTTGTTAGTATTTTGTTGAGGATTTTTATATTCATGTTCATCAGGGATATTGGCCTGTTTTTTTTTTTTTCTTGTTGTTGTTGTTGTTCTGTACTTGTCAGATTTTGGTATCAGGATGATATTGGTTTAGTGGAACGAGTTAGAGAAGAATCCCTCATACTTGATTTTTTGTTTAATGGTTTCAGATTGGTACCAGTTCTTCTTTGTACATCTGGTAGAACTTGGCTGTGAATCCTCTGTGAGGCAGAGGTTGCAGTGAGCTGAGGTTGCGCCACTGCGCTCGATCCTGGCCAACAGAGCAAGACTCTGTTTCCAAAAAGAAAAAGGAAAAAAAAAAAAAAGACGAAAATATATAGCACTAAATGCCTAACAGCAAAAAGAAAGATCTCAAATTAACAACTTAACATCATAGCTATAGGAAGTAGAGAACCAAAAACAGGCCAAACCCAAATTTAGCAGAAGAAAAGAAGTAAGAAAGATCAGGGCAGAACTAAATAATATTGAGGCCAAAAATATGACATAAAGGAGCAACAGAACAAAAAGTGGGTTGTTTCAAAGGATGAACAAAATTGTTAAACTGCTGGATAGATTAACCAAGAAAAGAGAAGATTTAAATAAGCACAATCAGAAATGACAAAAGTGATGTTACAACTGATATCACAGAAATACAAAAGATCCTCAGAGACTACTTATGACATTCTATGAGAATAAACCAGAGAAATCTGGAAGAAATGAATAAATTCCTTGAAACACAGAAACTCCTAAGAATGAACCAGGAGGAAATGGAAATCCTGAACAGACCAATAATGAGCTATAAAACTGAATCAGTAATTTAAAAATCTACCAACGAAAAAAACGCCCAGGACCAGAAGGATCAAGTGATCCTCAGCCTCTTGAGTAACTGGGATTACAGAAACGCACCACTATGCCTGGGTAATTTTCGTATTTTTAGTAGAGGCAGGGTTTCACCATGTTGCCCAGGCTGGTCTCAAACTCCTGAGCTCAGGCCATCCTCCCACCTTGGCCTCCCAAAGTGCTGGGATTACAGGCATGAGCCGCCGTGCCTAGCCTAAACTTTAGTCTTAACAGTGCTTTTGTTGTATGTTCTGGAGATTTTGGTATGTTATGTCTCTATTTTTATTTATTTAAAAATTTTTTTTGATTTCTGCCTTAATCTCATTCTTTAAAGTCATTCAGGAACAAATTGCTTAGTTCCCATGTACTTGTGTGGTTTTGAGAGTTTCTCTTGGTATTGATTTTTAATTTTATTCCATGAGGTCTGAGAAGATGGTTGATATGATTTTCATTTTAAAAAAATTTATTGAGACCAGCTTTATAACCAAGCATGTAGTCAATTTTAGAGAATGTTCTGTGTGCAGATGAGAATGAGTTTAGAATTGGATTCTTCCTGAATCGAGTCTTCATGTGATAAAATAGCCCAGGTGACACCTAGCTTGCAGCTTTATGAGACCCTAAGCAAGGACCTAGCTAAGCTGTGCTTGAATTCCTGAATCAGAAACTATGAGATAATAAATGTGTATTTGTTTTGTTTTGTTTTGAGACAGAGGTTCGCTCTTGTTACCCAGGCTGGAGTGCAATGGCACGATCTCGGCTCACCGCAACCTCCGCCTACTGGGTTCAGGCAATTCTCCTGCCTCAGCCTCCCGGGTAGATGGGACTACAGGCGTGCACCACCATGCCCAGCTAATTTTTGTATTTTCAGTAGAGACGGGGTTTTACCTTGTTGACCAGGATGGTCTCTATCTCTTGACCTCGTGATCCACCTGCCTCAGCCTCCCAAAGTGCTGGGATTATAGGCGTGAGCCACCACGCCCGGCTATGTGTATTGTTTTAAGTGGCTAAGTTTTTGCTAATTTGTTATGCAATGGAAAACTAATACATCATGAAAGCCCATTTTCCCCATTTTCTTGCTTACTTACTTGCTTATTTATTTGTTTAGAGACAGGGTCTCATTTGGGGTTCAATTGCTGTGTGCTACTGTTAGGAATAGTATGCTAAATTATGAGTACCTTTAGAACCTTGAATTAAAACAGGAATAAGTAAATGGATGCTTGACTCTGTTAGGAGATAATACTTTCTTAGGCATGCTATCTAGACATTGATGTTATTTGACAGGAAGGATGTAACAGTTTGTTTTGTCTTTTATTTCTAACACCCTGTGCTGCTCATATATTCCATATTCTCAGGCAGAGTTCTCTAAAGTTTGTAGTTTCACAGCTGATAAATGGCATTCTGACATAGTTGCCTCTCGGAGTCTTGCTTAGTCACCAGGCTGGAGTACAGTGGTGCAATCTCGGCTCACTGCAATCTCCACCTGCCAGGTTCAAGTGATTCTCCTGCGTCAGCCTCCCAAGTAGTTGAGATTACAGGTGTGCGCCACCCCACCCAACTAATTTTTATATTTCTAGTAGAGACGGAGTTTGACCATGTTGTCCAGGGTGGTCTCAATTACCTGACCTCGTGATCCTTCTCGGCCTCCCAAAGTGCTGGGATTACAGGTGTGAGCCACTGTACCCAGCCACTTGCCTCTTTTTTAAAAGACATAGGGAGAAATATGTGGACAGAGGTTTTCCTGTGGTCTGAACAGTGTAAGTCACAAGAATGGATTTTTAGGGTTCCACTTTGCCAGTGCGGAATCTTGTGATAGAGGAAACCCCATTTCTTTAATGACTTTGTTTTTTGTGTTTGTGTTATTTTGCAGGATCTCTAAAGTGAGAAGCCCATAGCAGAGGCCTTTCTTCCCTGGCTCTACAGTCAATAAATAGATGTATGAATGAATAAGAGAAGGCACATGTTTCTTTTGCCATACTGCAAATTATTGAGCCCTGTCACCAGTCCCAGGGAAATGTTAGGCCTTCCTAGTCCTGGCAAAGCTTCAGGAATATTGGCACCAATGGATTCTCATGCCACTAACAAGAGTACTCTGTGTGGGAATGTGTTACCTGGAGGTAAAAGTAATATCTTCTTTGGTCAGATAAAGGATGTAAAATATGGCTTTCATTCTCTAAAAATCAAACAAATATTTTCTCACTTTAGCATTATTTAAGGAGCGCCATGCTTTCTCTCCTCCACCCAAGGAATACTGCTCTGCAGTAGTACTGCTCTGCAATATATGAGAGAAATTCATTTGCTGCTGTTGTCAGAATTTTCTCCTGAAAGGTAGAGCACAGTGATTTATAACATCGGAAGCTAGAGTTAGACTGCTTCAGTTTACCAACTTGGCTGAAGACAGTAACACTTCTGGCTAGTGTAATTCATATATATATATATATATATATATATATATATATATATATAACCAGGCACCAATATATTGAGGAAATGCTACTTTCTGCTTACCACTGGTATGTTCTTAACAATAATGGGAGTAATAGTACATATATCATATGATTATGATGAGTACTACATGAGTATTTATGTGTAAAATGCTTAGAATAGAACCTAATAAATAGTTAAGCACTTCATAAATAAATGTTGGTTGCTGTTGTGTCGTCATCATCATCATCATCATCATCACCATCATTATTATTTATTCAGTAGCCTGGTCTTGGGTATTAGAGAATTGGAGAATACTGTTTAGAAATGTAGGGTTCAGCCATAACTGCAAGCCTTAGCGGGGGATGGGAGAATAGACCAAGGCTGGGGCTTTTGGCAACTTATCCTGATACTATCTGCTATCACAGTGCTTTCCAATGTGGGATCCAGTACTTGTTTGAGAGCTGCAAGATTTCTGAGAAGGTGTTCTAGTTATCTTTAGGGCCTGCTACTGAACTGGGGAAGGAGCTGAGAGGGCTGAGTAATTGGACTTATACATGGAGAGGAAAAGTGAGGGCCTGTAGCTGCGAGCTGGTGTGAGTTTGCTTGGGTAATTAGAACTATGGCTTTCAAGCTTTTTAGACTTTGACCTCAGTAACGAATAGAGTTTGCATTATGACCCATCACTTATGTGTGCATTTGTGTATTTGTGAAGCAGGAGTGGCCTGCCTCAAGAAACAGACCCCTAGGACACTGAACTAGAAAAGGAAGGGGGAGCAAGGCTTTATGTTTTGTCCAAACGGCCAAGCTCCCATAACAAAGAGAAGCTCTGCCTTTATATAGGCTTATACTCTAGATATTACATGTGAAAGGATCTTAGGTTTCCAGCCTTTGAAGTGACAAGTGAAAGGGTCTTGGGTTTACAGCTTTAGAAATCACATATGAAAGGGTCTTGGGTTTACAGTTTTAGGAATTACATGTGAAAGGTTTCTGGTCTTGGAGGAGTCGGGTGGGGGTTTGATCTTGTTTAAGTAAAAACAGCGTCTTCTTCCGGAGAGATTCTCCGATTACCAGGCCTGCTATCTTATAGGAAGGTTATTTAGAAGCAATCAGCCAACCTTTTCTTCTATTGAAATGAAGTGTGGAAGTCAAGAGGGAGGTGATCCTCGACACCTGGATCTGCTTCCTCATTTGTGTATATTTCAGTAATGGATGTCATAAACACATATTTCAGAAAACAGTGCTTGCCTTTACTGTGTGGGAACGACTCTGATATTTTCTATTCTATTTCATTTGTATATGTACTTTTTGTGTGCAGGCAGTTTCCCTTTTAGAAAATGTTGATCCTGACTTCCTAAATTTGTATCATGTCTTACTAAGGAGGTATGACCTGACTTTTTTTTTTTTTTTTTTTTTTTGAGACGGAGTTTTGCTCTTGTTACCCAGGCTGGAGTGCAATGGCGCGATCTCGGCTCACCGCAACCTCCGCCTCCTGGGCTCAGGCAATTCTCCTGCCTCAGCCTCCTGAGTAGCTGGGATTACAGGCACGTGCCACCATGCCCAGCTAATTTTTTGTATTTTTAGTAGAGACGGGGTTTCACCATGTTGACCAGGATGGTCTCGATCTCTCGACCTCGTGATCCACCCGCCTCGGCCTCCCAAAGTGCTGGGATTACAGGCGTGAGCCACCGCACCCGGCCTCTGGCAAGTTTTTCTAATCAGTTTCCCTAGCCTCCTTCCATATATTACCCAAATATTACTTTAATTCTTTAATCAAACCTACTTTACTCATTATTATAATTATTTGCTAAAGTATCTGTTTTCCATGACTGTTAGCTTCAGGGGAGTAGGAATTAGTCTTGCTCACAAGGATACTCCTGGCACCCAGCAGAATACCTAGCCTAGTAGGCACCAAATGAATAACGGATGAATAAACGTATGACTCAATCAACTTAGTAAATGGTTCATACTATTATTGTTAATATCATTGTAAGGCACACAATAAGGTCCTGTCTACCAGTTTGGAGCTGCATTGATGAAAACTATCAATTGCAATAATTTCAGCAAGAAGCTTTACTGGGGGGAAGAATATGCTCTATTATCACATATTTACTGACAATCTCCTGGCTGGCAGTCACTCCATAGTGGTGTGATCTTGGCTCACTGCAACCTCCACCTCCTGGGTTCAGGCAATTCTCCTGCCTCAGCCTCCTGAGTAGCTGGGATTATAGGCACGCACCACCATGCCCAGCTAATTTTTTGTATTTTTAGTAGGGACGGGGTTTCACCATGTTGATCAGGTTGGTCTCAATCTCTCGACCTTGTGATCCACCCACCTCAGCCTCCCAAAGTGCTCGGATTACAGGCTTGAGCCATCGCGCCCGGCCGACCTGACTTTTTAAATTGATATCATGTCTTACTAAAGAGGTGTGACCTGCATTTTAAAAAGCACCGATTTGCCTGTGAATTAGTCCTTTGAAAATTACCATAGAAAAAACAGCTTGACATACTTTGTCATCTAGGTGAATGAGAGAAGCTTATCAGAGTTTGCAGGGCCTCTGAAACGGGGGACTAGACTTGCTTCTCTTTGGCTCTCTTAGCTGCCAGTGTTTAGCTCCACAGTTTACTTGATCACGTGGCTTTCTTGAGTCTAGGTTCCTTTTCTCAGATGGCTTTCTATTTGTTGAGATTTATCTCTTCCTTTAGACTGGGAGATTGCTCTAAGAGGGCAGGACCTATAGTAATAGCTAACACTTCTATGGTGCTTTCTCTGTGCTAGGCAATTTGCTGTTTTACATATATTAATCCTCACCACAATCTATATATTGGTACCTTAATGATTTTTATTTTACAGGTGGGAAAACCAAATATACAGAAGTATGCTTAGCTTACCCTTCAATAGAGGTCTTCTGCAGCTTACCTTAAACATTAATGGATGAAATTAAACTAGTTTCTGGGCTTATTTTCGTAATTTTCCGTTTGACTTATCTTACCACAAATATATTTAAATGATTAGAGAGTAACAGAAATTGAATAAAAAATGGTGCTGAACTTTGTCTGAAGAAGTACAGTTTACTTAAACTGGTCAAATTCAGCATTTGAATAATGACTGTGCTTTGAGCCCTAACATTAAAGCCCTGTGGTCATCCCTCAGGCTTGGGTTTGAGAATGCATAATTTTGCAGAAATGCCCACAGTCTTAGCTCATTGTTTTACCAGTTTGGAATCATTAATCTTTCTTCCAGTCCTTTACCCACTGCAACAGCTGTTTAGCTTTGCCCTTGCCTTCTGGGTTAATAGTATTTTTGACACAGTGTGAGTTTTCAAGTTGCTATGTATAATTTCTGCCAGTCTTTACTGCCGCCAGGCCTCAGGGTTGGAGGTTGCAACTGATTTGTGGGGGAGGGAGTTTGGTGCTTGTCACTGACGCAGGAACAAGGTGCTTTCTGTAGCTCTGATTTGTTGCTGGCTGAGTGTGAATGATGTCAGGCAGATCAGAGGACAGCTGATTCATTTGGGATCTGGAACTTGTCACTGCCCCACTGCTGCCTCCTGGGCTCTTAGGTCTTTTGTGGGGGGAGGGGAGGGGTAGTCTGAAGATCATGTTTTTAGAGAAAAGTACTTAAGTTTTTGTCGTAAGTTTGGGAAGCTTTTATAATTTCCTTTGGCTGACAGAACTGCATACCCCTTGTGTGAGAGAACTTCCTACCAAGACTCCAGTATGAGGGCAAAACTTGAGTAGCCAGGAGAATGATGAAACGGAGGCGAGAGAGACTGGGAGCACCATGTCTGCGGATTCAGTAAGGAGGCTGGGGTCTCTACTGGAAACTGGCAAATGTCAGGAAAAAAACTAATGCCAACTAACACAGCTTCGTTTATTTGAATGAAGACTGTTTTGGAGATGCCTGTCAGGAAGAGGGCTGAGCTGGCTTTATTAATTCAAGGTCAAAACAGTGGTCCTTGGCAGGGAAGGTTTCCAATTCCAGAAACTGAATTAAATGTCATTTTAGGGATTCCTAAAATGAATATTTTGAGAACTGGGTAAAAAAATGAAGACAATTATTTTCTTGCCTTGAAAGCAAATATTTATTTAAAGTTAGTGTCAAAGCTGCAAATACAAGCCCGAAGAATGTGAGAAGCAAATGGAAATGAAAAGTATCTCCTCCTTTGACTGGAGAGGATATTGTATTTCTGCCCATAGCCTGTGAGCTCAGGACCTCAGATCTACCCTTGCAGATTCAAGCATGGGCCCTTTAGGGTGTGACCTGAACCTCATTTCTATATTGGCCCATATACAAATAAACTTTATTAGGTGAGAATTTCAAAGCTGGGAGTAGAAGAAGGCTTCCACTTCAGGGTGACTTTTCCAAGAGCAGCTCAGGCTTATTTAATGAAGTGCCAAGTGAATTGACAGTGAATTAGAGAACCAGTGAAAGAAGAGACCTAGAATCCATTTCAGCTCAGTTGTCTATCTTAAAATGCCTTTGTTTAACTCACAGGGCGAAGGGAGTGTATTTCAGATTTTCTCCCTAAGTAAACTGCTTTCTCTGAGACAGACAGGCTTCTTCAGTGGGTTTCCTTTGTGATGTTGCCCCTCAGTGTCCGTGGATGCTTATTGATTGAATTAATGATTCTACTAGAGCTTGAGGAACAGGATGTGTTTGAAGTACATAGTTGGAGTATTGACACACTTTTTTTTTTTTTTGGAGACGGAGTTTTGCTCTTATTACCCAGGCTGGAGTGCAATGGCGCGATCTCGGCTCACCGCAACCTCCGCCTCCTGGGTTCAGGCAATTCTCCTGCCTCAGCCTCCTGAGTAGCTGGGATTACAGGCACGTACCACCATGCCCAGCTAATGTTTTGTATTTTTAGTAGATACGGGGTTTCATCATGTTGACCAGGATGGTGTCGATCTCTTGACCTCGTGATCCACCCGCCTCGGCCTCCCAAAGTGCTGGGATTACAGGCTTGAGCCTCCGCACCCAGCTTGTATTGACACACTTTTAAAAAAACCTTTTATTCCCATACTGACACAAAAGCAAAAGACCATTTAAAAAGAAACTTCATCAACTCATGTGTTATTTAAAGTAAAGGTCACTTGTTAACAAAATTAAAAATTTTTAAATGGAATTTGTAGTTTAAGAAAATATAAATGGTCAAAAATCACGGTTTTGTTTTTGTTTTTGAGAGTGTCTTACTTTATTACCCAGGCTATGCAGTGGCCCTATCACAGCTCACTACACCATGACCTCCTAGGCCCAAGGGATCCTTCCACCTCAGCAGCTGGGACCATAGGCATGCACCACCAAGCCTGGCTATTTTTGAATTTTTTATAGAAACAGGGTCTCTCTATGTTGCTCAGGCTGGTCTTGAACTCCTGAGCTCAAGTGATCCTCCTGCCTCAGCCTCCCAAAGCGCTGAGATTACCACACCTGGCAAATCATGCTCTTCAAACGTTGGTACACTGCTCTTGGTAATCATTGTATCTGTTTTATTGACTTTGAATTAGAAAAATAACCCCTGAGGATCTAATATGTTGTTTGTATATCACCTTTTCCTTTTTCAAACAATCCTTATTAGACTCTAGACCCATTGTATAACCAGTTTGCAGAGTAATAATTAGGGGCAAAAAGAAAATGAAATTTGGTTTTCATAGATTCTTAAAATTTCAATTGTATGTTCAACAAAATGGCTAAACCTCGTTTTATGTGATAAGATGTAAGACTTTCAAAATTTTGTTGTAAACATATTATTCAGGTTAACAAATAAGTGCTGTCTAATGTTCTAATTAGCTCTCGCATATATGAGAGCGAGTTTAACTTTGAAATAGTTCTTTGGAAGAGTGAAAATTCTTTCTGAAAATGAGAAATTAAAATTAATATTTTTACTTCTTTTTACTTTAAAACATTGAGTTTGTGGAAATGTAGGCCTAACTGCAATTTTAAATAGCTGTCTGCCCTCCTCTTCTGTATCCTGTTACACTCCCAGTTTGTGTACCCACCTGAGAAATAAACTGAAGATCACTAGAGTGATAATGACTAGGAAAGTGAAGATTTCCTTTGAATATATGTAAATAAGCACACGTGGAATGTATCCATATTATAAACAGTCAGAAGTAACAATACAGACAACTAACAATTTTACCATTTTGAAGTAGATCAGGTACTTATGTGATACTTAAGTAATTTTTTACCTTGGAAATTAAATATGGTGTGTGTATAGAAAGCCATGCCAATAAGGGAGCAAATTAAATATTATGAAACTGTGCATTATTTTTATTATGTGTTGTTTCTACTAATGGCAACAAATTAGAAATCTGTATTTATCACCTATCTGTTTTAAATCTAATGATCTTATTTATTTAATAATCTTCAATAGGACTTAACATATCAAAATGGCTAGATTGTTTTTATGGGAAAAAATAACCTGGGAATCTAAAATTTAAGTAGAAGCAAAATACATAGTTAACTGACATTATCTGATACATCAATTAGAGAAAAGTTAGCTAAATAAATTGTTATTGTTGTAGATATAATCAGTAATTTATAAACTATTGAGAATGTTTCACTCTTGGGGACATACGCATTTCTTTAGGAAGTTTTAGTCATTGAACATTAAATATTACCTGTTGGCTGCTAATGAATGAGTTGTAGTAAATTTGCAGTGTTTGGTTTGCCCAGAAACCAATTTTAAATACTTTGGGCTGGGCATGATGGCTCACGCCTGTAATCCCAGCACTTTGGGAGGTTGAGGCGGGTGGATCACCTGAGGTCAGGAGTTCGAGACCAGACTGACCAGTATGACGTAACACCATCTACTAAAAATAGAAAATTAGGCCAGATGCGGTGGCTCACGCCTGTAATCCCAGCACTTTGGGAGGTCAAGGCGGGTGGATCACGAGGTCAGGAGATCGAGACCATCCTGGCCAACATGGTCAAACCCCGTCTCTACTAAAAATACAAAAAAAAAAAAAAAAAAAAAAAGAGCTGGGCCTGGTGGCACACACCTGTATTCCCTGCTACTTGTCAGGCTGAGGCTGGAGAATTGCTTGAACCGGAGAGGCGGATATTGCAGTGAGCCAAGATCGTGCCATTGCATTCTACCCTGGGCAACAAGAGTGAAACTCAGTCTCAAAAAATAAAAATAAACATAGAATAAATACGTTGAATAGCCAAATCTTAAATGTTGTATTTTAATTTTATGGATTAAGTTTTCCTCTGTTGTCATCCTATACCAACATTGGTACTGAAGTATGATACTGGAGAATGATTTTTGGTCACTTACTTTTCTTGAGCTTTTGCCTAAACCAAGCACTTTGAATATGTTTCATTTTGGTTGAAAAGTTATCACTGACCTTGTTTTTTTCCTACTGTGATACCTTGTCAGTATCTCTACCCTTTGCCGAGGAGCTGAAGTAAACCAGCAGATGTTTTCACCCACATTTGCTCCAGCCCTCTTCCTCACTAAAGTCCCATTTAGTGCTGATTGTGTCCTGGCTACCTCTTCTCTTGCCTTTTTCCTGAATCCACGAGCCCACAGCAGTCCTGGCAGTCCTTGTTCCAGCCGCCCATTGCAGTGGAGGTAAGGAAACCTGCTATGAATCTGGGTCTTGACAATTGCTTCTGGCCAAATGGCAAAACCCATACCTTACTTCTTAATAATGGGGAGAAATGGAGTAAGAGTCTTCGTTCTGTCACAGAGAAGAGTAAAATAAGTATTACAGATTTCTGCTGTATGTCAGGAGAAAGGAGGGTAGCTTATCAGTAGTTGGATTTTTGAGGCTATTATAAGTTATGTGCCCATCCTGATCATCGGACAGCCTTGTGAACTATGACCTGTGACTACTCCAGAGCGTGGCAGAATGCTAGAACTCTCTGGAGAGTCTTTTTGTCCAAATCTCACATTTTACACAACGGGAAAATTTGAGTCCAAAACAAGTTAAATGGTTTGTTCAGGTTCTCCCTTCTCCCATTCTTTCTGCCTTCCTTTTTATATATTCAACATTATTTGATTATGCACTATGTGCTAGGACACGGTTTTAGGCATGGGAAACAAAGCAGTGAACATAAAACTCTTGACCTCAGGTGATCCACCTGCCTTGGCCTCCCAAAGCACTGGAATTACAGGCATGAGCCACCATGCCCACCCAGGACTTTTGTTTTAATGCTGAGTGAGATGAGTAGCCACTGAAAGATTTAAATAAGAATGTCATGATCACTCTGGGCTGACTTACACCTGTAATCCCAGCAGTTTCGGAGGCCAAGGCAGGTGGATCACTTGAGTTCAAGACCACTCAGGAGTTTGAGACCAGCCTGGGCAACATGGCAAAACCCTGTCACTTCAAAAAATACAAAAATTAGATGGGCATGGTGGTGTGTGCCTATAGTCTCTGCTACTAGGGTGGTGGCTAAGGTGAGAGGATGGCTTGAACCCAGGAGGTGGAGGTTGCAGTGAGGTGAGATCACACCACTGCACTCCAGCCTTGGAGCAAGACTCAAAACAAACAAACACCACTCTGTGTCTCAAATCAAACAAACAAACACCACTCTGATTATAGTTAGAAGGCCACTAGGTAAGAGACAACGGTTATTTGAACCCATGATGATTGATGATTGATATGCTAAGAAGTGGTCAGATTTGGGGATGTATTTTAAAGGTGGAATTGATAGAGGAGGAAGAGTTATCCAAGGATTGAGCTCTGGGGCAAGTTTTAAGAGATTGGGACGATAGTGAGGAATTAGACTAAAAAGTATTAGCTATTTATTCAGGAAGAAGGACCAGGAGAAGTTTCTTGGAAACCAGTTGGAAAAAAACTAGTAAAAAAAGGAAAGTGTGGTTGATCAATAGGTATTTGTTAAGCTTTTTGTTAGAAAATAATAACCAGAAAAACTAAAAATTTAAGTGAAGCACGATGTATCATGCAGATTGGCATTATTTAATACAGGAGCTTAAATTCCACAGACAGTTTGGGACAGTGATTGACACAGGACAATATTAGAGGCTAACTTCTCCCAAAAGGCACCTCTTCCAGAGGTACTAGCCCTTGGCATATGAGACTGAGAAAGATTGTAGTTGGTAGTCCCTACAGCTTAAGATGTACCCAATCTTGGCACGTGGTTTTGAGTATCTCTTGATGACACTGGTCTCACTCAGAACACACAACCTGGAGCAACGTCTTACAGTTTTGGGCATGAAAACTTGTTGAATTTCATGTTTTTTATTTTTGTAGACTTGCTCATATATTTGATTACTCTATTAGTGCTTCATTCCATTTTTCTTTTGTATCTATGGTATGCAAAGTGCCAGTTAATTGATATGACAAGATGATTTTAGCTCATTGTTTGCTGGGTAGTTTTGTATTCCTTTAAACATTCTTGAGACTCTGGGATGCAGTTATTTGGAAACTGTTTGATCCTTTGAATGATTACTTTTAGGCTTTGGTGAGACCAGGGCCTCACTTGAGGCTAATTTTTTTCTCACTACTGAGGCAGTACTTTGATTACTCTATTTGATGCCCATGTATTATGAGTTTTTTCCACTCAGGCTGATGGGAACATGAATGATTCTATGGGCCCTTTGTGAACTCTGAAGAGGGTACCTGCTCATTTTCTTGGATAATTTCCTTACCCACATATGCTGATAGATACTCAGCTAAAAATTCAGAGGAAGTCCCTGCAGATCTCTGGAGTTCCCTCTGTATAGCCCTCTCTTCTCTGGTACCCTGCCTTGAAAATGCTAGCCACCTTAGCCTCTCCAAGCTCTCAACCCTGTCTTCTCAACTCAAGGAGACTGCTGGGCTTTTTTTGAGTACCATCTTATTTTGCTGCTTCCTAGGCATGTTCTTCAGGTAGTAAGTTGGGGCAGTCTTTTTTTTTTTTCCTAATATTTTTTTCTTTTCTTTTCTTTCTTTTTTTCTTATTTCTTTCTTTTTTATTTTACTGTCACTCTTAGGATATGCTTAAGTTACTAGCTAGGGCAGTCTTAGGGCCTACTTTTGTATGTTTCCCCTTCGGTCCAGTGTCTGCAAACTATTGTTTCATATATTTCATCTAATTTTTTTATTTTTAAGGTGCAAGGGTAAATCCAATCTCTGATTTCCCATAATGATCAGAAGCAGAAGTTTAGTCTTGCTAATATTTTGAGCTCATGCTTCTTTCATCAGTTGTGATTATTGCTTTATGAGATTATTGGTTGACTGATTCACATGTTGTGTAAGCCCAGTAGAAGCAGATTATTTTTAAATTATTTTCTCTTGCTTAGTCAAGAAAAGTTGGAAAATGAAATATCAAAAGAATAAGAATAGGTAACATTTCCTGAGCATTTGCTATGTATTAATATTTTTAAAATGACTTACATGGTTAAATTTAATTCTCAAAATACTCTGATGAGGTGGGTGACACATGTTCTTTTTTTTTATTTTGATGAGGTGGATAATCTGAGTAAATCTATTTTATAGATGAAGACACTGTAGTACAGAGAGGTTCAGGGAGTTATTAATAAGCAGTAGAAACTGGCATTCAGCCCCACAGTATCTTACTCCAATGTCTGTGGTCTTAACCCCTTGGCTGTTGTTACAGGATTCTGGGAGGTGTTGCTTTTCTAGCTGGAAACCTCTGTGACTGGTGGTGCCTTTGCCTGAGTTTGCTCGGGCCTGCTGGGTCTACTTGGCCTGGCATGCTGCACTTGGCTTAAGCTACCAGCCTGGATCCTTCGCCTCTGAACAGACTGGTGCGGAATAGTAAGGGGTGTGTGAGCAAGTGAGTGTAGGGTCCAACCACTGCTCACAGTCAGGCATGCCAAGTGCTGTGGGTGGCCAGGTCCAGTGGCTGGCATGGGTGCCAGCTCACTGTGAGGCTGCATCGGGACCAGGTGCACCACAAGCAGCTTCCACAGCTGGCACCGGGGAACACAGTGGTGCCCAGAAGCTTGAAGACTCTAGGAACCATCGGGCCCCAAAGGGAGAGTCTCAGCTCAGGCTCAGGGAGCTCTCAGGTCTGGTCTCTCCAAAGGGCTACAGCTCTTCTCTCCTTCTCTTTTCTCTCTTTCTTGTCACCCACAATGTGGGGACCAAGGGGTGTGTTTCAGCTCTGTTTGTATTACAGCTCTTTTGGCCCTGCCATTTGGTAGGTCCCTAGTTCTTGTCCTTCATCCAGAAGGAATGAGGTACACAGACAAGTAGAGGGTGAGCAAGACGAAGGGGAGCTTTATTGACTGACAGAACAGCTTAGAGGGGACCTGCAGTAGGTAGCTCCTATCTGTAGGCAGGTTCTTCTGTTGACTGTTCAGCTCTCAGCAGAGAGGAGGCCCTGGAATGGGTGGCTCCTCTCTGTAGGCAGGTCATCTTGTTATCTTGCTGTGGTCTCTCCCCCTTCTCCCCAAGTCTGGCTGAGTCCAGGGGTTTTCTGGGCCTCAGGGAAAAGCACCACAAGTTCCCCTGTGGTTTCTGGGACTGGCGACCCAGCCCCCAGGCTTTAGTGCACCCCTCAGCCTCCTTCCCGTGCTCGTCGGTGCCCAAAGTCTGGAGGGAGCCAAGGTGGCAAGGGGTTGGTGTGTCAGCACTGCCACAAGCATGTGCATATCCAGCCAGGCTGTGACAGCTCCCAGGCTCAGCCCCAACTTTCTGAGATTGTAGTGGGCATCAACAGAGGGGAGAAGCCAGGTAGCAGGAGTAGACAATTCTGAGCCTGCGAGGGGCAGGGGGCCTTCCCTGCCCGAGAGTTCAGAGATGCCTGAGTTGAAAGCTATAGCAGGACAGTGGCACCTGCACCCAGGGAGCTCCCACCTGGCCAACTCAGAAGGGGCGGGTCTCCCGTTCCCTTCTCTTGGCCACCCCCCACCCCAACTGACTTGTCTGATTATGCAGCCTCAGCTGTACTTCTCTCCCACTGGTGGATGGCTCAGCTTGGCCTGACCCCATCATAGCGGCTTTCAGGGGTGGGTTCCCAGGGCACTGGGCTTGTGGGGGGCTTCCAGGGGAGGGAAGCCCACCTTGGCCTCTACACCTGAGGACCTGTGACCTGCACCTGTACACCACTGCAGTCAACATCATGGCAGTGATGGGCTGCCACTGCTATCAGTGTAATGTTTCTGATGAACCATTTGTAATCGATAATTTATTTAATAAATTTACAAACTCTGAGCACTTACTAGCTCTCAGGCACTGTTCTTAGCATTTTAAAATGTAAAGATCATTTGCTTCTCATGCCAGTTCTATGAAAGATATTATCATGTACTTATTTCATACTTGAGGAAGCGAGGGCACAGAGAGATTAAATAAATTGCTCAAGATAACACAGCTGTGTATGTGGCAGAACTGGGATTGAAACCTGGGCAGTCTGCCTTTAGAGATCACATTCTTTTTTTTTTTTTTTTGAGACGGAGTTTCGCTCTTGTTACCCAGGCTGGAGTGCAATGGCGCGATCTCGGCTCACTGCAACCTCCGCCTCCTGGGTTCAGACAATTCTCCTGCCTCAGTCTCCCGAGTAGCTAGGATTACAGGCACGCACCACCATGCCCAGCTAATTTTTTGTATTTTTAGTAGAGACGGGGTTTCACCATGTTGACCAGGATGGTCTCGATCTCTCAACCTCGTGATCCATATGCCTCGGCCTCCCAAAGTGCTGGGATTACAGGCATGAGCCACCGTGCCCGGCCGAGATCACATTCTTAACAGCCACACTATTCTGTGTCTCCATCTGAGATACTTTCCTTTTGTAATATCATATGTTCTGAACTGAAGTTGTTTTTGCAGCCTTGGGTATTTTCGTTTCCCAAGGTGATGTATTAATAAATTTGTTTAATAAATTCTCCAATTCTGGGGGTGGGAATTGGTATTCTCACAGTTCATTGTCACTTCTGGGTCATTACGTTTATTACCTTCTTGAAAAAAAAAAAAATCTGTTTTGTTTTTTTTTTTTAAGACAGTCTCACTCTGTCACCCAGGCTGGAGTGCAGTGGCATGATATTGGCTTACTGCAACCTCCGCCTCCTAGGTTCAAGCAATTCTCCTGCCTCAACCTCCTTAGTAGCTGGAATTACAGGCACCTGCTACCATGCCTGGCCAATTTTTGTATTTTTAGTAGAGACAGGATTTCACCATGTTGGCATGGCTGGTCATGAATTCCTGACCTCAAGCGACCTGCCCACTTCAGCCTCCCAAAGTGCTGGGATTACAGGTGTGAGCCACCACACCCTGCAAAAAATCTTTTTTTATTTAGGCCCGTGTCATTCCATTTTACCCCCGCTCATTACTCTTATCTATTAACTTAGTTTTGTTCTCTGTACTCAAATTCATAGTCCAGCACAGAATCTATGCTAAGTGAAGACAGTGATGAACTTCCCTTCTACAATATCCATTTGATGAACCTCTCTTACTGAAATTATTAAGCAAATAAGCAAGTAAGTAGAAAGATGAGAAAAGTGGTTCCAGTAAACAATGTGCATAAATGAAGAACTAAAAATTGAGTGCTACCAGCAGTGAATTTGACTCTGAGTTCCAGTAGAGAGGGAACTAGGAGAGGGCTTCCAGGGGCGGATTCCAGGGACTGCTCACCTCGATGTCTTCACCTCAGGACCTGTGGTCTGTGCCTGTACTCCACGGCAGCCAGAGTCATGGCAGTGGCCATATTAGGATGTCTTTTATCTTTCTCTCTCCCTCTCTCTCTCTCTCTCTTTGATGAATATAACTATTACAGGCTGAATTATGTTCTACTAAAGTTTGTATGTGTTGAAGACCTAACCCCTAGTACCTCAGAACATCACTGTATTTGGAGATAGAATCTTTACAGGGGCAATTAAGGTTAAATGAAGTCATTGAGATAGATCCTAATCCAGTATGACTTGTGTCCTTACAAGAAGAGGGGATTAGGACACAGAGAAGCATAGAGGGAAGGCCATGGGAAGACAAAGGGAGAAAGTAGCCATTTACAAGCCAATGAGTGAGGTCATAGAAGAAACCAACCCTGCTGATACCCTTATCTTGGACTTATAGCCTGAACTGTGAGGATATACATTTTTATTGGTTAAGTCACCCAGTTTGTGTTACTTTGTTATGTATGGCAGCCCTAGTAAACCAACACAGTTATTGAGGCATGTGGCTGCATTGCCGCAGAGGGTTGGAAAACAGTGTCCCTTTGCATCATAGTGTAGTGAGGACTAGCCCTGCTCAAGGTCTTAACCCTCTTTATTGACTGCATTTTAGGTATGGTCTTAGGACCTTACAAATTGTTGCCCATAATAATTTGAAGGACAAGATACAGTATTGAAATGATACCCACTCTAGCTCTATAACACATTGCATATTATGCCTTGATTAGAAGGAATGAGTCTGTTATAAACAGACATTGATGCTAGCTCTTAAGTGTCTCAGATGGGTATGGTGAACCTTAAGAAGCATAATAGGCCGGGCGCGGTGGCTCAAGCCTGTAATCCCAGCACTTTGGGAGGCCGAGGCGGGTGGATCACGAGGTCAAGAGATCGAGACCATCCTGGTCAACATGGTGAAACCCCGTCTCTACTAAAAATACAAAAAATTAGCTGGGCATGGTGGTGCGTGCCTATAATCCCAGCTACTCAGGAGGCTGAGGCAGGAGAATTGCCTGAACTCAGGAGGCGGAGGTTGCAGTGAGCCGAGATCACGCCATTGCACTCGAGCCTGGGTAACAAGAGTGAAACTCCGTCTCAAAAAAAAAAAAAAAAAAGTTAAAGAAGCATAATAAATTTGATTGTGATTTTGGTTGAATTAAATAACCACTAACCTTTAGCCCATTTGTATGTCCTCTAATAAAATGATTTCAGCATATTGATTGGTACTCAGACATGGTGTTACATTTTTAGAGTAAGAGTGCTAGATTGACTTTGTGTTGTAACTGGTGTCTTTGAAGAGAGGAGGCAGTTGTGTCTCTGGCTATTCACTGGCCCAGCTGTAAGCCTGCTGGTGATAGAAGTTTGATGTTAAAAACTTAATGAAACACAGAACGACTTAGGTTTTGAATCAGTTTTGAGTTGCCATAGACTTTGTCAGCCCTGAAGTAGGAGGACTTGCAGCAGGAAATCTTTAGTAGAGTGGTTTTTATACTGGAAGCATTCTAGCTTTAGCTTACTTTCTACTGCATAGGAATTCCTTCTATACAATGTCTAGCAAAAAGCTATTCAGCCTTTGCTTGAACATCCTGAGCAACAAGCAGTTCATTCCTGAAGCTTTCATCTGTTGGTACCAGTTTAGCCCTCTGGCCCCTCCTATGTCACATGTATGAGAGACTTTCAGTAGACTTATATGGCAGATGGACAGGTGTTCCTTTGGGCCTCCCCCAGAACCAGGCAACTTTGAACCACCTTTTTGTTAGTGTCAAAGTCATTTCTTACCAAAGAGAAAGCACTATTTTCATTTTACCAACACCTCCTTTTTTTGTCTTGTCTTTTTTTAAACAACTACTTTTCAAAAGAGGAACATTTCCTCTTTTCTTGTTCTTATCCTGGCCCTGCAGCATAGTGGTGGTAGGCAAATTACTTCACTTCTTTCTACCTCTGTTCTATATCATTAAAATGTGATTCATAATAGTACTTCAAGGTTTCTAGTGAGAATCAAGTGAGTTAGTGCATCTATAATTGTCTAGAGTATTACCTGGGCTGATACACTGGTTATTTTGCTGCTGCCATTGTTGGGAAACTCAGATGTTGCTAATCCTTAGCACTTCATTTTGCTTCCATTGCTTTTTTTCTTTGCTTCCATTAATTTTCTCATGTTCTTATTTTCCCTTGGATAACTCTATGTATTACCCACCATATGTCCGTACTGCGGAAGCTCCATTAGTGGCAGTGGCAGCTGGGTGCCCTCCTTCTCTCTCATGCAGTCTCACTAATTGTTTCTGCTGAAAACTGGCCTGTTGGGGCTCACCAGGACATAGACTGAAATGAAAAACACTTTGAATTACATTCTTTCTTAAAGACTATTTTTTAACAATGAGGAGTTTTGAGTCCATCAAAGCAGTTTTAAGGTACTTCATTTCTCTTATAGCAGGGAAGGAGCATCTTAAGAATATCTTGAGAGTATTTACAAGAAGTGATTCTCTTGTTAGAGAAGGGAAGGTTTTTTGATTTTTTTTTCTTTGAAAAGGTAAAATAATGAAAACTAGTAGCTGTGATTTAACTTCAGGAACCCTTATCGGTGACAGTTTTTCATAGACCCTGGCTCCAGGTGACCCTGAATAAAGATATAATTCTGTATGCCTAGATGCCAAATGCTTGCTCTTGCCTAAGAGCAGGAAGCTGAAGCTTTCTAGGATACTTCTATTTCTAGAACTAGGAAAATTTTGTTTACTAAATTTAACTTTGTATTATGGAAAAAAATCTCAATAATGTTCAAAAGTGGAAAGACTCATACTACCCCAGTATTGCCTACATTGTCAGCTCATGGTATACTATCTCATCTATATCCCCACCTATTTTCTTTCTCTGTCTCTCGATTATTTTGAAGCAAATCAAGTTTTATGTCATTTCATCTATAAGTATTTGTATCTCTAAATGTAAGGACTCCTTAAAAATGTAACCACAATATTATTACCACACCTAAAGCAATGAATAGTTTACCAATATCATTAAATATCCAGTTAGTGTTCAAATGTTTTTTGCAGTTGGTTTTTTGGAATCAGTAGCCAAACTATGTCAGCACAGTGTATTTGGTTAAAATGTCTCTTAAGTAGGGTGATGATACAATTTAGTATCTAAACTAGGAAACTTTTGATAATGAAAGAGGATTCTGTTAATAGTTATACTGGGACAGCAGACATAAACCTATTAAATAAAATAATTGGGATATGTGGTCACTCTTCTTTTTGTTTTGTTTTGTTTTGTTTTGAGACAGTATCTCTGTTGCCCGGGCTGGAGTGCAGTGGCATGATCACGGCTCACTGCAACCTTGAACTCCTGGGGTCAAACAATCCTCCAACCTTAGCCTCAAAAGTAGCTGGGACTGTAGACATGCACCACAAGCCTGGCTACTTTTTTCTATTTTTTCATAGAGCTAGGGTCTTGCTATGTTGTCCAGACTGTACTTCAAAGTTTATTTTTATCTAGGGTATTCTCACCCTCTCTTTTTTTTTTCCTTGCAATTAATTTGTTGCAGAAACTGATTTTTTGTTCTTGTAGACTTTCCCACATTTTGAATTTGCTGATTGCTTCCCTGATAGGTTTTCTAACATATTCTAATGAGCTCTATATTTCCTGTAAGCTGGGGGCTTGACCTGATTGTGGTTTGGTTGGGTTGAAGGGGGTGGGAAGAATGCCTAATAGTTGATTCAGCGTACATTTGTCAGGAGGCAGGTAATGTCAAGCATCTCTCTTGTTTTGTTTTGTTAGTAGTGACCATTGATAATTATCACCTAGATTAACTATGTTCTTTTTTTGGATTAACTATTAGGAGTTTGCAAAAGATCATATTCCTCTTCCCTTTATTAACTGCAGTACTTACACAAAAGAATTTTCCCATCATTATCTATTTGTTTACCCTGAAGTTACAAGTAAGTACTCTTACTTGAGTCAACTTAGCTTAGACTCTTTCCTGAGTCTTCAGCCTAAAACCTGAATGTCTTCACTTCCTTTGTCAGTGTTTCATACCTGCTGATTACTGCTTTGTAGTGAAGATTGTTTGCCCAGAGCAGCGCAGCTGGGGGAGTTGGTGGTGGTGAAGCCCTTGGACTTTGCCATTTAAGTAGCTAACTGATTGCTCAGCTGAGGAAAACCTTGGCTTCCTCTTCTGGCACATGTAGAAGGAGGAAGTATCTGTAGTAGTCATCCTTGTTATATAGATCCTGGGACTCTGAAAGGTGAGAATGGATCTAGAAGGCAGCAGCCTTTCTTTCCTGTCCCTGGATGCCACAGGAAGCGGAGCCAGTGCTGATTCCGATGACAGCATTTTGGTAGATAGGATGGGCTCAGGACTAGAGAGTCCTGCTGTTAAGAAGCTAGCATACTAGAGTAGAATCAGAGAAACAGTTAATTTACGATGATAGATCCTTGGCATAGAAGAATTAATTTTCATAGCTTTAATTATTAATGCATACATATGTGTGTGTGGATAGATTAGATAGATAGGATATAAATATATATATATGTAAAATATATATATGTGAAATATATATATTATATATATATTATTTTTTGGGGGGGAATAAATTCCTAGAACTGGGATAGCTGAGTCAAAGATTAAAAGTATATGTAATTTTATTAGATAATGTCCAGTTTCCCTCCGCAGTCTGTGGTTATACTATTTCACACTTTCATCAGTAGTTTAAGATAATGCCTGTTTGCACACAGCCTTGCCAACAATATGATTGTCAAGCTTTTGAATTTTTGCTAATCTAAGAGGTGAGAAATGGTATCTCAATCTGGCCAAGTAAAAAGTCATATTAAAATAGCCCTTAAGGGTGTTTTTGTTTTTGTTTTTGTTTAATTTTATGTCAAGGGAATCCATTTTCCTGTGCTGGGAAACTGAGATAGATTCATTTATTCATTCATACATTCAACTGCGTACTAGGCCCCCTAAGCAGAAGATGCCCATATAGGCAGTAGGAAACTTCGCAGCATGAGGTAGAGTAAAAGGGATGCTTTTATTTAATAAACTTTCAGCCCTATTCAGCTCTGTTCAGTTATTCTCAGAACTTTTCAAGTGATTTCTCTGGGTGTTAGCAGAAATGTTTTTTGAATCTCAAAATTCCAAGAATAGTTCAAAGAGCTTTTCACCTCACAAACCAGGGGTCAGCAAAATAAACCCCATGAACCAAATGTGCTGTTGCCTGTGTTTATATAAGCCATAAGCTAATAATGAAGTTTACATTTTTAATGGATATTTACAAAAAAACAAGGAATATGTGACAGAGACCACATGTGACCTGCAAAGCCTAAAATGCTTATTATGTTGGTTTTACAGAAAAAGTTTGACAGCCCTTGTCCTAACCTGTACAGAATCAGTTCCTGACATGTTATCTCATCAGCTCTGAATACTTCAGTGTATACTTCCTGCAGAGACATTTTTATAACCACAATACAGCCATTAAAATTAGAAAATCAACATTAATAAATACTACCATCTAATCTACAAGTTTAATTCATATTTCACCAAATGTCCCAGTAATATTCTTTGTAACAGAAGGCTCTGATCCAGGATTATGTGTTACAATTTTACTGCTATTCTTGTATCTTCTTCAATCTGATGCAGTTTTATAGTTGTTTCCTCAACTTTTATCACCTTGATACTTTTGAAGATTACAGGCTACTTTATTTGGTAGGATGTCCTTTTATTTGGATTTGTCTGTTATTTATTTCCTCAGGATTAGAACCAAGTTATGACCCTTTGGCAGAAATATGATGAAAAAGTGGTATTTACTTCCTCCTCCTCCTCCTTCTCCTCTTCCTCTTCTTTCTTCTTCTTCTCCCTCCCTCCCTCCCTTCCTCCTCCTCCTCCTTCTTCTCCTTCTTTCTTCTTCTTCTTCTTCTTCTTCTTCTTCTTCTTCTTCTTTTTTTTTTTTTTTTTTTTTTTTTTGAGATAGAGTCTCACTCTGTTGCCCAGGCTTTAGTGCAGTGGCATAATCACTAATTCCTGGGCTCAACTGATCCACTCACCCCAGCCTCCTGAGTAGAGTAGCTGGAACTACAGGCATGCACTACCATGCCTAGTTAAGTTTAAAAAAATTTTTTTAGAGACAGGGTCTTGTTATGTTGCCCAGGCTGGTCTTGAACTCCTGGGTTCAAGCAGTCTTCCTGCATTGGCCTTCCAAAGGGCTGGGTTTACAGGCATGAACTACTGCACCCAGCAATGTTGTGTTCTTCTCATTCCATCCTTTTAGATGATACAGGTTTTCATTTTGTCCCATAACTATGAAGTTACGCCTTGATCACTTTATTAAGGTGATGTTTTGCTGCTGTAAAGTTACTCTTATTCCCTTTGTAATTAATAAGTATTGTATGGGAATGTTCTTAAAATTATGTAAGTACCCCTTCCTCATTAAATTAAAACCCCTTGTTTTTAGGATCGATTGATACTTCTTTGTTGTATTATTATACTACACTGGTCACCAAATGGTGTTTTTACAATTTCATAATTCTTTCTTTACCCATCAGTTGGCATTTCGCCATAGCAAAAACTTTAACCTCTCTCTATTTATTTTTCACATATTTTATTATACTGTATAAATGCAGTGAACTTCGGCCGGGCGCCGTGGCTCATGCCTATAATCCTAGCACTTTGGGAGTGGATCACTTAAGGTCAGGAGTTCAAGACCAGCCTGGCCAACATGATGAAACCCCATCTGTCAAAAATACAAAATTAGCCTGTCATGGTGGCTCACGCCTGTAATCCCAGTATACAGGACGCTGAGGCACGAGAATTGCTTGAACCCAGGAGGTGGAGGTTGTAGTGAGCCAAGATCATACCACTGCACTCCAGCCTAGGCCACAGAGTGAGACTGTTTCTTCACCACCCTCTCCCCCAGAAATTCAGTGGATTTATCTTATTTGTTAGATTATATAATCTGTTAATACCACTATATTTTTGATGATCAAATTGTATCATATCTGGTCAAGGGAAGTTTCTTTATGCTGGCGTTTGTGTTTTTTTGGTGTCTCCATCATTCTTTGGGAACTACAAAACTTTCTGCCCTGAGAAGATATTCTGAGCTGGCTTATTTTGTACCCTCACTAGCCCTTGAGTTAGCTTTTTCTCTAGGCAGCATAATTCTTTTTAGTGGAGAATGCTTTTTAAAAGCCAAAATATGGATCAGGCATGGTATCATCCCAGCACTTTAGGGGGCTGAGGAGTTCAAGACCAGCCTGAGTAACTTAGTGAGGCCCCATTTCTTTAAAAAAAAAAAATTAGCCAAGTGTAGTGGCACATTCCTGTAGTCCCAGCTATTCAGGAGGATCGTTTGAGCCCAGGAGTTCGAGGTTGCAGTGAGTTACGATCACATCACTTCACTCCAGCCTGGGTGACAGAACAAGACCCTGTCTCTTAAAATTAAAAAAAAAAAAAAGGCCCCAAATATTGACGGTAGACATGGTTGCTGATATTAGGTTCACTGTTTCCAGGGAATGTATGCGTGTAACACACATCTTTATTTCTTGATTTCTGTTGTGAACTGTAAGCTCACACTGATACCTTCATTTTCAATTCCAGTTTTGTTCTAGTTTTCATTTTTATATTTGTAGCTTCCTTCTTTGAAAGTGAGAACTCTGACCCCCATTGTCCTTGATATATATGCTTTTTATTACATGGGTAAATTGGGTGTCATGAGGGTTAGGCGTACACATTATATTGTCACTCACATAATGGACGTAGTGCCCAGTAGATAGTTTTTTGATCCTCGCCCTCCTCCCACCCTCTACCCTGAAGTAGGTCTCAGTGTCTATTGTTCACTTCCTTATATCCATGTGTATTCAGTGTTTAGCTCCCACTTATAGGTGAGAACATGGGGTAATTGGTTTTCTGTTCTTGCATCTGTTTGCTTAGGATAGTGGCCTCTAGCTGCATCCATGTTGCTATAAAGGAGGTAATTTCTTTTTCTTTTTTTTAAGACAGGGTTTCACCGTGTTGGCCAGGCTGATCTTGAACTCCTGACCTCAGGTGATCCACCTGCCTTGAGCTCCCAAAGTGCTGAGAGTACAGGCATGAGCCACCATGCCCTGCCTCTTTTTCTTTTCTTTTCTTTTCTTTTCTTTTCTTTTTTTTTGGAGACAGGGTCTTGCTCTGTTGCATAGACTGGAGTGCAGTGGCATGATCTTGGCTCATTACAACTCCC